>NW_017259344.1:200451-223771 GCF_001594045.1 Atta colombica
TCTAATTCTAATAATACATCAAGCAATATTGTTTCAAAATAATTACAAATATAATTAGATTTTTATATATATATATATAGAAAATCCTACTCTTGTATCCTATTTTTCTCTGACAAAGAAATTTATCGTTTGAACGACAGAAAATTTACAACTGCACGCCGATGGCCCGTCGACTTTAACGAAAGGGTTTGAATCGAATTTTTCTCCCCCTTGCACCGTAGGAGCGGAATGTATTGACGGAAAAAAAAGTTGTCGAAGAGAAAGAGTTTGGTTCGGTCAAGCACCCCGCGCTTGTATAGTGGCTCCCTATGACTCTGGAGTTTCGAGGCGCTCTCGAGACTCTATCTTTCCGGCCAGATCTCCAGCTCCGCACGGCCGGAATGATTTTCGAAATATGATTAATTGCCTAGCTGTGGCATTTCGTCGGCGCAGAGACTTCCATACAAACTATGGGTATTTTTCTGCTGTTGTAAATCTTTGCGATATGTGCTTCGCGAATCAAGGAAATTGACATCTACATTGATAAAAATTTTTGATTGAAAATAAACGAAGACTGTGACCATATCAATTAGAATTCTGGTTATCTCAATCAAAATAATAATCACCCAAAAAATTATAATTTGTTCATTTTCAATTAGAATATCAATTAACGCAACTACTAACAACTCTTTTTTTCAGTTACTTTATGGGCCTGTGTCACACAAATGCAAGAGAAGAAAATTGTTCATTTAACTGTTAGTAAACGTAATTGCACGGAACGAATGATTTTGTTGAAATATTTAAAAATTTAAATATACATCTTAAAATAATTATGTTGATATTCAATTATGGTGATACTCAAACATGATAACGTCAACATGATATGATGCCATCAAAATAATCATGTGACGATCAAACATGATAATAATGCTGCAAAAAGTTTTGACATTTTAGCAGTATAATTATTTAGGTAATCCAATACAATTATTTTCAAGTTTGTTTTAACTAAATTTTTAAGTACTTCAGAGCAAAACAACTTTTCTTTTTTCTAAAATAGAAGTACCCAGTGATTAATTATAACATTTATGTAATTTTTTAAATAAACAACTCTACAAATATTTTCTAAAGATGTTAAAATATATGTAAGAATCACTCAATAATTTTTGTATATTTGTAAAAGTGATGAAAATTAATCCGGAATATGATCTATTGTGTGCAATAAATAACTGGAAAAATTATCGTATGTACTAAGGGTTAGATGAACAAGTAACTTATTTTGAAATTAAAATTTAAATTCTTTTTAATAAAATACGACATATGTAGGCAATTGATTGACATCAATTTTAAAAAATCAATAAAAAAGACATTACAATCTCTGAAAATATTGTTTTTAATTATAGCGTGAGAGCGATTTGTACGTCGCAGCGACGTACAAAGAGACATTAGCCATGCATCGACACGGTCGAAATATTCTCGGAGATTCATTCGCGCAACATGAGCGCGAACACAGGACCAGAAATGGAAGAAGATAGCTTAAACACTGCCTCGACATTTGTAAAATGCGCTTTGGGCCGATCCCCTCCATCCCGTCACGCCGACAGTCTCTCGCGCGTACGCAATTACAGCCAATTTCGCGTAAACGAGAGCAAAACAATTCGTATCGCGGTGCAAACACGTGCACAGGAACGAGAGCAAAAGAGACGAGGAAACACAGAGAGCGGAGTAAAACGCGAGGTGCAGGAATACAGGAGGGTGAGGAAGAGCGAGAGCGGGATCAAGACGGGACCCTTTATCCCGGCCGATGTCCTCTTTCCGCTTTCACCCCCTTCCCTCTCCCCTGTAAATCCGATCCTGGAGGCACGCCGGGCTTTACCCCGCACCTCTCAGGCAAGATTTTTAAATTTTGTCACGTTCAAGTTTAAACACAGTCATTTGTTGCGATCTCCGCCGCCCCAGCGCCTATGCCTTTTGCCAATGCCGATATCTTGTCTCTTCCCTTTCGCGGACCTTTCTTTCTCTCCCGTCTCTCATCTTTCTCTCTTATTCTATCACTCGTTTATTACCTCCCTTCTTTCGTTTCATTATCTGTATGCGCGCGTCTATACTTCGATAATTTTTTTTCTACAATACAATGAAAGCACGAGCGCGCCCACGTTTCGATAAAGAATTTACAAAACGAGCAAGTAATTTGATTAATACATGCACGGCGTATTTCCTCTTGTTTCCTCGATATGCTAAGGATTTCATTGTCTAACTACAACTTTCGATATTCTCCGTACACTTTAGACTTTCTGTACACTGAATGGTTTTTCCGATGTATTAAAACATCGTTTTTGATTTCATTATGAAATATAAAAACATTAGAGATATTAAAATTTTGCTAAATACAGATCCACATCTGTTGAAAATAATTTTGTTGAACTATATAATTAAAATGTTAGATTGCTCAAGCAAAATGAACACTATTGCAAAAAGTTTGACATTATCAGTTTGAGCGTTTTATATAATTATTTTGATGATCCAATTAAATTATTTTCATATGTGTACCTAATTAAATTTTTAAATATTTCAGCAAAACTATTTTTCCTATATATGAAAAATTACAAGAAAAATATAATATCGTATGATAAATTAAAATAAAAATAGTAAATTTAAGGCTAATGAGAATCAAAACAGACGGAAGTGTTCTCTCTCTCTCTCTCTCTCTCTCTCTCTCTCTCTCTCTCTCTCACTCTCTCTCAACGATTAAATTATAAAACCTTAATTACTCATTACACAATATCTTCTTTATTTTGAACATTTCAGTTTCCTTTGGAGTCCTCTTCAGCAAAATATTACATATGATCCTAACTCATAATCGTAACTTATACATCTTAAAACAAAACGAGATTTAAATTTAATATTAAAAACGTATTACATCATAAAGTCAAGTTCACAGATGTTGTAATACAATTCTTTACATATATTTATTAATTTATTCATTCATTTTACAGAGATTCATTTGGAATTTTCTACACGACTTAGACATCTACCAATCATTCTTTTTAATATATCTTTCTTCGTATCATCGAAATACGCATTCGAAAAGCCGAGCACCGGCCTCCCTTTAACAGCAGAAAATTATGCCAATTCAAAATTATAACATCCGCAACCGCGAGCGGATGTAGTTTCGTTTCGCAGCTATTGTTTTTCTGGGGCACGTAATAACGCACGGTGGGTTAAAATCGATCGGCCCGAAATCGCATTTCAGTCTTCTTCGTGATCGAGATCGGAGATTAGCTAATTGCAAGCCAAACGACCATACGTTTATTTTGAATTATATCGGATTATAGTGACAAGAATTACGGCGTGGCTACACTTTTTGCCTAATAATATAAAATTAAAAGAATTATTTTACGATTGTTGCTATTCTGAGTGTTAAAGAAAATATGCAAGTTACATAAAATAACTCGCAAAATCTGAAAATATAATATCGTTATGATACGATCAGATAATCTCAACGTCTTTAAATAGAATATCATCATTAAATCATCGTTTTTAACGGCGAAATAACAAAGCCAGCGATAGCCAAAATAAAAAGCTAGTAACGATCGTGATAATATCGTACGCTTATATTATAGCTATAACTAATTCGTACATCATATAATCTCTTTATCATTTTCTGCTGTTTTCACGTAATAAACATTACAAAGTATCAGCCTAGAAGATATAGTCACTTACGAAATTTTATTTTCATCTGATATCAGTGATCTCACTATCTAATCTAATCGGCCGCTCTATAAATCAATGACATGTATTTCTAATATCTATTACATCTTTCTATAAAATTGATGAAGTATCTGTAACTATTTTATATTAAACTTTTACTCTTGACATCCTTATTTTATATTAAGCTTTTACTCTTGACATCCTTATTTTATATTAAGCTTTTACTCTTGACATCCTTTAACTGTAGTAACCTTGTCTATCAGATTCGTGCTAGAAGTTTCTTGAAGTTTCTTGATTTTTCGAAGGAGAATAGTTATCTATTACGTTCCTGATTTTTCTGTGAATTATGCTTATTCGCGATTTATTTTGTGATTTTCTAACCCGCCCAACGAAAGGAGAATGGAAAGAAAGAAGAGGCGGGTGATCCGCTAAAATGAGAAAAAATAAAGGAAGAAAGAAGAAAAGGGATCGAAGGTCTGAAGAGGAGGAATCGCGATACCATAATATCGCGGTTATACCAGGGTCTGTCTCTTTTCAAATAATTCAAAAACCGGCCGATCGAACATATATTCCTGGGCCGACTCGCAGCTCGTACCGTGTAATTATCGTAGAAGGGCCCAACAGACCCTGAATCGCTGAATGCCCGCAGTGGTGATCAACCTCGGTCGTACGGCCTTCATCGGATCGATCGTGAATTCGCCACAGCGCGATCGAAACGCACAAATAACCGATAAAGTCCATTATTATTGATTACTTTAATAGATGCGATTATTCAACACGATTATTTAGCTTTAACTCCCAAGTAAATATTGCAGTATGTTTCTCTGGCAAAACCATGTAATAAGTAATAAAATATATGCGAAATAAATGTAAATTCTTATCTAAAGTCTATACTTAAAAATCATATACTAACTGTATATTAAAATTAAATTTAATTACTATTATTAAAAATTTTATGAGAATTGGACGTATTAAATTTTATGAGAAATCGACGTATTAAACTGATAAAAGTTTAATGTAATTATAATATATATTAAAGTTTAATAAAATCAAATTATATAAATGATGAAATATATCATTTTAATATAATTAGAAGAGAGAGACGACACGAAGATGATACGAAAAGAGAAGCTTAAAACAGCAACATGACAAGTTCTTATCGATTGGCAGTTCGCCAATGTGCAAAGAGAACTACGCGAATATCCGTGGATCAAGATTGCGCGATTCGCACAAAGCCACAGTGGTACGACCTGTTAGATCATACTATACGTTTGTCCCTTACCTTCTTTATGGGGCGTTGCAAGGATGCAGCTGTGGCTTTCCCCAAGGTTCTCGCGTAGGATACACGTGGACAACGATAGATCGGTACTTTGATTATTCTCGTCGCGCCATCCAGCGATCGATTTCTTTTGCGCAGCTTTATCGTTATTCCATATCACGATTTCAAATATTCTTCACTCACATTTTTCCTTACGTTAGATGGATATACAAAATAAAAATAATTTTAATACAGATTTTCATCATAACTGGCAAATTAGTATTCGATAAAATATACAAAATGCAAAAATGATAATTCTTGACCGTCTGAAGACCACGACATGAAATACCAGTTTCTGTTACTTTTCACGGATTTTTTTATCTTATCGGATTTCAAGCTTTCTCTAATCACGAAATCTGTCCACAAAAACACCAGCGTTTCTTTATCGTTTTATGTGATCGGCGAAAATATTATTCCTCCCCCCTCGTATAGAATTCGTTCTCGAAAAAAAATGCGAGCATCCAATTTGCGTTCGATTAAGTAAGTCTATCCATTTGATAAAAATCGCTTTAGCTTCTCCTTGTCTGCAATATATGTATTAGTATTAGTCTTGAATTTATCAATTAACTATTGCCTGATTTATCCAAATTAATCCAATTACATTTTTATCCCAACAGTAATTATAACATAGTGAAGGGCGAAATCCTGCCTCCATCTTGTACCATAAGGCACCTACTTTTATCATTTTTAGCTTTCCTCATCAGAGATGAAATTTAAATATAGCGGTTTGTCATTGGGCCCCTCGTTTAAAACGCTTGCACTCGCGCCTTTCCCTGATGCCTTTCCCACGACAATGTGGGATGTATTTGAGAAAAGAAAAAAGATCTAAGAAGGGTTATGGACGTCATCCTTCGAGAGTTAGTTGGATCAGGAGGACTTCCGGCGCGATAAAAAGTTCTTTTCCTAGTTCGCGTTCTAACCCTGGTATTTTTTTCCTCGCTTTTTGGAGGGTGTGCACGTAGAAGAAATATGAGACAGCCGTGTCATTTAGTGCGACATCAGGTAACGTTTTATAGTGAGTCGATTAACGTTCATGTGTATGTATATTTGGAAAACAAAATTAAATAAATTTATGATAAGATTAACTGACCTAATTAAGTTATCTCAATAAAAGTAGGACGATATAATAAACTCTTAAAAGAAATAATATTATATTTTCTTAAAATCTATAACTTGCGAAGAATTTTCAATAATTTATAATAATAATTAATTTTAAGATTGAAAATTCATCTTTTCGAGCAACTGACTTCTCGCGTAACACCTGCGCTAACGTCTGTTGCTTTGGAAGAATATCATAGATCCATACGTCTTTCAGAGCGAAGAAATGCACGAAAAAAAGGAACTATTAAAAAGATTCTCGTACCATTCGATCATTAAGATTTTCACGCCGTCCTGAAACTCTTTCACTAACATCGACTGATCGATGGATCCAACCGAGAGAAACCCCTTCATGATGTTCGCTGGCAAATAATATTGCGATAGAAGAAAGGAGGGTGTGAGGAGGAAACAAAAAATTATCGAGGAATACGAAAAACGGAGAGGTCTTGAAAGAAAAATCGGTTGATCAGTGCACAGTGATGTATAAAGGCGAGAATGATTAATCGTTGCGCAGATCGTTAAGGTATTCCAAGATTTACTGGAGTCGAGGATTTACCCTCGGCATTTTTTTCCTTTTTTTTCTGGTCGATCGTTCTGGGGGGTTACATTTGCCCGGATCGCGGAAGTTCCGGCGCAAATTACCGAAACCGAATCTCCTCGCTCGAGGGCGGAAGCGAGATTTACTTAAGTGCTCCAAGTGCAACTTGTGCATTAAATTACGAGGGTCGTCGCCTCCAAACCCACTCTTCAGAATTACCCTACTTCTCACAACCTGTAACGCTCGATCGCATGTTTCCAAGGGTGCGAGAAACAACGCGAAAAAAAGTCGACAAGAAAAGACACCCTTGAGTTTGTCAGTTCGTGTGAAAGCTGAGAAAATTATGTGTTTCCACTTTCGAATTAATTTGTCTAAAGTAATTAGGAGAAGTCGACGGCCAATAACAAGCTATATAATGTAAGTTATTTAAAATAAAATTATGTGTTAATGTAAAACATTATGTGTTTTACATAAAATTGTTTAGAAAAGAAGTTACAATATAATTATCAATATTTTTATAAAAATAATTCTAAATACAAGTAATTATGTTTACCATCTATAGAATTTTTTCTATATTATAATATATAAATTTGTTTTATTTTAATATTAATATATTATTATCGTTTGATAGTTGACCTCTCCTAATTACTTGTATTGTACAAGCCAATCGTTGTCATTATCAAACTTTTGACAATATTTCTTAACTTATTGAACAATCCGTAATTACTAATTGTAACTTAAGTGATATACCGTTGAAAATAAAACACAAAAACAACTGTTAACTTAATAAGAAATATTGCAAATCGCTTAAAAAATTTATAATTAAATATTGTTTCAAAAGAAAATGAAATCTTAATTTGTTCTAGGAATTGCCATTATTCTATTATTCAGCAGTCAAAAAAGCAAATGTAGAAAAATACATTTGCATGTTTCTCTGCACAAATTTCTCTCTAGAAAGCACAGACATTGAGTTCAATGAACTGTAATCGACATATTTGTAATTCTAAAATTACAGGACGTCCGATAAGTTGGGCCGAATCTCCCGAATGAGGGGCCATGTGCGCGTTTGTGTCTCGAGAATGGTCGAAGAGATCTAATAGAGGGCACGAGATCTTCAAAGTCTGCTGTTTCTCAAGGAGACGCTATCTCATCGAGCGGGTTTTGCTCTCCAAAAGCCTCCGGGAATTACGAGGATAAAAGTGTTTTTAGCATACACTGCCTGCACTGATACAATGACAAACTACGTTCTGAGGGAGACTGACTTCATCAGTGAAAAAGTAAAGTAAAAAGACTAAAGATTAACATATGCAGTTAAATAAAATAAAATTGTGTCAAGAACAGTAATTGTACGAAACTGCGAAAGATAATCCTCCCTCTCTCTCCCCTATTTAACAAAGTTCCCATTTTTTTCTTTAAAAAACTTTTTTTAATGCAGAGCTGAACACGCTGATGTAATCTAAACCCGCCTCATGGTATACTTTCGAACGACTCGTATCGTTTATGAATTCTTACATGATTCGTACTTTATTCCCCCTTCAGTCTGACACGCGTACGCATTCAGTACTTTCTATTATCTGAATCTATTTTTACGATGACTCCTCCTTTGAAAGCAGTTCCTTTCACGCTCGCTTGTTCCATAGACGATGCTAAGCCGATCGACGATCCCCGAAACAGGATTTTTTTGTCGCGCGTCGTAAGATCTTAAGAATTTCACGCGAGTCACGTTTTGGACGGGGGACTGTCGTGGAGGCGTAGAACCGTGACTTAAGATTTTTCAAACGCGATGGAAGAGAAGACGCGAAATGTTTATATGCAAATATCTGATATTAATATATATCTATCAAATAAATAATCGTAAAGTTTCTCTCATAAGACAAGAAACAATATATTATATTTTCTCATAACACAACTTAATATATATATATATATATATATGTACACGTATATTTATGTTTTCGAAACGTTTTATAAATATTAAATATGCACATAAAAAAGTCATAAAATAAAAATAACAATAGAAGAATAAATTAAATAAAAAAGCTAAAAAATATAATTATCAATGTTAGTATAACGAATAGTAGTATAACGAATAAATCCAAAGATAAATGTAAAATTAACCAATGCGAGTTAACACATGCAGGATGTGTGTAAATTCGTATATTTAATTCTTAAAAAAGATTACAGATGTTTCAATCTTTCCGATTGGGTTTTCTTTAGTGCACTGAGAACAAATTCCATTTGTATAATTAAAGAGAGATGTGCAGTGTTGGATAGTATATCTCTATACATGTATCTAGATACATTTTGTATATCTAATCTGTATCTGACATATAACTTCGAGTATTTATATCTATATCTAGATAAAAAAACGCAGCATTTGAACTGATTTTCAGAGACATTTTTCAGATACATTTCCTCAGAATAGTCATAATTGCATTTTATATGTGATTGTCGATTGATTCCGCAGAAAAAAGCAGCTGTGCTGTTTCAAAATTCTACATGATTGGTCTTTTCCTTAATTCCTCATAGGATCTAAATGCAAATCAACCATATTAAAGAATTTTACAGTTAGTAGTTGCTTTTTCTGCTGAACGCAGCCAGTGATCTTCGATTGTGGAATTTCTATTTCTCATGTAGTTAAGAGAGTAGCTAGAAATACAACGCTTGAAGTATTTTAAATTTGTAAAACTATGATGAATAATATCGTCTTATAATTTTTATCGACGAACAGTCTTGACGTTCAATGAACAGTTTTATAACGTTGCAATGATCATTATACCAAGAAGTATAATATCTTATTACATTACAATATTTGGATGACTGCATATTGTCATTAATTTTGGAGCATTGATAAGAATTCAAATCAGAATCGGAACGTTGCATATTTGATATGTTTATTTGAATAAATTATTTGCACATTGTCACTCAGTGTTTGCTCGAATGGGCATTGATTGATTGTATGAATTTATCTCAACCGAGCTATAATTCTTAATCTATTAGTTATATATATTTTTATAATTTTTTATATTTTATTCTTTTTCAGAACTATCATTATTATAAATTTTCAATAAATATTAATGGCTGTTTCAATAGAAAAGAATTGCAAAATTTAGTTTTTATTCGAGTAGTGCCGATCTTTGTTCTAGATGTACCGGTTTTCGACATAGAAATGTTCCAATGATTGACATCCTTTATTCGCTTGCATATCTATTTATTAACTCGCACATGTCGATTACTGATCCGTAGAATGTCTAGATAATAACAATTTATTGTCGGATCTAATTTTTGAATTTGAATACATTATTCGATTTACAATTTTTTTCGATCCACTTAGTTCCAATAATTGATAGATGGCGATTACTCGAACGATTACGTGCTTGATTGAATCAGTGCTTGTCACAACAAAAAACTATGAAATTTGTATGAAACCATAATTTGTGATGATATATATGTAAAACTGCGATCTCAATTTATAATTCGAAGCTCAATTTACTTCATACAAGTTGCCAATATTTCAAAATTACACAAGATATCAAACAGTGTCTCTTAACCTCACAATGAAACATTTGATCGAAATCACATAGGCTCAGTTGTACATATTCGATTTAGTCAATAGTGAATTCATACTTACGAGTTTCATAATATAATACAATATTGTAAATACCTCCTTGGAACTAAAAATATTAGCAAGCAGTCGACAGAAAGCACTAAAATACGTCTTTACATGAACTTGGCGGTACCCTGACGATTTCTGGGCCAATCTTATGTAGAAAATTATATCAACTACAAACAAAAGTTCGTGACGTGACGCGTAAAATACAATAATATCGTACAACTACATTTCCTTTAGAAATCAGTGCGATTATTATAAATTGCATTTTGCACATGCAGCATTTATAATCTGCTCTTGTCGGCTACACTACATTTCATTCATTTTTTATATAAACTTATATATATAAACTATTATTAAACAAATTTAATTATATGCAATTAATTAATTAAAATACAATTTCCATATTTTATAAAAAATTACAGAATTTTAATTTTACAAATATAAAATAATAAAAATAAAAATAATATACAAATACAATCGCTGAAAAAGTGTAGCCGAAAACAGATTAATTAAATTAAAATGAAGTACTCACCATTTTATCCTCGATGTTCACCGATGCATCTTTCGCTGTAATTATATTCACAATTGCACTCAGAAGTAATTCAGAAACGTCCTTGCGTTGTCCCATGTCGATAACGTGTTCATCTCAGTGTTTACCTCACATAACACTCGATGCGAAATTCAAGGAATTATAAATTTAACATATTTACTAATATATAATAATTCACGAACTTGCTAATTATTTAACGTAAAACAAAATTGGAAAGCAAGATATAAATTTCTATCTATTGATATTGTTTATTAAAAAAAATTTTGTACATATCATAAATTTTATAAACTATAAAAAATATTTTTTATTTAAATAAAAAGTATATGTAAGAAAAATAAACCAAAATTGATTCCGTGCTATCAAATTATTCATGAAATTTGTTATAAATAAAGTCGGAAAAAGTATTTCAATAAAATAATTCAATTGTAAGTGTTATTATTATTTGAAAATAACAGAATTGGGTAAGTTAACTCTTTTTTTTAACTAATTTAAGTTAAAGTTAATCTTGAAAATTTAACTTAGTTAAGATACCAGTTATCCCATAATAAAATTAATTGAAAGTTATACAAAAAAGTAAGTAAAAAGTAAAAAGTTAAATTTGTTTCGTCTCATGATTTCAGGATTTCAGTCTTACAAATAACAGAAATAACAAATATATCCTTTATTTAGAAATTCTAAATAGAATTCTAAATATTTTCTTTACATACACTTATTAAATTTAAGTAATAAGACCACTTCAAAATTTTTATCTGATATTTTTCTTCGAAAGTTGTTGAAAATAAATTGAAATGGTTAACTTCAAGAAAGTTCAATTAAAAGTTAATAGTAAAGTTAATAAAATATAACTAAATTAAATTAAAAGTTAAGTTTAAAATGTAATTAAATTAAGTTAAAATTATTTAACTGTTTAACTTAACTACTAATTTTTTAAGTAAGCACTACCAATTCTGGAAAATAATTTTGTTTTTTAAGACAAGAAAATTAGATTTTCTAATTTTTTTGTTTCCTCTATAAAAATCTACATATTAATCACACTGATTTCAAATAACGATTTCGGCGAGAAAAAAACCATCACCCGTACCCTAAATTTTACTCACTCATACTCTAATTCAGGATCGGCCTCATTTTCGCATTCGGATCTATGATAAAAATATAACGTTGTTAACAAATTTAAGTTACATAAACGTATATACACATATACCTAACTTTTAATATATTAAACTTGTAAAAATATGTTAAAATTGTAATTACTTATACATAATTTAAAGATTGTGTAAAAATTATAAAATATAATATGTGTGTATGTGTGCGTGCATGTGTGCGTGCATGCGTGCGTGCGCGCGCGTTTTGTGTGTGTGTGTGTGTGTGTGTGTGTGTGTGTAATATATATAGTTATAATGATTTTAAAGAATATAAAATTCTAGATTTAAAATTCTAAAATTTTATTATTATCATATAACTAAAATAAATATTTACCTTCGAGCCAATCTTGTTTAGCCCGAATTTCAGATACCGCAATTATCAAATATGCATCCATGTTTATATTATATCTGAAATAATAACAAGAAATAATCGTATCAATTAAAATTAACGACTTAATTAAATACTAAGTAAAATCGAGTGTGTTACGATACAAGTTTATTGCGATTAACTGAATAGTTCTAAAATATGAGAACATTTTATCTTAAATTTAGCATACAATGTTATCAGAAAAATCAGTCGAATTAGTCAATCATAACTTCTAAACAAGTAAATGCTTGGAAAAATTAAATTAAACATAAAATTATGTAGAATCATTATCTTTCATTTCGTTTAAACAAAATATACAAAAAATACATTATATATATAAAATAGAAATCTTACAATTAGTCAAATAAATGATGTAACAAAGTGCATTTTGAAAATCGAGATTGATGTAAAGTTCTTATATGTATCTTGAAAAGAACATTATTGACGTAAATACCGATATCAACGACGCTACGAGAACGACAACGGTTACATACCCACGCACAATCGTGCTTAGAAACACAGGTTTTAAGACCACGACAGGGTGTACAGCTGTTACGTGCGGCAGCTGATAGAAGAAAGGGGTTAAGGACCCCGATACATCCGTGGAGGAGAAGAGAGGAGTCGCAACACACGGAGCAAGGGATCTTGACGAAGTAGGACCGCGAGGAAGGACAAGGAGGTGGTTCTTTCCGCGAGACCATTCACGATCCCTAAGCAACCCCACGAAAAGGGTCTCTCGTCTCGCTCTTCTAGTCCCGGGCCCTTCGCGATTTCTGGATTTCCGCGTCTTTAGTAACCCGAGAACCGAAAACAGTTAGGCAGGTAGCATCGAGAAGGAACGAAAGAGCAAGCGAGCCAACGGCGAGAGGGAAGGGATATCGTACCCTTCCAGTACGTAAGAACCCTTTGAAGCAGTGTGCAACCCTTGAATGGCGAGCGATCTTTGCGATTACAACAGAAAAAAAATTGTGCGAGATGACATCTCGTGCTCTCCCCCCTTTTTTATTCCCCACCCCCCGGTCGCCTATTCTCCTTTCTTCCTCCCGCGACGCCAACTTCTTCCAGAATGACGGAACCTCGCCGTTACCTGACTACCAGAAAATACCAGCTGTATTTTCTCTAGAGATTTTCGGATCGCGTCATCGTTCCCCGTTTCTCCTTCCTTCGCGGCTGACGTGATACGTCTCTCTCTCAAACTTAATTCCTTTCTCTTTTTCTCTCGCTCTGATCGGTGAGCGCTATCTCGGACCAGAGTCTGGTTTACGAGCTCACGGCTTTTGATCGAGTTTGACGCTAGATCTTGATACTGTCTGCGAGCAGTCGCTGATCCTGCCTCGGTGTCGGTTTCGCGCTGGTATTGTTGATCAAGTTTATACAAACGACAAAGAATATCAGGATTGTAACGATTGCTCAAGAAAAAAAACGAGTTTGTTGATTTAAATATCTAGAAATTTAAATAGATATAGTTGTAGATCTGAAAATAATTTTATTGGAATATCAAAATATTTATGTAGTAAACTCAAGCATAATAAACAAGCATAAACAACGCTGCAAAAAAAATGTTGATTTTCTAGGAATCAGCTTGAGCGATTCATAATTATTTTGATGAACCAACAAAAATTATTTTCAGATCTATAACTATCTAGCTAAATTTCTAGATTAAATTAAATGTTTTGTTTAATTAAGTTTAAAGATTTTGCTTAAGTATCTAAATATTATATATAGATTTTTCTATGTGCCAAATGAAATTGCTTAAAATATTCTATTATTATAATAATAGCAAAACATTTAATTTAAACATTTAATTTAAAACGCTTGCAAAAAATAGCGTAAAAAAATATAAAATGGACTTTTATTTTTCCACTATAGTGTTTTAAAAATTTACATTTGCATTGTTTAATTTTTTTATGAAATGCATGATATTTTACAAAAGATTTTAAATTCACGAATATTCTACTGTAATATATTCCTCATTTTATTTACGTTTTTTTTTTTGCCACGCGAGGGAGACAACGGGTGGGCTTTTTAGCGATAGAATTCTCTTCTTTATTTAAATCCCACCACTTTATTTGAGCTCTTGATGCTTCGTAAAAAAACGCTAGAAAAGTTGAAAGTCCCGTACCTTTTTCCCAGGACTCAGGTATGCCCGCGGTTCTAGGCAGGCACCCGGTGGATACCCAGGGGGTTCCTCGCTTAAATCCAGGATCTTGTCTCTCTATTTGAATAAGATTCATCCTGTTTATCATTTTCTACGATTTCACCCCTCTGCACCGCGGTAAAGGCCTCACCCTTTCGCCCGCGAACGCACGTTGCTTCGGGTACGCGTATTATACGTAAAAATCTTTTCCCAAGGGGTGAAATAATCACCCCTTCTCGCACTTTTACCCCTTCAGTCGTCAGTTTCAGACGTCAAATTAGAATTTTGTACGGACCGGTTGGATGAAAATTTGATTTTCACCTGGTACCCGTTCCCCCCATTCGAGTCCCTTTTTCCCTATACTATCCCTTTCTTACTATTGTTTGCAGCCACATTTATGCTTTTCTTCTTAGCAACCGCTGCACATATTTCCGTTGATATTACATAATTTCTTTTTTCACAAACGAATATATGATTGAAATATAGATTTAATCTAAAGGGCTCTTATATTGTACTCCAATCACATTAGTCCTTATGGAATTTGATTTTTACGAATTTGGAAATTTTATAGAATAAAATTTTATTTGATTATTTGATTTTCTTACTGTTTTTTAAAAGTGCTGAAACACCTTGACAATTCGTTCATCGAACATCCTATCATTTTTCTGTTCTCATCGATTCCGTGGTAGAAAAAAATCATCGATTAAAACCCGTTTCCGAAGAGAAACGTAGAAATTCGTCGCAGCGAGGGTCTCGCGACCTTTCCGTAAAAAAAGACCCGTCTCCTCTCGGAAGCGAATGATCGTGTCTCGGGTCCCTGACACACAAGATGACAAATGGATTTCTGGACTCGATCGCAACCACTCGAAACCAACTCGGCCAACGCTGCTCTCGCCGTTTCCTTGAGCGTCGCCGAATTTGATCGATGGAGAGGCGCGATCACGCGTGGAAAATTCGCACCGCGCGATCCGCGCATCACACCGTATGGGCTTTCATGAGCATTCGTCGTACGTATTACAGAGCTAGCAAAAATCCGATTGCAATGAGAGATCGACGGGACGAGAAAACTGCGAGTCCTGTTACCTCTTTTTTTTCTCCCTGCCTCTCTCGCTTCGCATGACCGGACTATTTATTTTCGGTGTGTCAAAACGAGTGACTGATGACGCCACGATGCTAATTCCACCATGTGGGAACTGATCGTTACCAGATCTCATCGCTGTGGAATAATAAAAACCGCGTACAAATAAGAGAGTCGACCGCCAGAATATAGAATTGGAAAAAGTCAGGGCAACGATGCGCGTCCGATTTCTTGGAACAACGGGAACAATGGGTTGTAAAACGTTTTAACGACTCTACTATGTATTAATGAAACAGTTATGTCATATATGTCAAAGTAGAACAAAATAGGCAAGTATAATTTTGCCTCTCCATCAAGTTTGATGTCATATCTTTTAATGAACGCAATGAAAATAATGATTAAAATTTAATAATATAATTTATACAAATTATTTTTGTTCTATTTATAAAAATATTCGAGTTGACATTACATGTCAAAATAGAACGAAACATACATAATTTCCGCTTTACCTCTATCCATCAAGTTTAATTTAAGATCACGATATCAACTTTTAAATAATGAAAATAATTAAAATTTGATATAATATAATTTATACGAGTTATTTTTGATCCAGGAATTTGTAAAAACAATCGCGTTATATTACATGTCAGAATAAAACATATAATTTTTACTTTGCCTCTAGCCATTAAATATGATTTAAGATTACGATATCAACTTTTTAAAATACAATAAAAATAATTATTAAAATCTATCATTTATATGAATTATTTTTGTTCTAGGAGTTCGTAAAAATCGTCCACGATTCTTTTTTCGCTATTCATACATTCGCGTGATTGTGCACGTTACAGAAGAAAAGGAAACGCTCGATTGCTCGGTGAATAGTAAAATGATTGTGATTCCTATAAAATGCTGCCCATTCATACCGGTTCTTTTTCCCCCTCGTTCGTCCAATAGTGCGCGAAGAAAAAAATAAAGGATGAAAAGAGGAACGCGCAGAGAAACCTCAAAATCAAATATTGATTCTCGGTTATGCGCGTAGAGCGTCACGCGATGCCGGACCGCCTTTATTAAGTGATTACTCTCATTAGCTTGCACGCGATGCGCTTTGTAGCGGTCATTACAAGTCGATAGGACACAAAATGGCCATTTTTCTTTTTCGTTCCGATACAAACATTTGTATTCGTCACTTTGTTAGATGCACGACAGTGGTTGACAGTGGAATTTTTATTGAATAATTATAAAAACAAAAATTAATCCAATTAGCGTGAATAATGTATGTATTATTAATAACGAATGCAATCACGTTCCGTGATATTTTTTTCGCGTTATAATATCATTACACTTTTTTTGTCCCACTATTTCCTGTGCAAATGGCTATTCTCAGATGGTACGACAAAAGCTGCAACGAACAAAGAAAATCCTTTACAATTCCATTACGAGGGCGTCGATACAGTATGCATTATTGTTCGAACGCACAATGTTATTGATAATAATATCGATTAAAAATATTAACAACTTACGGAATTTATATTGAATTTAAATAATATGGCGTTGGTAATCGCGACGTGACGATAAACAAATTGTTTCTGCTTGATTCTCAAATGTAACATGATACGGATCGTGAAGCAAGAACGAATATTTACGTCAAAATCAAACAACGATGTTTGATACGCGAATCAAATGACAAGACGAAGAAATACTCCAGAAATATGACCCCTTTAACAAGACATCAAACGCGGCCGCTTCAATCACAGTGAGTCTAAATTAATGATCTTGCGAAGTATTTTATCGTTAAAGAAAGAATAAAATCGTATTTCTTTCTCTTCACTAATTGTAAGTCTGCACGCAGTACGCAAGTCATTCGGTCATGAACCGATAAACGTCCGAAAAAGAGAAAAGTGACGGTTCGAATTTGAAGAGTTCATCGATCGACCCGCGAACCGATTAGCCCGAACAGTTAACTAGCGCCAACGCCAGCCGCGGTCAACTTTTTGCGTCGCGGTTTTCACCGACGTTTATATCGCCTTCTCTCCTATTCTCTTCTTCTTCCTCCTCATGCTCCCCCTTTCCTCAGCAATCAACCGACGAACGATTCGTCCATTTGCTCGTCATGGTTTGAATTCTTCCCGACCGACCGACCGGACGACGAACCGACCATTTGGAATTCGATCAGAAATACTTAAGTTGGCGTCTGCTGAGCTTTCCTTCATTCCCGGCCCACCGCTACTCTCCTCGTCTGTCTCTCTTTCGCGGCAAAGTTCTCCCAAGACCCAGTAAGTCACCAATCGGTCCCCATCAATCGGTTAAGCGCGCCGCTCAACATCGGGTGGGCGAGCTTTTAATCTTCTATACTATTAAATTCATATGTCAAATTATATCCTTCAATTTATGTTTTAATCATTTCTATATACAGGTCGATATATAATTACTCAATATGTCGTTAATTTAATAATCAATAGAGTTAAATATTTTAATATTCTAAAAAAAATTAAATTTTCTCTCAAATTTAATTTATTATTTACTAAATTCATATTATGTATATATTAATAATCGTTTATTGGAAACTATCAACAATGAATTAATTTATATTTTGATACATATGGAAGTGTTAAAAATACACAATGTTATATAATTTAAGAGATTGGGTTACCATTATTTCTTTGATATTTAACAGTGTACCGACTCGCGACGATCTCAAAGACTCTCGAAAGAATTTAAATTAGTTCCAATACGCATATTAAACTAGCTAAAATTGATTTATGGATGCCAGATTATGAAGGTCCACTATGAAGACAAATGCATCGTTGTTTCCGTTTAATTGGCTTTTGAATTTGAAATCGAAAAAAGCTGTGTTAAAAATAATTGTATTTTTCGATTTAGATAAATTAAAGATTTTTCAAAAAATTAATAAAAAAATACTTGACAAAAATACTCGAAAAAAAATAGACTTGATGTCCTTATTTTTTTTTTATTTTGTTAGAGTATTTGATAAATTTTTTAATATATATATATATATATATATATATGTGTCAAAGGAATTAATTTAGCACATTGTACGAAAATTCTATCTGTTGGATTATAGCGTAATTAGGAAGCACAGAATATTATTTATTGCAACGAGGAGTATATATATTCACATCAAATGGAACCGCCTACTTTAAGAGTCTTGGCATTGAATATTCTTAGGGTACACATGGCAGCTTATCATTATATATAATCATCGCGTAATGATTGATCGTTTCCACCATGATCAGAAATTCTCACTTATATGTATGTATACCGGATTTACATCACGTAGCTGTTTGAACAAATGTTAAAAGAAATTTCTTAATACCTAACGGTTGCGATTACTTTTGTTCAACTCATCGAAAATTATTTTTTGTTTAACAAAAGTTGCTTTAAACTTTCGACGAAAAGGTAAATGCGATAGATTATGCACGTATGTACATAATCCTTTGAAGTGCCGCGTTATGTTTCTATAATCTCGATATGGAATTCTGTTTGACAAACCGGTCGCGATGAGACATACTTTCATATCTCACTTTGCACAGCCAAAGAACCGTTAAAAAAGATTAGGAACGCCATCTAGCAAATTGTCAATTATAATTCTGCAACCATTGCTTAGATGGGCCTATAATCGTTGGCGTTTATATGATTCTATTTAAGATCTGAGACTACCAGCATCCGGTATAGTTCTACTTCTTACCATCATGTAGAGCTCCACGTTAACGGCGCTCTGCAGAAATAGCTTATCCTGCTGCAGTTGACAGAAATTCGAACTTTATTTTAATTACATTCATCTAACAGTCTTTACTACAAATAAAGCTAGGCAATCAGAAAATTCTGACGCAACTTAAAATATTCTATTTATTACAAGAAATCTGTTATATATTGAGAAAATATCGACAAGAGATAACTGATCATTTGGTTAATCCAACCATATCACGATAATATTGATCTGCAACAATTACACTATCAATTTACTATTAAAACAAGTCAATAAGAAGTTGATAAATCTATCACAAATAATTGATAAATTTATATCTGTGTATAAATTAAGAATAATTTTATTATTATCTTCTCTATTAACGTTATCTTCTCAGTTTTCTTAAAATTTCCATTTTTATTGCAACCATCCATCAAGCTATTTTATTGCACGCTTTAAGAATGTCAAGTAAGAATGATCACCACTCTCTCGTCTAGTCCGAAAGTTTTTGTTGAGGAGAGTATCATGTAACGGACGTTATAAAGTAGCGCAATACGCCGTTGTTTCTGCAACATATATCTGGTAAATCGTGAGATGGGAGCAAACGTTTGCGCTTATAGTCCCGTGGGAGAGAGCAACATGTCTGTTGCTTGAGAAACTTCGTTGAAAGAATCCAACTAATACTTTCAGCGCCGTAATTACAGTCGACACGATTTCATACAGTGGTTTCGACGTCCCGAGGGAAAGTTTGCTCCGATGCGGTGAGGCGAGGATAAGAAGCAGCCCTTGAACAAACGAGACGACTCGTAACCTCCGAAGAGGTCAAAGAGTACATCTACTCTCCTGACAAAAGAGGTTGTACAAAGGAGGAAAAAGAAGAAAAACAACAACAGTCCTGCGTCGATCTCTCTACCAGTTCTTCTCTAAAAGGTAGGTCGAGGATCTCCACATGAACTCTCTTTCAACAATCAGGAAGTCATCAAAAGTCTGTTGGATGTGAAACCTGGATGTGAAGAAGTGGACAGAGGAATCCTAATAAAAAGAATAAACCCTTAATCATTTTTTAATCAGAATAAAGACTGTTCTAAGAATTCGTAGAAATTAATGAAAACTTGCTTGAAAACTTACAATGGAAATAATTAATTCTTCTAATTATGAAAGGGAGAAACTGGCAAGTAGACAGTTTGCAAAACTTTCCTTATGCATAATCTCTCCTGCTCGAATTTGTATCTCTAACCTAGCTCTCACATGGCTAATTTCAGAAATCCCATAGCAGTTCACGCGTAATGTCAGCTTCCGAATTAGATGCGAGCTTGGACTTTATATCAGCTTGGTGCGATGTTCTTGATTAAATATGGGACGATGCGCCAATCTCATGGGAGGAAGCCACGGATCTTTCAAATGAGAGAGAGAAGGGAAAGGAGAGAGAAAGGAGGAGGGAGGGAGGGAGGGAGGGGAGAGAGAGAGAGAGAGAGAGAGACTGAGATGGGGAAGAGAAGGTTGGCGGAAGGTCAACAGTGCGAAACCTCTGGTTTATTTCGAATCGATCGCAAGGCTCGCTCGAGGGTGCTCGGACTAATTCGGCTCGCATCGGCGATTCAAAACTGTTCGATTCGTAAAATAACCGCATCATCCATCTCGTGCGATAAACACAGCGAGGCTACTTTTTCATCCCTTCTTTCACTCTCCCTTTCCACAAGACCGACCCTTCCGCATATAAACGCAGTCAGAGATGCGCGAGAGTGTCATTGCGCGTATCAAGAAATTTGGATCCCTCGATCAATACTGCGTCTACTCTGCCTCAGCATCCAAATATATGTGATATAAAAATGTTATCCCAACCAATTTTTTGGCATTTAAATCCTCAAAATTTATATATTCTTCTCTCTCTCTCTCTCTCTCTCTCTCTCTCTCTCTCTCTCTCTCTCTCTCTCCCTTCTTCTCTCTGCATTACCTGATATTTTATCTACTTAAAATGCATTTTATCTACAGAATAGCAAATTCCTTTTTATAAAGTCCTTCCTCCTTATTATTAAAAATTCTACCTCATCTCAGCAATTATGCTAAGAAAACGCTCGTGGATGACAAGTACGCGTACCACCGGTAGAAAATAAAAGAGATAGAGCATCTTTAACAATTTCCGTCTCTAGAATAAGGGTTCATTATGCGAAGTAAAAGAACTGTCCGGACAGGTTCATTGCGTAACCAAAATAGTTGGAACCGACCACTCCGTTCTTGCGCGGAACTCGGAAACGACTAAAAAAAGACTATGTCACAAAGACTATCCTATGAGAATATAATCAAAACGGGTAATATTTAATTCCCGTCAACCTCTCGTATAAATCTCAGACACCTTCGCGCGCAACGAATTCCAGGGAAGATTTACATCGATCTCGCCAAGAATTCGCCCTTATTGAGTACAAACTGTCAGAGGATAAGAGAAAAGAATTTTATTACTCTGAACTTTATTGAATCTTTTCACATCTATTTTATTCCAACAATTTGTACTATTAAATGTAATAGTGCACAATTACATTATTCAATATTCGATTCATATGATTAAATTCTTAAATTATGCAATATTAATAGGAATGGAAAATCTATATTCCGTATTAATAGACAGTAAGGAAAAATATTACAAAATCAATTACGAGTTCTACCTGCATTAATGCTAATATTGATAAAACAAAAGAATTGAAGACTCTTCGGTACATTAAAGCGAATCAATACATTTCCATTAAATTTCCAATTGTATAAGCGCACAATAATTCTTAACATTTATCAGGTAATAATTTTCTGATCAATTCACCTCGTTCTGGATAATGTTTTTCACCCCGAAGGACTGATATGCGAGTCAGTATCCTGAAACCATATTTTTAGATTGTATTCCGTAACAACGATACTCCTCTCGATTGCTTCTAAAATTGCTGAAAGTCACGCCGTAGTCGATTGACGAAAAAGATCTGGTTCATGATAGAACACCAAATCGAAATCGTAAAAATAAAGGGATCGCAGGTTACGAATATAATCATATCCACCGAATTTAATCCTATAACTCAACCCGTCTGAAGGCATTCTCTGTAATATTAAAAAAATAACAGAAAATCAGACAGAAAAGTATCCGAACAGTTTTTCATGCGAAGAAAGTAAGAAAAAATATGTAAAAAATATTTTAATGCAATTGCACGAGTGATACACGAAAAACAATTTTCTAAAGTATATAAAAATTTAGCTAGATATACATCTGAAAATAATTTTGTTTAAACCATCGAAATAATTATGGAAGACGCTAAAACTGGTTGGTAGAATGTTACAATTTTTACAGCATTGCTTCAACGCTTAACATTTACAACCATTATAGTGACGCTCGAACAAGTGTCATAGTTTAAGGCAATTATAATTACAATAAAATAAAATAAATTATAACATATCTTACTCAAGGAAAAGCTATAAGATTAAAAGAATGATCCTCGTCCTTTAAAGATTAAGAGAGTTCTACATAATTATTTTGATAATTCAATAAAATTATTTTCAAATTTGTATCTAACTAAATTTTTATATACTTCATAAGATCGTTTTTTCCGTATAAATCAGAATTGTATAAGACATGTCAAACATATTCGTATGAGACGTTGATCGGTATTGGTTCTAGATATATATACATAATACCGAACACAGAATATCGAAAAGACGTAGAATAATCTGGGATGCAACGGTATGGATAATATTCCATATATATAAGGATTATCCTTCCTGATCGTCGAATAAATACAATAACGTTTGTCCGGCACGGGCATTCCGCGAATTGCTCGCGCGTACGCAGTTGATAAGCGCGCGGATTATAAAATATTTTATTTACGGACGATGCTCTCCTTTCTGCGAGAATTTTTCCGCGGCATGTCGCCTATTGCGGAGTATTCACCGTGCAACATCCGTAATCCAAAATCGATGCACCGCTGTTCCAATGTGAGTTTAACGCCCCGTGACCGTGGTGTTACGACGATATCGGACAGCGTAATCCTCGTGATTTCAAATTTAGAGGGATCGTCAATTTGATACGTTCTCGCGCATATATATATATATATA
>NW_017259344.1:223871-234629 GCF_001594045.1 Atta colombica
CATATATATGTCGTTCGTATATATACAACAGTATCGAAGCGATCTGCCTTGACTTTCTATCTTTTTAGAACACGTAAGCTCATTGTGCTCGGCAAAGATAAAGGAGAGGAATAAGAAGAAGGAAAGAAAAGAGGGAAAGAAGAAAAAAAAAGAAAAGAACGATTGCACCAATCTTATCGACGTAAAGAGCCGAACGAGTCGATTCAAGAAAAGAGAGAGATTCTCCGCTCCATGGTGATGATGCTGTTGGTCCGACAGGTAGTCCCGGTGGTCCATCCGTGTCCTTCGGTGCGCTGGTGGCGCGACCCCGAGTGTATCGAATCGAGGATCTTCGCAGATTTTCGGAGAGCTTCGTTCACCCACGAACAGGCTCCCGCGGGTTCTCCCGGGCTCTCGGCATCACTGCTCAGTATACTGCGTGGCGGCCTGGACCGCGGGCGGCCTACAACCCTCCACCGACGGCGCATGGAACGCGTCGACGCGGTGCTTACGTGCCTTCGAGAACACACACGTAAACGCGCTTGTTCTCACGAACGTGCGCTCTTTTACGTGTTTTGGAACGCACACACAGCATCGTCAGTGCGCACGGCACATGGTCCTCTCGTGTGCCGAGCAGGATCCTCGATCACGTACGAGGTCATCTCTACGTTCAGGGTGATTCGATCAGTAGCGCGAGCGTGACATGAGCGCGACACGCAACAGCGTAGTCTAAAAGAGCGGGGGAGGGATTGTCATGATCGGCCTCAAAGTCTACGTGCGCTATATCGTCGTTAGCTGACTGAAAATTATCGAGTATGACATCCGGAAGCAGCAATGGTACCAGAGAAGATCCGTCGCGACGGTCGGCACATGTGACATCTTTGACGATGTTGTAGCAGAATATGCTAACGATATCGGTGAACTACCGATCGACGAGATCGGAATTATCGATCGACCGAGTAGGCAGAGGTCGAACCGCGAGGAATTGCGCCTTCCAAAGTGGGTCGAACCTGCGACACGCTTACTATCGCTGCGGGAGAGGAGAGCCATACCATTTCGACGTGGATGAGATCCGCGGGAGATTTGCGGCGAGCCGAGCATAGATGCGCGCGCGCGTGTCGCACGCGTGCACTTGTACAATGCGTGCATCTACAATGTATAGCGCAGGTCACTATGTACGATGCGAATCTTTGTTCTCGATAGCTAAACGCGGGTAATACACGATATTTGTGGCAGAAAGCGAACTCGAGATTGCGGAAAAGAGAGAGAGTGCCTAAAAAAAAAAGCGAAGAAGAAAACTGACGATAGGAAGACAGAGAAAGAAATTACTCGAGAGAAGTGGAAGGAAGAGAGAGACAGAGAGGAGCTAGAGAGAGAGTAATGATCGTGACGACGGTCGTGCGGACAAATGAACACCTCGGCACAGCGTTTGGGATATTCCAAGTAAGTAGCAATGCGCAATGCCAAGTTGTATTGTGCTGCGGAAACGTTATCGCTTTGATATATATCCGTAGTTTTAAGTACTATTATTTTGGGGAAGAAAATTAGTTTCTCCGTGGAAGCCAAATGATGTCATAGAATAAAGAAAATGCAGCTACGTGAGGCGTGAAAATTCGGAGCTCGACCTCGACGAATCTTTTCAACCGAATCAAAAATAGGGAGATCGATACGTCTCGTCTATCTAGCATACCAAACACATCGAGAAAAGTTGGAGGAAAACTTTCGAGCGAGAGAAATTTTTCGAGCGAGATTTTTAACTGAACCATCACTGCAACTACTTGTGATGCACGTTTCTTTCTTTCTGCTTCTTTTTCCCTTTTTTCCTCTCTTTTGTGCTATCGCTTTGCGCTCGGGAAATTTTATCACCGGTCATTTTTCAAGTCTGGACCATCGATGGGGATCATGGAGGCTGGTAATGGATGCATGCGTACCGCCTAAGCCAGCGCATTTAGTGCGAAATCCAACACGCGGTTGGCATCAAATCGACCGATCGTGCGGCAGCGCGTATACATCCGCGGATCGTGCTTAACGATAGCTTTCACGCCAAAACTCCCGGAAAAAGTTCAACCGACCGCGATAAAAAAGGCAACAATACAAAAACCGAGCTACTGTATAATTAATGGTTCAGGAACTGAATCTGATTTAATTTACTCAATAAATTCAAATGCCTTTAATTGCTCAACTGTGCACCAATTGTCCCGTATAATTCGAGTTTTTCTATTTCACTTTAAAATTGCATTTACCGGGGACGTTGGCAGCGTTGTCGATATAGTTGAAGAATATGACCTCGAGATTCGTCCGACCCATTTTTCAGGATTTTTTAAAGCAATCACGTAGCTATTACAGTTGTATAAAAAATATATATAATAGGCATCCACTTTCAAGTCTTTAATTTTAATGGTAACATTAGCGAAACATTTTTTAAAACATCCTTTTTTTCTTCTCTTAATAATTCCAGTGAAATTGTAACATACCTTAATTTCTCATTTTTCTCTTGTTTAAATATCCTAAGCTGAATCAGAGTTCTCGAGATCACATTCTTCTGTCCTACCTATTATTAATTAAAGCCAGATGGAATCATCTCAGAAGGTTGGAATCAATCAATCATCACAAATCGTACTGCCGCGCGCAATACCATGAGATGGATTACATCCGACTCAAAATTTGTAGAACTTCTTCCAGTCGGGTCATATACCACGTCAATGTATAACATTAGCATTTATATGGGCGCGTCGACAAGATTCCGCGCGCGCGACTGGCTCGGAAGCGAAATCCGAATAGAGCGAGATCCGACAGAAGAGAGAGGTGTCGCGAACAGAAGCGAACAGAATAAAAGACAGGAGTAAACGCGAGGGAGGCAAATTCCAGTTAAAGGACAACATATTTTTCAGCGTCATCTCGGAATCAACATTGGAGTTGTAGTGACGACATGGAGATATATCGAGCTTGAAATGCAAGAAAACGATGCCAAAATTTTTTCAAAGCACATATCAGAAGAAGCATGAAAATTTGATTCTCGGTGTATCATCGACTTATCATTGCAGGAACGAATAACAAATTCCTCGCACGCAAAATCTTCCGTAAAAATTTTTCTATATGAGTTCCTGCGAACAGAGAGGACATAGCGGGACTGTAATTTTATCAAAGATACATCGTGCAAGAGGGAGACGATATACAGCATTTATATTAGCATTTATATAAGGGCAGGATAACTACCCTGTTCCACAGGCCTCTACGTGCTCTACAGAGCAAAAAAAAAACAAGAGAAAAATCTACGCCGTAAGATAAGCGCTTCTCTTGCTGCGGCTTGCGCGATCCGTGCTGAAACGTTTTGCAGACTCAGAAAATTAAACAAACTAAAGTCACAGTTATAACAGTATTCTTAATCCTTAGAAGGGAAGACCAAGAGCCGGTTATGACACGAGGTTGATTATCAAAAAACTAATAACAGTCTCTCAGAACTCTATCAGTGGAAGAACATTCTTTTCTTTTAATTGTACATTGCTGATATAATTAATGTTAAATTACTCTGTAAAATTAGTTTGCATCAAAAGCGTATATATTATAATTTTTTAAAAAATTAATATTTTCTTCCAACATTTAAAAAATCATAGAAGAAAAAAGTGAAGAAATGAAAAATCATGAAGATGAAAGTATCATTTTTACTCTACTTATGTATGTCAAACATATGTTAAACTTCTTTTAAAATGAATTTTTTTTATTAATGCGATATATATATAGTTTCATGCGTTTCAACGTATTCTCGTAACGAGAATATGACGAACTTTTCATATGCCAATGTGATGAACTTTTCATATGCCACTGTTAGACGTGTTTGCATTTGTATGTATAATAAGTCCTTTTTAGCATCTGTGAGTCTAGAAAACAAATACGGCTCATTACACGTACTAAATATGTGTATACCATGGTATGTGTGCTCAGACTAATGAGCACTTCACACATACATATTTTTAATTATGCGTGGCAAATCGTTTTTCCTTTCTGAAACTGTTGCTTAGTAAATGAGTCTTCAACTAAGTTTTCATCCAAATCACACGTAGTAACATTGACACATCAAAGTAAATAAGTCATATTAACTATATACTACATATTTATCACACAAAAATAATTATGATGATATAGCTATATTGTTATTTTTACTTAGTATGATGTATATTATCCACCATATAAATGTTGAATAGATTTTTTAATAGGTACTCTATAAAATGTATTAAAATTGGTAATTGTTGGATTTTGTTTTCAAATTATATATATTGATAAAACTCGAGTAATAATACTAACGGAATCTGTAGCTAAAAGTGAAAATGTTTATTTTTTCTTGTACTTTAGACGAGAAATATCATGCTAGATTCGCAAAATCAACAAGCCATACATCTTTAACTTTAATTTTTTAATATAAAAAATATAGAACTCTTTTTAAAAATCCGTGAAGTTAGCACAATACTTTATTTGTATAAAATAAATAGTGGTAGTCATAAAAATAGTATAAAAATAAAAAAGAGTTCTACATTTTTTATGCTAAAACCAAAAAAATGCAATCGGAACTCTGTTTAAAAATAATTGGAATATAGATCTTTGCTATTAACGAGAAATGTCGCTAGAAATGCGATAAGTTATCAACGTGAAAGTGTCGTGTTGTTTTTTATACAGGTTTTTTATACAGGTTAAAAAAAGATTATATAATATTTATATGATATGTACTATACTAAATAAAAAAGCCTTAGTAAACATAAATCGAAAATTCAATCGTTTCTAGATATAAACAATTTTATGTGTTAGTATCATAACTTATCTCTTCTACATGTTACATATTTCTATAAATCGCCACTACTTCTACTCAATATGTCGTCAATTTAACTAAAACAATGAAGTTAAACAATTTAAGAAAATGTATTAAATTTGACTAAAATTTAATTTATTATTTACTAAGTGTGTACGTTAATATGAATGATTTACTTTGAAACTAATCATAGAAACGGATTTTTTTATGCATATGGAAGTTAAAAATAACAAACTATTATTTAACTCAAGGATAATCATTACTTCCTCAATATTCAACAATGGAAAGGATCGGAAAGTTATTGTATGTAATATGAGTGAACGCTCAGCATAAGATTTAGAAAGTTGGAAATATTTTACATAAGAAGCCGGGTTTACAAATGCAAAATTGGAAATGTTTATTCAAGTAATGGTAGAGCGATAACTCCATAGATTCTACTCCATAGATTCCATAGAACTTGGTCGGCGAATAGAAACAAAGGTTAATAGTGAATAGAACGAGCTAGGGTGGAACAAGACGATAGGGAATGCGAGGAGAACGAGTGAGTTACAGGGATATAAAGGATCGGAAACAAATAGTTACAAATAGCAGAGCACACAATTAAGTAGTCGCCAGACCGTGACCAAAGTTCTCTCGGAAAGAGATTATCGGCTAATTATCAGTTTCCAAAAAGCGTTCCTAAAATTATAGCCGCATACGCGCGATTGCTTCTTAAGTTGCTCGAGATAGTAGTCAGGTTAGGCTGACTCATTCGATATATAGTGAACAAGAGAACGGAACAAGCGAAGTATACGTGTTTTAGGCGCGATAAGTTGCATCCTGCATGTACGGTGCATTATATTACTGTGTGCACACATAGACGTGGTTAGCCTCTGTTTCATCCACCCTCACGTATAAGTGATGACGAGATCCAGACGCGCGAGTTGTAGAAAGGAGGAGTTTATCGCGCCATGCGAGGCGTACAGTGTTACTTTATTGCTCGCGTCAAAGGCAATCTGCCTTCTCATACCCTCTTCGTATATTCAGCCCCGTTTTCCTAACGCGGTACTTTGACGATCGCGAACACGTCACGCAGGCGTTTGTAGCGTGTACAGCATCACAAATGCATTTTCGCGGTTTCATGTCGATAGCGAAATAGCTAGCTGACTCGCTCGTAAAGCGTCGATTTCCGCAAGACGCTTCTGTGTCGTTCGGTATGCTCTTTTTCCATACGATCAGACATGGGGCAACGATGTCGTTGTTCCGGAAAATAACTTCGCTGATCTGGCCAATGTTGTAGCATTCATAAAAAGCTCATAAGGAAATAAAAAGTTTCGGACATTTCGTTGTTGAGGGGAGGATAAGCAGTGAGATTTCTAGCGCATATTTCATCTCCAGAAAGCATATTTTATCGAAGACCGTAAGTTATTCGAAAGTTCGTCCAGCAAGTTTTATCCTACGAGAATAAATCGCAAAAGACAAATCCGTATTCTATCTTTCTCTTTCTATTTCTCTCTTTTCCATCTCCTTTGATCGCGTGATCACTTGATGCGTGTAAACGAAGTTCGCAACAATTATAAAAGTTGCAAAAGAAGAAAGATGCGCGCAGAAGATTATATCGCGCGGTCAATAATCTTTCAAAACAGCAATCTGTACCTTTACCTTTTTGGATATATAAATATACAGATGACAAAAAACACAGAAGGCGGAACTTCATTTCCGCAATTAATTAAAAGCATCGTTCTCGAGATGATATCAACGTCTTCTCCTGGATCTTCGATTGTCTTTTCCCTCAGATCTACTACCGTACCCGAACTATCGGCTTGGAGCACATCCCTTTTCTTTCCCATTTCCCCAACAGAATCATCGGAGCGAGAGAGAGAGAGAGAGAGAGAGAGAGAGAGAGAGAGAGAAAAGGGGAAAGCATCCTCCGAAACAACCACTATCGCATTTATCCTCTCTTCTCTTGCTGCCCGTTTAATTTACTTCATCGACTTCCGGCCAACGGAGGCGCAGCCGATCTCCTCGGTCGACTATCAGTCTTCTAAATCAAATAACATAATTCGCTAAGGCTACCATCGGTAAGAGGACCGATCCCTTTTCTCCGAGCCTGGCGAAATCCTACGGCTAAATTTATGGGATCCTCCGTGGTCACGACATTCGCTGTTCACGTCTACACGCGTTGTACACGTGTGCAAGGAACTTACCTACACATGTGCTTACATGAAATAAAGTAACACCCTTGGCACCACTGGCTGGGATAGCTGTACTGCAACCTGCGACTTGTAGTTGCGATAAATTTTTCTCAGCTTTAACGGTGCTACGCGTTGCCACAGAACGGCATTTTCAATCCTTTATATAAGTAACAGAAAAGTGACAAAAAAGAATGGTGATAATTCAACGACGACGTACGTTAGACGATGAGCAATGAAGGATTTCGTTGGCTAAGAACGAGAAGCATATAACAAAATATTATAGGAAACTTAGCTCATTTATTTACAGGTTCTATTACAGGGATAACAAAAGCCTTTTAAAGCTAGTAGCTCATAATTAAATTACGTAATGGATCGCCAACCAACTCTGATATAAAACAATATCTTTAATCTTTTATAAACAATGAAAAATTTAATATCGAAAGCGATATAAATCTGACACGTTTTAACGAGAAATGGATTTTGATTTTATAATCATATTATTGATATTAAATTTTGATATTAAATTCTTACTTCTTCCTGCTTATTGTTATATATATGTGATATATGATTCGTGAGCAGCTGTAAAAATTCATAGGTTGTCTGTAAAAATAAATGCAACATATCGAATTTTCAGAAAATGCTCGTAGAAGCGAAAGCGAAATTGTTACAGATTCGTAATTAAATTTTGTATTAAATAGATTGTTCCGCTGGGACAGAATGACATTTCCAATCTTTTATAAGGGAAGGACAATCTGAAATGCGAGAATGAGAACGATTCAGTATGTTGAGTAAACAAATGACTTTAATTCGACAAAATAATGACGATATTGTTACGTTAAATATTCCCCACAAATACAGTTATTAAATAACATAAATTTGTTATTCGGAAAAGCAAACACTTTATTTACAAATATAGATCGGCCTATTGTTCGATCATCACGCATCGAGTTTTCAAAGGAAGGAAAAACATGCGACGACAACGACTGCGAATAAATACGAACCAGCACAAGATCCATAATTAAATTTTAAAATTGAGTACCGGACATCCAACCTCGACAAAAAACGACAATCCGAGTCCAGCAAAAAGAAATACAGAATCCGAAAATAACAACTCGGTGTTCGCGTTCAATAAACAAAGATCTTAATTACGAAGACAAAATTGATGAAAGAATTGTATTTATCTTTGCAATCGTCGTTAATTCAACTGTTGTTAATTACGGTGAAAAAAATTTAAATTCCACATTCAAATGCGGTGTGTCGTATAATGTATGGCACCTTACAAAAGAATCCTGAAGGTGAGCGCAAAAGCGAGGTTTTAACAGGCTTGTAATGAAAAGCCGAAGTAGATTACGGTCCATTCCCTTATAGCACTTCTCCGATCTTTTTATAATCTCCAAAAGGTTAAATTTTGTTGAGATAGGTACAACCGTTTGCGACCGTTTGTCCAACAAAGAGAATTTTACTCCGATGGAAAAATCACTTTTTCAACTGGTATCGCTGTTATAACTCTATTTTAGCTGTCATGAAAGTTCAAATCTTGATTAGTAAAAGGGATTTTTCTATCCATGCAATATGCTGGGGCTTTCAAAAAAAAAAAAAAATCCGCCGAAGGGAAAGCAAATTTGTAACAGCCTCGTAATTAAATTACGAAATAGATTGCCGACCATCCCCTCGGTGGCTGTTACGGCCGTTTTGTGCTCCGTGCTCTCCTCTCATCTCCCTCTGTTCGACCTTTTACATCCGCGTTACACGAGATCCGCGATATCCGGAGGGCATGGGCGTGAAAGCGTGAGAAGATCTCCATTATATTCTCAATAACCGCATGAGCAGCGTAACCGATGTTAACGTTTATCCAATTTTTAGGATTAACCAAAGTAGATTAGGAAGCAGAGATTGTCATTAAAGCCGATTCTCTTTAGAAATCAATGGGACGTCGCGGCTCGGTTATGCACCTCGTTTAAGCGAACTACCAGGATCGTTTATCCCGTTCTTGTGTTCCCAGTCTGGAACGTATCGGCCAAATGCTGCAATAAAGGGAATTTGCGGGAATGCCGGACATTAACGATAGAGAGACGCCCCAAACGCAAAGTCACGGAGTGTCGCCGCCACCGACGCCATGGCCGTTTCCACGGCTGTTTCGCGGCGATCCACAGAATCTGTGACCGGGGCAGCTATAATTTCGTAAGTTAAGGTCCCGAGGATCGGAGGTTTGGGATCGTGCCGGGCACGACAACTTGGGCCAACGCCACCGAGGCTAGGACACTTTCGGCGGTAAACTTCGCTCGTATATTACGCGAACTCTGCGGTAATTGATTTTGCACAATCGCGTTAAACTGAAAGTGGGTTTCAGACACCGCCGTGCGATCTCCTCTCAACAACCGTAGGATGGTTGCTGCAATGTTGCGCCCATTACTACTCGTTTCTTTTTCGCCAAATTCAGACGATACTAACTTTTTCCAATAATTATCGTCATTTCGCTTCGCAAACTGCGGCGTTATGCCGTGCGTCGATACTGTCATAAGTATCGCGTTACGATGATTATTACTATGGTACTATGTACTGAGTACCGTGCGAATAACTACGAGCGAATAATGGCAAACCTGTGCACTCTGTAAATTACTTTTGGCGTAACAGATATCTATCCTGTCAGCGTCCGGTTTTTTGTTTAATTTACAGTGTTCCAAGTTCATAATTGCGCGCATTAATCTTTCATCGCAGATATCGCGCTTTTTGCAGGTTGCTCCAATCTAACAAAAGGCGCAAAATGGGCGCAAGTTTTGCCCTCGGTCGACGTTGCGCTTTATTTGAGTCAGCGTGAAGTAACGCGAATATTGATTGATAATTATCATCGTTAGCGATACGCGATGACACTTGGCTGTTATTTCCATAAAAATATAAAGGCTGAAATTGAAAAGCCACACTCGAAATACTCGTCGGTAGTAAATTAACCTGTGTGCGCGACGTACATCTTTATTCATTATATTTGACTAGCCATAAAAGATAATTTATTGCCTCGTTCTTTCAGAGCCATCGCAGACACGGTCGAGAATCAACCTGGAATTTTATTACAGGTTCGATCTATGTAACTATTCGTTGTACAATTTTAGTAAAATTACATACTACAAGAGACGCATTAATTACTATATACATATTTATAAATATATATATACATGTATTAGAATTTATATGTTGTGCTTTGATGCTTCCTATCTATTTTCCATGAGAAGCTATTTATTTTCGCGGTTTATTTATCGTAAGTTTCGTTATTCTTTGGACGGAGACATCCTCGATCGATCGAAGCAAGAAGCACTTTCAGCATTTTGATTCTTCCGCCTTTTGTATGGTCCTGTTCAAAGGAATGACGGCATTGAAAATCGATATCACGTCTCGTTTATAGTCCTTAGCGCGTTTAGTGCTTTGCTTCTCGTATTCTCTAAGAAAAAATATTTAAAAAACGATAAAGAAGAAATAGACAAAAAGTAATCTTTTCGCATTTAAATTCGGAAACTGATTCGCGTGACTTCAATCGACCAAAGGCAAAGAGAATATTTTGAGAGATACTTTTACTCCAAGTATAAGAAACAAAAAGTTAATTTCGGTTCACACATACTATCAAACTTGAAAAGTTCATTACGGCTTCAGTTTACAGCACGAGCCAAGTTTTGTGGATCTTTGTAAAAGGCACAATAGTAGGTTTTAGTTTCTTTTATTTTCATTAGAAAAGTATATGATTACAGAAAATAATGTGATAATGAAATTTATTATAAACTCATGTACACATACCGGATTATATATATATATATA
>NW_017259344.1:234729-244472 GCF_001594045.1 Atta colombica
AAGTATATTATCAAATTTATTTAAAATATATAAATCTATCCTAATAAATTTAATACTTCAATCAAGATTATTAACCCTAAAATACTGTCTCTATTAATTATAGTATTGCTTTCGACATTTTAAATTTTACGTACAAGAAAATAGGCCATTCTTAATTAATGCAGTTTTTACATTTCACTTTTAATGACAAAATATTATAATCTATAAATATTATTCAATTTTATTTCCTCTATACATATTTAAATAAAATATCATTACATAAATACAAAACTTAAAAATTGAAAATACTTATGCTACTTACTTTCTGTTATAATATTGATCATCGGGAAGTTTAAACTGATATATATAATGGAAATATATATAATGGATAGGATTTTTAAAAGCTAATCTCCACTTATTCTAGCTTTTAACATGGCAGATTGGACCGCCTAATGACCACTAAAAGCACTGCTTAGCGCTCCATTTTACTTACTTATACGTAAAATTTACGATTTAATAATATTTTAGAATTAAATTATAACAAATTCGAATTGCTTATTACATAAAATCTTTTCTTCAATAAAATTTCATTAAAATATTTTTTAAAAGAAACTTTTGTTTGCATAGGTATATGATAACGAGTTTTTCTTAAAGTAGTAAATATATATTTTAAGATTATTATTAAGAAAATTTTCTATATTAAAGATAAGTTTTACTAAAGGAAAAAAAGGTAAACTGAGCAATCATTGTTCTTAGCAGTGGAATGATGTTTTTCTGTGCGTTCCAATGATATATTATGAGTTAAATATCAGCGTTATTGTAAGTTAATATTAATTTACTAACATTATTTTTTAATAAAAAATATTTTTGCCGAGATACAGTGTTAGTTAGACAAACAGGATAGACTACAGCAGTGCGCACGTATTTTTCGCAAATAAATCGACTGCATTTCCGGCATTTTAGACCTGAATTGCTGTTCACACACAATTTACAGCGTTCCATTTCCCAGTTCGCGAGCCGTGATCGCATCGTGCAATCAGCACGCGCGTTCCGTGCGCTCCGCCTTCGAATTCTTGAACGATTGTTTAGGATAGATTCGCAAAAGAACGAGTATCCCGCGTTCTCCGAATGCTCCAAGGCAATTCACGTAATGAAGGAATACAAAAAGATCTCGGAACATTCGACTAACGACGATACAACGATTTCTTTCATCAAGAACCAATATGCGACCGTATCGGAAGTTTGAGAAATATCGAGAGGATAAAATTCTTCCTACTGCGAAATTCGATTGAATTTCGCGTCACCGTCCATAACAATATAGTTGGAAAATTCGATATAACGAAAATCAGGTATGACAAATCTAATTTTAAGGTTCGACGGAGAGTTCGCGTTGTAAAGTGATTTCACTGCAGTTACTCGAGCGGTTACTCGGAAAGCGGTTCTTTCGGAACTATCACGGGTTTCGACGAGAATCGAAGGGACAGCATGGGATAGAGCAGGAAGAGAAGCAAAAGAAGGATGAGAGAGATAGTAGCTTTATCATCGACCCGTTCCGGACGTCCTCGTCCCCGTCATCCCTCGTGCCACCACCGTCGAGCACTTACGGAGATGAGTGGCCGTGTAAGAAACACGATAAAACCGTGGGAGGCGACGTACAAATTTCTCCACCATGCGAATTACGGGATTCGGAAGGAAGGAAGGATACGTTCCGTCACGTTTCACCCTCGCTATTCTCGCTCATATACGTGCCCACGCACGTGTATATACATGAACGAATGAACGCGTACGTGCCTAGCGTAACCTGCATGGATCGTGAGCGTCCATATTTAATAAAGCAACGCGTTCTCACCCGCCAACTGCATACTTTTCCACCCGCGAGTAACGCCTTTTTCCATCTAGTACGAACGTTTCCACGTTACCAGCGCGACCTCGCACTTTCAGCTTTTACTTTAAATCTCACCATCCGTGCTCCATCCATCCGGTCTATCTTCACTTTCGCACGTTTTCAGAACGGATTAAAAGAAAATCACGGTTTTCCAACATTGTACAATCATTTGCGGAATCTTCTAAATCCAACGTTTTATAGAAAGAGATCTCGTTAGGTTAATTATTGTACTCTTATCGTTCGTTAAGCTTTTATAAGAGCCAATCATCAATTAGTACAAAAGTTTCGGAAAGAATTCTTTTCAATTAACCGCACATTTTGTGATCTTGCGAAAATGTGAAGATTATTGTTTTTGCAATCATCTCTCTGATAAAAAAATTTCTATTGTAATTGAGAAATCAATACGCTACAGTAAAAAAATAATATAATAATGAAATATTAGAAGAAAGATATATAAAGAAAAAGTAGATAGACTATTCATTTCCGAGACATTGGAATTAGAAACGCAAATGAAAAAATCGTTGCCTCTTCAAAAGAAGTAATTTCTAAATGCATATGTGTCCGCGCAGTAAATATATTTTTATAAAGAATCAATCAAAAATTAATCAATTGAAAAGTTCCGCAAAATACTTTTCAATTATTGATTGTCTTGTGAAAATATCGAAAATTATTAATATAGTACCGTCTATCGTAACGCAGAAATTAAATCAACGTACTATATTATAAATTAATATAAAAAATATATATCATAAAAATAATACAAAAAGACTGTTTTGAAGAATGTATAAAAATTATATATAATAGCTAGGTACAAAGATGAAAAAAATTTTATTAGATCATCAAAATAATTATGAAGGACGCTCTCAAGCTGGTTGCTAGAATGTCAAAACTTTTTGCAGCATCATTTATCATACTTCCTACATAATTACTTTGATGGTTTAAGAACATTATTTTCAAATCTGTATCTAGCTTTTTTAGATACTTCAGTAAAGTCGTTCTTTCGTATATATACTATAATAATGAAATATTAGATACATAAAAAGATACATAAAAAAAGAATATGCTGCGAATATTTTAAGAGAAACCTTTTTACTGCGTGGAAATGCAAATAAAAAAATTCGTTTGTTCTTCATAAAGAATAATTTATACAATGCATTTATTTTCGCACACTACATATATTTTTATAAGAGCGAACCACTAATTAATAGAAAAGTTCCAAAGAATGCTTTACAATTAATTGCATATTTTGCGAACTTGCGAAAATGTCGAAAATTATTAACATTGTATCATTCAACACAGAAATTACAGTCATAATTAATAAATTTACGTACACTGTTAAATCAAATTTGTTAAAAATCTATCAAATTTAACCTAATGTAAATCGTCACTGCAATTATATATCGTTTTTATACTAAAATAACGATTATATTTTACACTAAAATACTAAAATAACGGTTATATTTGACACTATATAGTGTCAAAAAATTTATAGTGTCAAATTGAGACGATGTAGTGTCAAATTTAATTATCGTTGTAGTATAAAATAATGATATATTTAATAAGACGAATTAAATTAAACTGACACTATAAATTTAATAGTGTACTATATCATGAAATTTAATAGTGTACTGTATCATGAAATAATACATAGAAAAGACGATTTTGCTGAAAAATCTATAAAAATTTAGCTAGATACGGATATAAAGATGACTTTATTGGATTATCAAAATAATTATGTTGAACGCTCAAACTGATTGCTAAACTGTCAAAATTTTTTATAGTATCACTCATCACGTTTTCTATGTGATTACTTTAGTCCAAAATTATTTTCTGTATCTAGCTAAATTTTTATACATTTTAGCAAAATCGTCATTTCTACGTATTATTTTATGATATAGTGCGTAAATTTATTATTCACAATTGAAATTTCTGCGTGGAATAATACAATTAACATTAATCATTTTCGATATTTTAGATACTTCAGAAAATTCTTTCCGTGCATATAATAATAGAAATATTAGAAGAAAGATATATGAAGAAAAAGGATACACTGTGGATTTTTTAAGCGAAACATTTCGGTATGAAAACATAAATGGAAAATTCGTTTCCTCTTCATAAGGAGCAATTTATATAATGCGTATGTTTCCGCGCAGCAAGCATATTTCTCCACTATGTATCTCTTACGGTCGGAAATATATTATATTTATCGCACCACCGTACCGTATCGTTCGCTGGTCCACATCCCTTTCCTGCACTTTAACCCTCGTTCCATCCTCGTTTCGCCCTCGTCTCGAATGCCTTCGTGGCACGATACAACTGGGATTACCACGAAACTCGGCGAAACGTCTCCAATTCTCATCGAATAAATAACAAGAGAAATCCGATCGAATCTCGACCCGGAATGTTGTATTTTCTAAAAGTCTATGGATTGTGTCGATCATTTCCGTAGAAAGATAGAAAACCGCATGCGGTCGGACGCGCGGATAAACAATGGACGTTGAAGCACTTTGACGAATTCGTGGTGATACGCGCACTGGTGCGAAATTCGCCACATGTAAACGTACTTTGTGACTTACTCCCTTTGTCCTTTGCTGGTCCGAGTCGCGAACATCCCAAGAGTACATTTGACATGAGTATAGTTGCCATTCTAAATGGATGCATAAAGATAAAGGTAAACAAATATTAACTAAAGGCAAATTGCATGATGACGCGATATAATAAAGTTTATCACACTATCTGCTGTCGGATGTGTGTGTGTGTGTGTGTGTGTGTGTGTGTGTGTGGAGTGTGTGTGTGTGTGTGGTGTGTGTGTATGGTGTGTGTGTGTGTGTGTGTGTGTGTGTGTGTGTGTGTAAACGTGTCAAGGACTACGTATGGAAATTCACTCGGTTTTGTATAGCTTTTGAATTAAAGAGGACCTCTCAGATATCATTTAACTGTCGCACTGTTTGGTACAAAATACACGTATACTTAAGGCAATATTATCATAACACGTTAAAAGGGTAGAAAATGTAACATTAGATTACTATCGATCTGTTTTTCTTCAATTTGCGACGCGTTTGCGCGGCGCAACGTGAATCTGTTCATCCGTTTAGCCTATCCGCCCACAACCGAAGCTACAGGGGCTTTAGAACGCGGCATGAGTTATCCCAATTATCCAGATCTATTACTACAAATGTTTAGAAAACACACTGAAAATGTGCGTCTCTATTATCTGCCGTTAATAGAGAAAACATGGATATAATTTTAGTCGGTCTGGGGGAGAGGGGGAGAGATAATTAAAAAATTCGATTGTGTATCCAAGCGACTTTACTTGTCGCTCGCATTCAAATCGGTGAATAATTTAAATACCGTTCTTGCGCATATATATTATCGACGCAAATTACGTTTCCGCTCGATTCCGTCCTTTCGCGTTTCTTGCACACAAAATTTTATCCACGTTTTACATTTATTCAGCAATAATTGAAACCCCTTATTCGTTTCTCCTACATTACGGTATTACACCGGAAATGTCCATTTCGTGTAAAAAAGTATTACATCTAGATATGTAATTTCGATAGGAATTAAATACATTTCAATAAAATAATTTCAACTCTACGTTCGATATTATATATTTCCTAAAAGAGAAATCATTTAACCTATTTTGATATTATCTAGAAATTTGAACATGGAAATCATTGGAAATTATAATCCTGAGTGCACGCGCATAACGCTTCTGTAACCGTTGTATTTATGTCACAAATTGCTTTTAGAATGTTAATTAGTATTAAAATTGTAAATTGATTTCATTCCGACTTTTTAGCTATTCAGTTCATAGAACAGAATTTTCACTGCTTCCTAAAAGCATTCTGTAAAAACTGTCTCTTGGAAAATAGTTCCCCTTTAAACTAATCGGAGTTCGAGAACGTGGGAGCCATCATGATTGATGCGGAATTAAATTGGCATTTGTTTTTACGGAAAAAAGTATTCCCCGTCACGTCGATAGCTTTCGCACGAGATGAGATGAAACATCATTTTTATTTTTCGTCAATTGATCTATTTTATTAATTGATTTCACTGGTAATTAAACACGTGATGATTGTTCGATGAGGATTTGTTCGGCAGCTTCGAAGTCAATAGGTATAATCATTTAACAAGATTAACGCGATCACTCTTATTTATTCCTGTTTCGAATTTATTTAATCCCCGATAATTTACCCTGGATTATAATGAGTGGTATTATAAGTTTTAAGCCATTTGGAACTCTGTTCCCGTCGAAGCTGCGCTTTCTAGAATTGATAGAGCTTCCTTCGTAATCCGATACGCCAAATGCGTTTTGTACTCGATCAAAAGCCAGACACGCGCATAGCGCGCATAGGCAATATACATAACTACTCGATCAACGTCCCGTTTACGAGACTAACTGAAATTATTAGCGCGCGATAACCAGCAATTTGATCGATAGAAACTCCATAGGTAATTCATTTCAAATGAAGCTAATTACTCTAATTTGATGAGTAGATACTTTATATAGACACAAGCAATTTATTCCGAATGAAGTTAATTATTCTAATTCTAAATAATAACTCGTTTTAAAACGTGAATCACAGTCGTGAAAATATGGCCGATATATATCAGATGGCGCAATACCATTATATGTCGATATAAGAGAGGAAAAGTATTCGCATTGTCAGACGAGGCCAATAAATGGCAGGGCTTTGTCACCCAGTGCTGTGCCAAGCTCGCGAAAAAGTTTTACGCGCGACAGGTGTTTCGTGACATGTATTTCCGCGCGAGCCATTTTACATAAAACGGTTTTCTTATCTTGATGCATGGTTATTTTGCATAAACTGGAGAAAACTTATGCAAGGATTCAAGGCGATGCGCAGAAATACGTCAACCAAGTCTGTACATATTTACAAAGCAGTATCCAAATTATAGCGTCAAAGGATTTCGTAAAATTCACTTCCGTCTATTCTGAATAATTAAACTTCGAGATTTGAGCAGCAGAAAATCGAGCACTGAGTTTGAAATGCGCGTTTAAAGCAAGTATAAATCTCTCATTATTTCAATGGTATTACTTTCAGCAAACGAGATGTTGGATAGTTTAGGACTCCTAATTAAAGTGTACCGCTTAAGTGAATCAAGTGTATTGCATATTGCGCGTCTATCTTATACACATTTTGCACAATTTTCCATCAGCTACTCGAACTAATTAAAACGAAGTGAAGCAACAAAGATAAACTCCGGCTGGCTCTTTCGAAACGATATACATAAAAACACCATTTTACCACAAAGTTATATTCCTTCGTCATGTCGCGAAATGAACAAGAAAGAAAAATACAGTACATTATATACATCGTCGAGCACCAAACTTTACGAATAAGTGGAGCACGGATAAAAGCAAAGTTAGTAAGTGTATAATTAACAACTCCGTTAAGAGAGTTCAAACTCAAGAGTATTCAGAAGTGGAAGAGTAGCAAGGATATGGGAACATCAGCAAGCCAAGAGAGCGTGAGACATAAGCCCTCTTACAAGAATGAATTTAAATTGGAGCGATAAAACGCGCGATCAAACTTAAGATGGTATAAACTAACAATAACAATACACATCAATAGAAGCTTCATGTTTTAATGATATTTCTTGTAAATTGTAATTACTACATTATTCTCAAAGAGTTTCTATTATACTCAAAAAACCATAATGTGCTGATTAATAATATTCAAATATGCGCTTAACTTCTATGCAGAGATATTTTAATCTCATCTCTTATACATTTTGCTACATACATAATATATGCACGGAAAGAACAATTTTGCTGAAGCATTAAAAAATTTAAGTAGGTCCAGATTTGAAAATTCAAGCACGATGAACAATGCTACGAAAAGTTTTAATTCTAGCAACTAATTTGAATGTTCTCTACATAATTATTTTGATAGTCCAAAAAAATTATTTTCAGATTAGTATCTAGTTAAATTTTTAGATACTTTAGCAAAACTATTCTCTTCGTATGACATAAGAATTCAAGATGTTATCACATTACAGCAATAAACTAAAGTTTTTCATTATATGGAAACCTAACTCGACAAGTTATAGCAAGCAATCCTTAGTGAGCAAAAAATAATAATAGTTTCGCAAAGTGCGCTGATTACGTTGAAATTGGAAAATAGTTGGCAGATCCTGATCATGCAGTTCAGAATTAATTACTTCGATTAGAGGGTGCTTGTCATCGCGAAAGCGTTTCTTGCGGCTGGCTGGCCCCCAGGAGGAAAGCCACGACACGACCTTATCTATCTCGAAAGGTCCAACGTTCGATCCATTGACTCGTCGAGACCCTAATACGACGCACGGAACTGACGTCCGCCGATAGGTCGCCCGTGTCCTAGAATCGGGCTCTGATCGACATCCCGGTACCGGTATGTACATCCACCCGAGACAGACTATCCATTGGCAGACGGCACATACGCAAACGGCAGGCACCCGCAGTCGACGAGACGTCGCTTTAAATCGGCCACATTCGTTGTCGACATTCGGTTCCGCAATTTCTCTCATAATTCCTAATCCGAATATTGAATTTACTGTCGAGTTTCTTCACCAAGAAACGTTTTCACGATTTTCACGTATATTTATTCAGAACGCGTTTAAAATTCATAGCACAATTTTAGAAAAATTAATATTAAAATTAAAATTAAAATTATGGCGAAATAGTTTCAAAAGAATAAAATATTTATTATTATTATCTAATCTCATATTCTATTTATATTCTCTCTTATCTCTAAGTCATTCATCAGTTTTATTCATCCAATATACAGATTAATGTCCAATGTCAGCATGAGAGGAAGAAGAGGAATCAGACAGCCACATTTCATGTCAACGACGGACGCGACGAGAATGCGAACATTCGCGACTATAGAGTCACTTTGCCACCTCTTTCCCGAGGGACGCAATCCTCGCGGCACGATCGATCAGAATTAAAATTCTCATCAGGTCGTTTTTCTCCCACCGATTATAATCCTAATGCTCCTCCGAGTAATTGGCGTTCTCTAATGCCCTTTCGAGGTCACTTATGTAAGTAACGCACGACCCCATTTCTGTCGTTCCAGAGATGTGAGGAATGATCACGTGGATGATGGTCGGGCTGCTTCTGGCTGCGGAAACTTGCGGCAGAAACGTCCTCTCCGGAAACGGAAACGGAAACGGAAAGGAAGAGGAGGCGAAGCGGCGGGAGGGCCTGAAGGGCGTCAGCGCGGACGAGGAAGACATCTATCGTGAGTATCGGTGCTGGACCGTCGAAAAATGAACGGAAACGTTCGATAGAAAATAGATAGAGAGTACGAAGAAGAGGAATATGAGAACGAGCGAGAGAGAGAGAGAGAGAGAGAAAAGAGTCGAAAACCATGATTTACTTGGCTAACTCGAGTTTATCCCAGCTTGCCGATCCTGCAATCGAACGCCACTAATCTCCGAACTACCGCTTATCCTTTCAACCAACTTCACACATGTACCGCAACCCTTCCTGTCAATGACACTCTCGCACTCGTCGTATACAACGCGCGTTAACTTTTCCTCTATCGCTACGGTAAAATCACTGCCGTAACTTTGCATTAACGAATTTAGCTTCTGCCATAAGATGGCAATTGTGTCCAGGACACTATTCTGGGACACCGTTTCGGTAAAGTCATTGCAAAGTCCTTTTCTGGTAGAGTCGGCTTGTTTAAACTCAGTAGCTTGTTGTTAACTTTTGGATGTCTAGACGGCTAAACTCGTTTAATCCCTGAATGTATACGTTCCCTGTAATTTTCTTTCTTCCCCAAATAGAATTTCCGTATCTCTACGGCACGACGCGACGGTGCAATTAAGAGTTAACGCCCGCGTCTTCATCCCCCCCCCCCCCGCCCCC
>NW_017259344.1:244572-251652 GCF_001594045.1 Atta colombica
TCAGCGATAACCAGGTATCGACGACTCCATTAAACGCTCCCTTAAGAGTCCCGTAATGACTCTATCGTATCTGGTCCAATTTTGTAGAACTCTGTAGATCGTTCCGCCATCGATTTCGGTTTATTCTAAACTCACATTTCTTCATTCCTTTCGTAGTAACGGTCTTATCTCCAATTTCTTTTCGTTTTTAGTCTTTTTCTTTTCAGAAATGTAGTAGTTTATCGTATCATCCGTAAATATTTGTGGAATATTGACAGAATTTTAAAAGAATAGTACAATGTATACAGGATAGGCGATAATTTTATGTAATATTTTCGCTATTATTAAAAATATGAAAATTTTATTTACAAAAGTTATAGTCAAAAAAATTATAACATGTTGGTAATATTTTTGGAAGTTGAATAATTTTGACACTTCGTAGATTTTAAAATTATCTCCATTTTTTAATGGAATTACACAATTTTTATTTACATAATATGATTCTAGTTATTCTACGTATAAAGCATAAAAAGTAGAATTATAAAAAAAATCAATAGTTCGAAAAAAATCGATGTATTGTACTTTATTTTAATATAGTTTGACATAATATAAAATATCTCATAAACCATTTTTTGCACAAATCATATCTTAAAAAATTTTTATGTATCGAATAAGAGATGTAACTGATGTAAAAATAATTGTTATTTTTTAAAAAAGTAATTATTACAATTAAAAATGTAGTTGCAAATTGTATAATATTGCATATTTTTTAAAAAGAAACTGTATTTTTTTATGCAAAGTAAATCATTTTATTATTCTGAATAAAAGCACTAAAATATAGTTACAAAAAAATGAATTATTTATGATATACTTTAAATTTCATATTAAAATATGCCAATATAAAATAACTCGTAATTACTGATTTTTTGCAACTCTACTTCAATACTTCATAAAATAATTAAAGGGAAATCATATTACACAACAATAATCATATAATTTTATTTAAAAAATGAAGATAATCTTGAAATCTCTTGAAGCGCGCCCTTATCTACAGAAAAATTATTATTAGTTTATTATGAGATCCTCTTGTTATTATACAACTTCCATAATTAAAGTATTTCTTTATGTCTAAAAATAATGGAAAATATAATACCGTTACTTTTATCATTACTTTTATAATGATGGTTTAATAATAACTTTGCAATTTTTTTATGGTAACCAATCCAAATGTTAAGGTTTGAAAAAAGTCATTTTTGAAAAGTAACTCGTCATTATTGCGCGTGATTTATTGAAAAAAAGTAATTCGTTACAAATAAATAAATAACGAGTTAAAAATAACGATTAAAAGTATTATAACGATGCGTTACAATTAGCAAATTATTATTTTTCAATAAATAACGTGTAATGGTGACAAGTTTCTTTTCAAAAATTACTTTCCGACTTCTTAGAATTATCATTACGTTATAAAAAATTCGCAACGTCATTATATGTTTTCAATTATATTATCTTCGTATTTATGTAATGTCACAACAATAAAACTTACATATTTTTTACTTTTTTTTCGTTTTTCTAATATATCGAGCAATATGTGATTGATATTGGCAATATAACTTTCATTTTTATGTGGAGATCTTGCAAGGAATGCTGCTATTTCTATTCTTGCAGATGTGCAACGAATGGGCGATAGATACACCGTGTCCGGTGGGAGGCCGTGATTTTTGTCGATCGCTGCACATTCTGGACAGCCGGGGGAACAGTGTCTTGGTAAGCATACTTTTTGTCATTTGCTTCGCTTGCTTGTAAGGACCCGCTTGTATCTGTATCCCTCTTCGATATTTATAAATTTATAAATTTTGTATATCATCAAGTTCACACACACACACATACACACACACGCGCGCGCGCGCAAACGCACATACATAAGTGTAAAAAATATGTATATATTTTTTATATGTATGTGTATATTCTTTTTATCGTGAGCCAAGCGACTAGAACTTTTCGCCCTTAACTTGACATATCTCACTTCAAAACTGAATATCGCAGGGATACAAAATATAAAATACATGAAAAATATTTTAAATGAAATGTGCAATGTAAAAAAATTTCTTTTTATGTATAGCTTTTTTTAACTTAGAAATGCTTATAAATTTTAATGAGTCATGTAAAAATATTTTTAATATATTTTCTTATTTTTATATCTACAATCTTAACGAATATCAAAGAGTATCAACTGTGAACATTGTCGGAAGTAATCGCGTTATCGAAACGAAACGAGGCTACAACATTGGGGAAACATTGGGGAAAAAACATGAACCAACAATAACAAATCGACTTTCGATCGAAGTAAATTTCATTACCGCCCAACTGTAGTACATGTACGGTCAAATAAAATCAATTAAAGGTTATCGTATGTGGCTAATTGACTTACATTAGGAAGATAATCGATTTTCGGGCTATTAATGAATGAAGTTACGAGAACGGATTCGAGCTTGGACGTCGAGATGGATCGTTCTCTTGAGCTTAAGCGCTCCTAGAGTCCAGTCGATGTACCAACGGATGAACTTTGATGGAACTTTCCACGCTCCGACGCTTGACGACAATAATGCGCGATAATCTAATGTCGGGTATTATCGACGACAAAACTATAACTATCTAGTTTAATAAGTTATTCCCAACTTTCCAATTTGAAATTTGATACTATGAGAGAATATTAAAAATATGAATAAAAATTTTTGCTCTATACCATCTTTTCTATTTTGTTAAATAACTGTTTTGAAAATAAAGCAAATGCATTATTTCAAGCTATACTATATAAATGCTTAATGTTTGTTGTGAATTTATATACATATCTAGTTCTGTATTTTTTATGATGCTACTTTAAGATGCTTATTACTATCAATATCATTGCATTGCTGTCAATTTAATTTGTAATATTATTATATCTCAGTTTAGAATTGCGTTTCAAGACTGAAAATTAAATCTCCGCGTGCAATCTACAGAAATGGAGATATATATATATATACACAAAGTCACTATATATACACAAATATTATTAAGCACTAAGATCTATCTCGGATCAAATAAGGCATTTTCCTTACGATAAAACACAGGGAAATATTTCTCTCTGATTTTGATGAACTTTAATGTTGTTGTTGATGAACTTTAATGTTGTTGTCTAGACTAAAATAAAAAGCACATATTTTTTGTCTATGTGCATTTTTAAGGGATGCTAATCGATTAGTTTCTTTTGAAACGAATATCACCAAAACTGTGAAATAGAAAAAAATTTTTTAATAAAAGTTCAATAATTTCAATAGTATTTATATAAAATTCAAGAGTTTATATAATGGTAAAACTATTTTTAATAAAAAATTGTTTGTAAAAAATGTTATCATTATTATAAAATACTTTTAAAATCATCAAATTTTTATTACAAAAAATTGTTTTATTTTTCATAATTTTGACGATATATTTCATAAGAAAATAAACTATTTTTTTTATTCAAAAAAGTATCTCCCAAAAATGCATATGGGCATGTGAAAAAAGATGTGTTTATTACAGTTTTATTTCGATCTAGACTACAACATACAATATTAAAAGTTCATCAAAATCGGAAAGAGATTTCCTTTTGTTAAAAATCAATCTAATATCACTCATTGTTCTTTTTTTTTGGAAATATTTACATATTATTCACGATTTCATTGTGATGCAGATTGCTTCCAGTCACTAGATCGGAAAAGTTCAACATCTGTAGAACCTTTATGGTGACGCTCATTCACTCGTTACTTTTACTTCCTTCCGTTTCAGGTAAGCAAGAGTTGCGCCAGCAACGAGGAATGCGGGCCAGCATCGGTCGGTTGTATTCCTATGGATACGCAGCAGGTGCGAAATAGCGAATTTTGTTATGTACCCGGAGGGAGGTTTCTCGAACAATTTAAACGAGACTAAAGACAAAAGAAAACAGAGAAACGAAAATGCAAAAAAAAATAATATAGAAACACAAGAGAGAAATACCGACAGAACCGGGTGAAATAAATTCGGTTATTTCGTTTCAGATTTGCATAAGTTGCTGCGACCTGAGCTACTGCAATATCGAGTCGCCCACCAACGCCACCAACGCGATCTATTCCCGTCAACGACGCGCCAAGTCGAAATCGAAGCGCAAACGGCCCGGTAGAAACGGGGTCGATGCGGCGACGCGACTTTACGGATCCAGCTTGCTCTGGCTTCCCGCCTCGCTCTTCTATGCATATCATTGCTGAGGAAGTAGTAAACACTACTAACCGCGCACGCAAAGCGGACAGCGCGGAAATCGCGCGCGAATCGCACGCTGCGACGGTACCATCGCGTTAAACGACGTGACTCGCCGATCTTTCTCGATCGAACGTTCTTCCCTGTGATTTTTTCTGTAGTGTCACGCTCGCCTAAACCGACGCCGCCGTCTAATTCCGACCAAACTTTCTGACAAACTTCCGCGGAATCGTAGGAAATCTATTCCGTGTTCGATTTTCCACCCTCGCCGAGACTAATCACGGCGACGATTAGCGTCCAATTATTTGGAAAGAAAACGCTATTCCTCTATTTTTCATACTCTCATTTGACATCTTTGTCACCATTAACTTTAATAAAAATCATAAAAATCAGAATTTTGACACATATATGTTATATATGTCGATTGAACGCTTGTGCCACGAGCACGCCAAAGAAACGAGATGTTCGGGAGTAAAGCGTCCGTATGGAATTGTTTGGGAGTAGTTCCAGAAGAGGTTCAGAGGAACGAGATCCGTAGAAAGAATGACGTCGAAAAACTTGGCGCCGTTCCGCGCTGTCCGAAACGTTATTAATCGGGGACTCTCCGAACTAATCGGGTCCCCCGTGATGGCAAAAGGAATTGTTTTCTTGTCGTAGTATCGGTAGTCGCTATGCCTCGAAGTAGAAGGAACTTAAGGCACAAAGAATACGCGGTCGAAGGAGACTTGAAGAAAATCGATAAATCCGAATTCGTTTCCGGCGAGACGACAATCTCGACATTACTACGCAATAGAGTCGATCACTAATCACACGAATATGTAGACAATCTACATCCTGCTTACTTGATGTTCTTTCGCGAAATCAGAAATTAAATAAAATTTGTGATTAAAAGTAATTAATTTAAAAAGTATGATAATAAAATATACTGTACTAGATAGTATATGAACATATAAAAAAACATTTAATATATTTAATTAAACTGATTTCTCTCTCTTGATATCAAAATATTTCGCGTGCGTATATTTCATTTAATCGCAACAGAAAATCGAACGGATAAAATCATTTTATATCACGTGTGATTGGTGGTTAATACATTACGTGGAATATTTGTTGCAATTAAAGAGATAATTGGTCAAAGTAATCATTAAAATTCGCTCCATCGAAACTTTCGACATAAATTTATTAATACTATGGTAATAGCACCGCAGTAAGTGATGCACCAGAAACGAATTCGAATTATCGAGCAAAAATTATATTCACACATCTACAAAACTCGCCTACTACAGACTCTTTAATGCTATAATTATTAACGATTACATAAATATTATATATTACGATATAGATACTATACATTGTTTCGGCATGTAAGAATACTGTTGGTAATGAAATAAAGAAAATTATACTTGTCACGTCCTTTCATTGTCTATATTAAAGACTGAATTACCTATTCTTTTATATCCGCACTTTATTTATTCATATAAATTTAAATACACGCTTTTATTTTATTCATTCCATTAATTTTGATTTACAGGCTTTGCGGCTTTGTAAAGCGGATTAAATTCTGAATTGTGAAATATCGCAATTTCGTCGAACAATACTGACTCCCCACAAATAATAGAATAAATTGAATAAATGTACTCACCGAAAACGTCGCGCCACCGCAACAATTCCTACCATCAGCTGTTTCATCGGTGTTAATTTCTGCTTGAAATGCTTTAGCCTCAGGTCCATCAAGTCACATAGATGCGAGTGGAAACCGCATTTAATTGCAATCGTGCACACTGACGAACCCTTTCGAACATAGTGTATCATCTTGTGGTCCTGCGCATCAATAATTATTCAAAAATTATATCATATCTCTTTGAGAACAAACAAAAATATTTATTTTATTCATTATTTTCCATCGAGACCATATATTACATAATGATATTTTAATATTTTAATATTGTTTTACTTGTGATAAATTATGCATAAACTATATTACATACAAATTATTATACATATATTAATAAAAAAATAGGAGCCCGCGTGATCAATATGGCAGGCATTATATAAACATTAGCCCCATTGACATAGCCAACTTCGACACGAATCCGAATTGAACTGAACCATACCATTATGTGGTCGAGAAAATGCGGTTAATTACGTGCGCGCCAATTAACACGCCATAACAATCGCCCTTTATCACTCCATTGTTCATTTTTGATTAATAATACAAAACGGTTTGATTTTGAATCGATATGATTAAATTTCATAAATTTATTTGAATGTCACGCTAATCAGTATTACTTACTTTAATTGATTCACTATAAAGGGTACTCTACATAGAAATCGTAGATGATCGTGGAGTCTTAAGTCGTAGGAAACCAATCACAATCAAATATAAGGAGAATACTCAATTAGAATTGATCTGTTTCCTACGACTTAAGATTCCACAATCATCTACGACTTCTATGTAAAGAATTAACGAATCGAGCCGTTTATGAGCTCATAGATGTTTGACTGTTTATGCCTCATAGGCGTACATTGCGAGAATACAACAAATCACAATTTTACGCGCTAATCAGTGTGTTACTTTCAAAGTACTAATTGCAAAATATACTTTTGTACCACAGAGAAAACGCAAACGATGCGAAAAAATTTTGCAGTGACCGTTTTCTGATGCGAGAAACCATACGAAATACAATATATGGATTATTTATAGTTTATAGTATACTCAAAAGATTTTGAAACGATGAAAGTCATAAACAATTTGAATTTTATTTGATATCATTTACCCTCGGTAATAAATTTTTCATTAGGCTTTATATAATATACGTACATATAAATATATACTATTACATGTATAAT
>NW_017259344.1:251752-266855 GCF_001594045.1 Atta colombica
CTGGTTGCTAGAATGTCAATTTTTTGCAACATTGCTCATCATATTTGAATTTCCTACATAATTATTTTGATGATCCGACAAAATTATCTTCAGATTTCTGTCTTCAGCAAAATTGTTGTTTACGTGTACGTATTTATTTTTTTATTTAAATTAATTTCAAGACCGAAAATTTAATTACGATAAGTGATAATCGTTGCAATCATAATATTAACTACTATTATTACTGCTAATTACTATCAAATATCTCAATTAATATTACTCTTATAAATATAAATATATAAATATAACAACTCCACAATTCTAATTTTTATTATAATTACTATTATAACTCTGTTTCTATAGATATACTTCTAATCTATAGAATAATTAACAATGATCGTAGTCGCTATATACATACAGAATCATATCGGGATCACTGCCGATTATTATTGCATATTTCGATTAATTCGTGCGCATATAGGCTTAACCACAGCATAAGCTATTGACTGTACATGTAATATGTGTGCATTAAGGATACCAATTACCACTGCGTCTATCAATTAATTTATATCTGTAATATTAGGAAAATAACAACTACGATATTAATTACATGATTGTGTACATAACATGTACGTACATTAGCACTACACAATACTAAAATTATGTTAATTAAAATTACCTTAGCAAGTAAGTCAGGCATGTAATATTATAGAATAACAAATGCAATATTTTACAATAATCATTTTGCAAAAAATGCATAAATCTGCACAAAAATACATACATTTAGATCACAGCTAACATATAATATCGATACAATTACTTTTAATTATTACTGCTTCGATTACTTTGATTCATGCATTCTTTAAACGTAACGTAACGACTAGCTACACTATTTCATAATTTTGATCCACAGAATTAAACAGTAATCGCGACCAATAAAATATTGTGATTACAGTTAATTATCATATTATCACATGTTTCTATTTAACTCGTGCATATATAATTTTACAAACATAACTGCCATAACATTAACTACAACTATTTCATATTCTAATTTCCAAAATAGTAATCGCAGTCAACATAGAATACCACAATCATTGTTAATTACTACAATATCTTGTATTTCGATTAATCCATGCATATGTAATTTTATAAATAATAGTATAAACATAATACCAATAATAATAAGCTATTTCGTATTTTTAATCTAGACTGACAGAACAACTGAATAATCATCATGATCAAAAGAAATCAATAGAATATCGTAAAATCATTACCAATTATTAGCACATATCTCGATTAATACACATATAATTTTCTAAACACAACTTTAATAATCACAACGTCAATTATAGCTTTAATATTTTTAATATTTTTAATTTATAGAATGATTGAAAAATGATCACAGTTAATACGAAATATCGTAATTACTCATTCATCGCCAATTATTAGCATGTATCTCGATTAATTCATGCACACATAATTTTTTTAATAATTGTAATAATCGTATATTAATTACAGCTATTAACTACATATTATATATTAAATCCACATATTAACAAATTATTAGCTATCAATTACTTAATTACTAGCACATATTTCAATTGACTGATGTATATAATATTATAAAAATAATAACATTAATTGTAGCTACTTCTCTTTTTCTAATCAAAACAATTAGACAATAATTGTGGCAATTATCGCTGCAAATTAAATTTACTTTCGATTAAAGGAGTTTTCTACTTTATCATATTGTTTTTAAAAAAAGAAGGTTTTAGGAATTTTTTTGAAAAATTTTGGTAAATATTTTTTGAAATTACTTTTTGTTCTTTATTTATTATTATTTAAACTATTATTATTTAAACTAGATCTGCTATTTTTTTCTATATAATACATGAAAAATTTACAGATTTTTGTGTACAATGGTATGTATGGCTCATTCTGCAATTATGATTCCAGATTCTCAATGGATTAAAATTACAAAATAAGACTTCATTTTAATCAAAATATTTACTGCTATCGTCGGAATTAGAATTATTTATTTCACATAATAAATAAATAGACTTTGTTTAAAAAGTGCAGTTTTAACATTTTTATGTTTGGGAGCTCTGAAAAAATAGAAAAAAATTAACAATATAATATATTATAGGACTGTATATGTGTGATAACATAAACTATAGAAATCAAAACCTTAAACAGTTTAGCTGGATCTTAAACGCTTGTGTGATTCTTGTGAATGCTTGAGTGAATTTATAGACTACGTATGTAGTTCTCAAAAATGCGCGCCGAAATGATTTTTCTTTATTAATTATTAAAATCTGTAAATAATTAATTCTTATTGCGAAAAATAACTCGATATTTAGCAGTAGTTTAGTAGAGTTAGCGTTTTCAAGATCGAAAAATCATTTCGGCACGCGTTTCTGAAGACTACATACGTATATAAATTCATACAAGAATCATACAAGCATTTGAGATCCAGCTAGACCGTTTAAGACTATGATTTCTATAGTTTCAGAAAAAATTAAATTATCAAGATAATTTTAGAATTTTTGACGATAATCGCAAGGGTCATGATTAAAATGACGTAATTTTGTAATTTCAATCCACAGAGAAATTTAAAATCATGATCAAATAAATCGTGTACGATATACAGAAATACAGTATGATGTACGCGATATACACAGAAATCAAATAAATCTGTTAACTATTCAAATATTTTTTACAGAAAAATTTTTTATAAAAAATAGCAAATCTATCTTTAAACAATAATAAATAAAGAACAAAATAATTTTGGAAAAATATTTACTCACTTTTCTAAAAAAAAAACATTTCTAAAAACCTTTTAAAAAATAGCGTGATACAGTATATAAAATCCTTTTAATTCATGTACATAATCAACTTATGAAAATATTTGACGGATAATACTACGATTGCACGGAAATCATTTGATGTAACTCTCATATTACCGATGTAATATACTATATTTTTGCAAACATTTTGTCTGATACTTAATGTTATCGCATGAAACTTACTTGAAAAAATTAATACAATAAGATCGATATTATATTCATACATGATATAATATTGAGCCCAATATTTATTCGATTCTTATTCTATTTAAGACTGTCTGATTCTTATTCTATTTAAGACTGTCTTAAGATATCATGAATCAGGAGCCGTATTAACATCTTAAGACATTCCTTAAAATGATCTCGAAAACAGAACAAATTATGAATATTGATCAAAGATTAAATTTAAATTTATAAAAAAATTTATATTTTGTCAGATTTAGAATATAAAAAGTAACGGTAAAAATAACTGTAAAATTCGTTACTGTTATAAAAAAAAGATAATGCCAATCCATTTCCAAAAAAAAGTAATTGTAACAGTAATTGAGATAGCACGGAAAATTCCAAAAGAATTCAATCATATGTCATTAATTCTGAGTTCATTTTTAGATGCAAAAAATATTCCCTGCAAAACTTTTTAGAAAAAAAATTATTTTTATCTAAAAATAAATTCATAATTAATGACATTATATTGAATTCTGTATTATCTGGGAACGATATTACAAGTAACGAATTTATTTCCAATCTCTGCAATACCATTTCAATTAACACAACTGCTAGCAGAAAGTCACAACAAAATAATATCACAACAAAGTTATGATAACATGTCTGCTTTGACACACGCAGATGTGATATCATTATATCATTATGAAGCTGCAACAAAACTATACCTCAATATTGCTATGACACAAATTAAGATATCACTGTGACTTTTCGATCATTTCACAGTGATCACAATATAGGCTTGCAATATTGTTGCAATATTGATTGATAGCACTGAAAATCTACAGTTTACATTACGTATACATTTTTAGCACTAGTAATAAATTTTAGAACATAGCCTTAATCGTGACTATTGTAAATTTACTGTAACATGAATGTGATCTTTTTTGTTATGAGAAAATAGTGGGTACAAAACTTCGATAGTGTACTATCGTACACTAAGAAAAATATGTTGTTGATATGTGACCAACCTCACCATTTTGTTGTTCTAATCAAAAATAGAATAATCAAATTTTTGGTTAAATAACAAAAAAGTTGAGGTTGGTCACATATCAACAAAACTTTTTTCTCAGTGTAGATACTGAGATTTCTGCCACTAAGTTTTACCTTAATAAGTTCGCCGCAACAATCAATCATATTCTTTTGTTATATTCGACTGATTCCACTGCTTTTTTCTGAGCATTGCCATAAATCACGCGATCGTCTCGGTTCGATAAGTTCGATTGCCATAATAGAAAAGGATCGCAATTTGATGCGACTGCTGAGAATTGAAACGAGATGGATTTATAATTGGAAATACGGTTATCTCTTACCTGAACACATCACGACGACGTCCGGTGTTCTATGTGACAGTCTCGATATCGATTTATGCGTAAAACGTTTTCGCAGAGCAAAAATCGTGAATATTTAATGCGGAACGATTTCACAACGGCCATTCTCGGCGCGAAGCCGCATGAAGTATGATGCGCGTGTGCGAGTCGCTCGCTACTCGCATTAGTTTCGCTCGGCGCGATATTTGAATATACTTGAAATTTAAGTTTATATAATATATAAGTAATTATTTAGAATAACTCACCCCCTCCACCTCAAATATTAATAAAAGTACACTTATTCGACGTATTTTCACTTAAAACGAAAGAATCTTGCAAAAAACGCGGCGGTCGGCCTCGAATCAAATTATTAAGCTAGTAATTTAAAGTTGAAGATTTTAGAGATTAAGATTTCTATCATCCCGATTCGATACAGCTCTATGTATAGATACATTTTGCATTAATTATAAATTCACTGCTTTAAAAATACAAATTTACTGCTTTAAAAACACAAATTCTCTATAAATACAAAGTCACTGCTAATGCAAAGAATTTGTGTGTTTAAAGCAGTGAATTTGTGTTTTTAAAGCAATGAATTTGTATAATTAATGCAGAAACTACTAACACTATATTGAGATGACAAATATCTTAATTTCTAAAGTTTCCAACTTTAACGTTTAATAATTCACGAGGCCGATCGCCGCGTTTTTATGCCAGATTCTTTTGTTTTGAGTGAAAACACGAATAAGTATATTTTTATTGAGATTTGATGAATAAGTATATTTTTATTGAGATTAGAATCCCGGGGGAGGGAGGGTTATTCTAAATAATTACCAATATATATAATTAATTAGCAAGTAATTAACGACTATGCTCGTTAATGCGTTACATACACGGCGAGAATGTTGGAATTACACCAAAATGAATTGTAACCAAATTTGAATGAAATAGAAATTGCGGTAATTCATATACTATTTATACATGATAAACGGAGTTCATTGTAACCATCGTAACCGATCTGCGGTATAACGGACACTGCATTATCAACACAAACTATGCAATATACGATATATGTATACATATACTTAACAATTTGAATATAATGTTCACCGAATTATATGTTTTATATTCAATTCTATCAATGTAGATTAACTAATTTTTGTTTAACTCACTTTTTATTCTTTTCTACAGTTTTAAAAATTATAAGAGAAAGAACTAGATAAAAAATGATTAGATGAGATTAAATGATTAAATGATTAAATGATTAAATGATTAAATGAGATTAAATTCGAGATTAATTAATGTTAATTCTCTTGATAGAAATATATATTAATTAGATATATGCAGTCGAATATATGATATTGTCACTTATATTCCTAGATACCAGAAAACCTCTACAGTCGTATATCATCAATTTAAAATTCATTTTCAGATGCAAAAAGATTCTTTTCAGAATTTTTCAGAAAAAGAATTCTTTTCGTATTTCAAAATGAATTCTAAATTGATAACACAATTACAAATTCTTTTTGAATTCTTTTTTGTGCTCTCTAAGTTATATGAAGTTATATGAAGTATATAAATGCGAAATTTGCTCTAGTAAAAATTTTTCTCAAAATTTTTATAAAATTGTAAAAAAATTTTAAATTTACGTAAAAATTATATAAAAAGTTCTTAAAAAATTTTTCACTAATATATGATATTCATAGTTTGATTAATTTTTCTTGTAAGAAGAAGAATGAGACAGAGAATATCCTTATATGCTTTTTAAATGCAAAATATCTTAATTAAATAATTCTTTTCAAACTTTCTAAATTTCGAATATTATAAATAACTAACTTCATAAATGTATTAATGTATATGAGGGAATAGATGATGTCTGAAATAAGGAGTGTACGCGATAACGCGATGCGTCTGCTAATGCATGTGTCATCGCGCATGCGCGGAATTGGTTCCTCCATCGGCTCCATCTGGATATATTTTCCAGCAGCGTCACTGTACGCCGCGCGACAAAAAATCTATATTAAAATGGAGGAGAAGAGTCAGGCCGCGGAGCGAGAAACCAAGAAGGATGAAGCCCACGAGAAAGATGCGCGAAATAAGAGGTATGGTCATGGATGAACGTCATCATCAAGGGATTGCAGATTTGTTTGCAACACAATTACAACGAGACTTGCTCTGCACTTCACCGCCTCGTCTTAACCTATATTCGTTTGACGAATACCCGGTGGACAGATCGCGCCGCGTAATTCTTCTAAGTTTTTTTTAAAAGCAATTCTTCGATCGCGATTTGACGTGGAATGTGAGCTTTCTCGAATCGATTATGATTTGGATACTTTTCGGAACGATTCCTTCGGTCTACGTCACTCTCTCCTGTCAATGGCTTGTAATCGTGTCATTGCGATGTAATTTGTTTCATCGACATATCTAATCAATACACCAAAGAGTTGTAGCGCTATGCTTTTTTAATTATTACTTTTATATACATATGTATAAATAAACGAACTTTGTGATCGATATTTATATTTCATTTTTATCGATAGATGTATTCATTTAGAATTAGTTTGCGTTACATATATTATAGAATCTCCAAAATGCTTTTATTTCGGAGATTCTATAATATATATATATGTAATGCGCATTTATCTATAAAAGTAAGATATGAGTACAGACCACAAAATTTAATTGTTTATTTACGTGTGAATTAAATATATATTTCCTATATTTTTATGTATTTTTTGTTATTTATTATATATTTAAAAAATTTTTGTTATATATATCTCTCATAATTGAGTCTTGAATGTCTTATTAAATATATCTTTTAGCTGTTTATCATTGCAAGTTACTTGTATTGCGTTAACAAACTTATTATTTTACTATAGTTCCAAGAAGAGAGAAGCTCGGAAAAAAAAGAAAGAGGCGGCGCATGCAGTCAGTGAAAATCACAACAATAACAAAGAGGAGAAAGAAATGCCTAGCGCATGCAATATCTCTATAAAGGATATCCAAATGGCAATGGAAGTATTCAATATACAACAAAAACCTGCCAAAACTCAGGAGGAAGCAATGCAAAAGTCTTATCAATTTTGGAGTACACAACCTGTACCAAAAATGGGTGAGCTATTAAATCACATAAAGATTTATTTATTTTATATTATTTTTTTAATTTATATTATTGATTCCAGATGAAAAAATTGTACGCAATGAGCCAATTGAGCCTGATAAGACATCTGTTAGAGCAGAGCCATATTCGCTACCTGCTGATTTTCAGTGGGATACTTTGAATTTAGATGATCCTCTGGTTTTATCGGAACTGTATACGTTACTCTCAGAGAATTATGTCGAAGATGACGATGCTATGTTCAGATTTGATTACCCTCCAAACTTTTTGAAATGGGCCTTGCAGCCTCCTGGCTGGTGCAAAGAATGGCATTGTGGTGTGCGAGTGAGCAAGAGCGGACGTCTAGTCGGTTTTATTTCCGCTATTCCAGCCACTTTACGCGTCTATAATCAGTAGGTATAATACGCTTGCATAATTGCCCACTTCGCAATATAATGCTATAAAAATGTTTTCAGTACTCAGAAAATGGTGGAAATCAATTTTCTATGTGTGCATAAAAAGTTGAGATCGAAGAGAGTAGCACCTGTATTGATACGCGAAATTACAAGGAGAGTAAATCTGAAGGGCATCTTTCAGGCCGTGTACACTGCCGGAGTCGTTTTACCAAAACCTATCGCTACATGCAGGTCAGTTTAGATAAGTATACGAGAACTTTGCTTGACTAACTGTTAATTAATTGACATGTATGTATTTAGGTACTGGCATCGATCATTAAATCCAAAGAAATTAATCGACATCAAGTTCTCCCATCTTACTCGCAACATGACAATGCAGAGGACTTTAAAGCTATATAAACTGCCAGAGAATACAAAAGTACCGGGTTTCAGAAAATTGGTTTACACAGATATACCACAAGCGCATAAGATATTGACGGAAGTAAGTATAAAGCCTGAATTTTTCGGCACATTTGATCGTAATCTCCATTTCTAATATCAAAAAGAGAAAGATTTCTGTTTTTGGAATTTTGATTTAATAGAACTTATATGTAAATTTTTAAAATATTCTTACTGCACACTGATTCGGTTAATTGGATTTGAAACGTATTTGCATATTTGAGTATTGTTAAACCAAAATTTTTTTTGACCGAAAATAGGATTTGTTCTTGTCGGTTTAATTTCCACTTGTAATTCTTCATCTTTAATATTTATATTTGTATTACAGTATCTGGAAAAGTTCGATCTCGCTCCAGTATTCTCAGTCGAAGAATTTGAACATTGGTTTCTGCCGCAAGCTGGTATTATTAACAGCTTCGTCGTGGAGAAGGAAGGGAAAATCACCGATATGGTGAGCTATTATACATTACCGAGTTCCATTATGCATCATCAAACGCACAAAACCCTTAAGGCTGCGTATAGTTTCTACAATGTGTCTACCACAACACCATGGCTCGAACTAATGATGGATGCCTTAATATCAGCGCGTGACGTAAGTTTATTTCTTACATTTATCGCACTTTTCAAACAAGAATCAAACGTAACACAAGTTCTTCGTTTCCAGTTGGGTTTTGATGTGTTTAACGCATTAGATCTCATGGACAACAAGGAGTTCTTAGAACCTCTCAAATTCGGGATTGGCGATGGCAATCTTCAATACTATCTATACAATTGGCGTTGTCCCAGCATGACACCTGGCAAGATCGGTCTTGTGCTCCAGTAGACTCTAGTTAAAAAAAAAAAATCGCTATTTAGAGAAAGAGAGAGGACATCTTTTGCATGTGTGATCTCGTACAAGAGATTAAAAAATAGCGATTAAGTATGAGCGAACAGAGGATATATAGCAACGCAATAAAGACAGCGTTGTTAAACAGGGATAAGGACAACTTTAATCTTTCTTACCAATAGGAGTATATAAACGTAATTGCGATGGTCAAAGAGAATTTGAGATTTCTTGTAGAATCGTCACTCGAATGAATAACTCAATTCCTCGAAAATCGCTCTTGATTTCGTCATTGGCGCCTTTGAAGACTCTAGATTGAATTATAATTATGATCGGGACTATAAATGAAAATTGTGCAGCATTGTACAGCGCACGTGTATATACGTATCTGCGTAACTCGAGCAAATGTAGATAAGCATTATGCAATTAATAGCAATTATGCGGGAAGCCATCCCGCATCATCCGAGAATTTTCGATTTTCAATCATGTAAGCCTTTAGACGCCAGATAACTCTTTATCCGTTTTTTTCCTTTACACCTCGGCTAATTAGACAACGTATGCCGAAGTATGAGTGACAGACAAGTTAAAAATAAAATGACATTTATTGAAAATAATTGATTTTTATTTTTTCTTACTATTTCTAATTTGTATTTTGCCCTCATTAACTTCATACCTGTCCATATTCACATAAGTAAACTATTTATATTCTGAATAACGTTTCTCATGTAATTATTACAATCTATACAACGGCTCGTAACAAAACTCGATATATATAATCCAAGATTCGTTTCTAGCTTTGATTAGATATACGAAACACGTGTAAAGAAATCAGTCTTGTGTAATATCAAAAAGAAAAATCTTTGATTGGAATGTTAAGTATATTCTTTTTTTTTTTTCTTTTAATTTTGAGAAATTAATAGCTCCAATAAAAAAAAATTTATGTATCTACAATTATATCGTTTTTTTACTCCAGTGAGTTTGAATCAATCCGAGGTCAATTAATGATGTCACATGTTCTACTTTAGGTTTCTGATTGAATGAATTTACAGTAGCACTTCTAGGTTAATCGATTTCCGATTCAAACCAATTATGATGAAAAACGCTATTAGAGATAGAAAAGTTTTTTTTATTTCACAGTAAGAAAACAAATTAAAAAGCTTATTACAATACATATTTCAATTTATGATTGTGTTTCAAGTTCAACAAATCGAATCGACGCAGTCTATAGATTATAGAACAATAATTATATTTGTATATTTACATATTAATATTTACATATTAATATTACTAAGCACTAAGATCTTGCTGAAAATGTTTTTTCGTCTCTCTTATTTGTGTTTATATACACATGAATTCTTTTTCAGAAAATTGCGATGCAATTCCGAAAGCACCAAGTTTTATTTCACAGTGATGTTTACATGAATTCGCGCGGAATAATTATGTCATATAAATACCTATCTATAAATTTTCTATTTTTATGTATAATAGAAAATACTTGATAAAAAATTGAATTCTTCCATATGTTGTACTCTCAAGGCACAAAGATCGCGCAACAATATATCTTTTTTATCATTATCATGAACATCGTGAGTAAACCATCGCATGCATGGCCGACGAACAAGGTCTTTTTGAAGATAACAGAGAAAACCTGGCGATGTACCCGTAGCGATTAACCGGTTAAAATTTACATTTCGCTTTTAGATAGAGAGGCGACGTCCGAGTAACGACGGTCCTTCGATAAGTTTACAGACCCGTCGTGTGCACAAACGATCGATCAATGACGTTGAACAGACAGGAGGACGCGGATGGCGTTCTACCTCGAACGAATATTACATACAACAGTCGGATGATATCGTTGACGATCGGCAGATATAGGCCGAGCATAACTATTACTTGTTTAAAGCCGCTTTTTTCTAGCAGCGCGAAATTTACATCTAAATATATTCAAATTTCTAGTGAAACTGATGTGAACGTACGTCGGCCCTTAGTTAATGCAATGGGGCTAAACGACGATCAGAAAAACTGAGTCAGGGATACAATAAATAGGGGCTTGTTGTAATACTTGCGAACGTGACGTGGTTTTCTTACAAGGAAGCCAATAATATGGTCTAACAAAATTGTCATACTTTCATTAATTTTTTTTATCGTAAAAAAGTAATATTTATATGTTAAATAATATTATAACGTTTGAATGTAGTGTAACGTTTTATATACATAAATATTTATGAATTGAATAATTTATTAATCGAATCTTGCAATTTTTATGTGTGTTATATTTTTATTTATGATTTTTTAATAATGCAAATATAAACAAAAATTTTTACGATATAAAAAAGAAGTATGTTTTATCAAAGTCATTAGTTTTTCATTAAAATTTCTGCAGTATATGAATTGTTTCTGATAATAACAAAAATACGATGTAATATGTCAAATACAATATTTATATACCATGACAGTAAATAATTGCAAAAACATATCTCTTAGCGCACCTTTATTGAAATTAAACTTTTTTTATTACCAATTCTCTTACAATAAAATATTTCTTGCGACTGCAAAAACCTCGAAGAAATTCCTCTTGTATGTGAGGTGGTCATCTGATCATGATCTTATTAACTACTTGTTAACTCTGATCGCTTTAAAGTGACGGAAAGTTTTTCATCATGGAAATAAAGAGAAAGATAATGTTTCTTTCACGAGAGAATGCATCGTGTTACATCATCCAGAAAGTTTCTGACCAGACACGCTTGTATCGATCTCAGGTCGTGTTAATGGTAATGTCGATAGATGCTCATCGAGCGCAATATAGTTACTCGCGGACGCACACGTGCCCTTTGTACTGCAGCATAATAATAAGCAAGAAAAGAGAAAAAACGAGAAGAGGGAAACGTGCAAAAAGCGGAAACGTCGAATCATCGAACAATACCCGGAGCCAGATAACACTACGAGGCGTGGACGAACAGGAGTAGGTGGGGAAGACATGAGAAGCACGATGTGAAATAAATACTGGTCTGAAATCGAGCGGAATTCAGTCGCATGCTTAGTGTACTAACAACATAAACGTCTGATCACTGTGAAAGAAACCCTCTTCTCGCAAAAGTCCCAATTGTTTGGCACCATCTCACCAATTATTAGTGGCGCCTCGATACCGCAAAACTTCCGAGACGTTTGAACGTAGTTTGTAATTAATCAACGAGAGGCTTTGTCGAAGTTTGTATTCTGCTCCAAACTTGGATCGGGCTATCACGATGCTACTTCGATATTCTTTGATCCTTGCCTTCGCGTCTGTCGCAGCCGCCACTTTTCTCGGGTATCTCGCTCAAAACATTATTACATATTTTTTAATCCTTTGGAAATTCGTGTAAAAACAATTTATTTTTTAATTTTTAAATAATTTGTCGACTTTCTTGCGTATCTATCAGATAGAATCGTGAGATACTTAAAAATTTGTAAGAAAATATCTGGCAGATATCAAAGAAGAATAACAAATTGCTTGAAAATAGGTAAAACCAAAATACAGTTGAATTTTTTTAAATTGACTTGTATTATAAATATATTTTAAAATGTTCTGTCATGTCTTCTTAGATTAAATACATTGTTACATAGTTATTAGTACGAGGGTTGCTAATCCAATTTAGAGATTCTATTATAAATACAAGGCGTCCGAAAGGATCCGGTAGACCGAAAATATCTTATCTAATGGGTGTCATTGTCCACGCTTACGAATCACCTCGTGTTTCTGTTCAGCTGGGGCACAACGACTCTCCAGTCAAACAATTCGCGGGAGTTTGACGTTTATTGGAACGTGCCTACCTTTATGTGTAATCAGTACAACGTGATATTCGATGATCTCAAGGATTTTGGAATTCATCAAAATACGATGGATGAGTTTCGCGGAGAAGAAATTGCAATCCTTTATGATCCCGGAATGTTTCCGGCGTTATTGACCGATAAAACTGGTGAGTTAAAACTGCATTTTATCATTAAATAAAATTATTCAAAAATATCTAGCAAACATAATTGTTAATTATTTGGCGATGTATGTTGGGAGCGGTTCCTAATAATAAAAAAATTTCGGTATAACTATTATAACTCAGCGATTTATTCCAATGATTTTGAAGCTCGTCTTTCCACACAAAATATTATTCCGTGTTATCGTTGCTAATCCTTGTTGTTAATCGCTATTTATGTCTATATGTCCTTATAATTTTAAATAATTGATTAATTTCTTGGAGAGCAATTTATTATTGTAACTGTTCAAAAGTTGAATTAATATGATTATCGATGTAATACAAAATAACGAAACTTTTATTCTACTCCATTTAAATGCCCGAATGTAAATAGTCAATAGACAAAAGAAGCTAATCAATTTAAAAAGTCTATGTCTATTGTCTGTGTTAACATCAAAAAGCTGTGTACACTGTTCTCTGTGTGTGCACTCATATGTGTACAAGCTGAACAAATATATGCTGCGTGCATATGCGTGCATATGCATTCGATTTTCCGGCGAGTCGTGGCGATATAACTGCCGCAATTATAATTTTCCACGCAATAATGTAACTATTATGTATTATATAATTATTATACGTTATATTGCAGTTATATATATTATTGAATGAGAAAACTATTTTACATTTAACAATTATTTTATTGTTAGTTGATGTTTGCTGGATCTATAAAAAAGTATTTTTTAATAATTTTTTTAGATATCTATTTATAAGTTTAAGCAAATTTATTTAAAATATTTTGTTTAATTTATCGACTTTCTTGCATATCTGTTAGATACAATTGAGTATTTTTAGTTTTATCAGTTTTCAAGTAATTTGTCGTCCTTCCTTGGTATCTGCCAGATATGAAAATATTTCTTTTATTAATATTAATTTTGCTATTTTGGCTTTTTTGAATTTTTTGAATTTTTACGTTGTTTCGATTACCGAAGTAATTAATTCTTGTATTTTTAGGGACCGTAACAAACGTAAGAAACGGCGGTGTTCCTCAAGAAGGTGATCTGAAAAAACATCTCGAGATATTCCAAAAGAACTTGATTAAACAAATCCCAAACGGGTCGTTTAGCGGTATTGGTGTGATAGACTTTGAGAGCTGGCGACCTATCTTCCGACAAAATTGGGCCTCTCTCGAGCCCTACAAAACTCTGTCTATAAAGCTAGAACATAAGAGACATCCCTTTTGGAACGAAAGCGCCGTTAAAAAGGAAGCGAAGCGTCGCTTCGAAAAATATGCCAGAATATTTATGGAGGAGACATTGAATATGGCAAAGAAGCTTCGACCTAAAGCTAAATGGGGTTATTATGGTTATCCACATTGCTTTAATCAGACTCCTGGCCAACCTACTGCACATTGCAATCGTCAGACTATGGCAGAGAACAACGAGTGAGTACATATATGTACCGACGAAAATCAATAATTCAACATACGATAGCGTGCGTATAATTTAGTAGCATATATGTAAGCGCGTCATTACATTAAATTTTACACGGAATGTACTAATCTCGAGATAATCTCGCGATCCTCGCAGCTTGACATCGGGGACGTGTTATCGCTTCACCGCTGCGCCAGGTGAAAGAATTTACAGTCTGCCCCACAACAACATATACCCTATCTGCAAGAAAATTTAATTTATTAGAATTTTAAAAAAGTATATACTATTTTAAAATACATTTAATGACCTATTTTATTATTGCTTAATATATGTCATTCAAATCCTATTGTTTATATATCTTGACAACTTTTGAACCGCCTGAAGAAACTCGAAAATGACACACAATCTTAGACTAGCCAGTACAATCACCTGAAGGAAATTAAATAAAAAAAATTGAGCTTTTATGAAGAAAAAGCTTTAAGGAAAACATTATCACACGATACACTTTATCTGAAAGACGTTTTGAGAATATCCTCTGAAGATCTTCAGGACTTTTCTTTGAAAGTATGCGCTGTATGAATATATATATATA
>NW_017259344.1:266955-289309 GCF_001594045.1 Atta colombica
ATTTTATCTTTTCATATTTTACAACAATATTATCTTTACATCAATATTATATCAAGAGACCACAATTAACTTTCGAGATTTTAGTTTAATATATTATTTTGTGTTATGTTATGTACATAATATGTATAGTTAAGTCCTTGCTTTAAAAGGCTATATATAAGCTGTAAGTTGTAAGTGATGATATATCTGCCACAGAATTTATAATTTTAGGCCGTAAGAATTGAGCTTTGCTCAATTCGTTTAAGTTTAATGGTTAAAGCCTAAAGACTGCGCAAAAACAGTTTAAGGACAGAAATTATTGTCACTTAATCACTTTCGACTTATGATTTAAGGCGTCTTAAAGAAAGATTGTGGACCAAGCATATCATACCTGAATAAACTAGGCAGTAGTTAACTTTAAATGCTTATTATTTAAAAATTATTATAACCTTAATATAATAATTTTGAATATTATAATTTTCGTCTTAAAATTATCTTAAGAATCTCTCTTACATAAGCGTTGTTAGGATTTATACGAAAGACGCTGTAATAATATGCGAAGCAGTTACTATCAAATCTGCAAATATATATAAGATCGTTTTCTATCAATTACATTTAAAAACTAGTTGAAAATATGACCAGACGTCATTTTAATCAAGTACAACGAAGAACAATAGCAATTGGATGATATATTAGGCAATAATGAAATAGATTATTGAATGTTAATGAAATAGATCATTGTACTTAACAAAAAAATTCTTTTTTTAAATTCTCATGCATAAACTTCTTGAAAATATATATATGGCTTTTATGGGACTGACTGTACATATAGTACAGTTTAATTCGCGGCTAATTTACGATAATGACATCACCCGGACACAAGACGATTGAGAATCAACGTATTAAGATTACGGTGTTTATATCGAAATAGGTCAATGTCGAGGACATCAGAGTGTTAAAAAGCAATTTCGTTACCGGCGCGTTATCTAATCACGCGAAACGATAAAGAAGCAGCCGAACATCAATGTAATCGGAGGTAATCACGAGCAACAATTTCCATAGAATGTCTTGGCTCTTCACGCTCGAGGACGTGTACTTGTCTTCCGTGTACTTGAGACAGGAGATCAAAGGAGAAGATCGGGTGGGCTTCGTGAAGGGTAGAGTATCCGAGGCGTTACGTATGGCAGGCAAAATTCTGCGCAAACAACAAGTTCTTCCCTATTACTGGTTCAAGTATCAGGATAACAGAGATAATTTCTTAAGTGAGGTAAGTCCTTTTGAGTTCTTTGAAATGTTTACATCAGATATTGGTGTCAAGGAGATTTATCGAGAATTTATCTGCACAGAAAGACACGGAGAACACATTTAACACGATCGTCAACCTTGGCGCTGACGGTTTGATTATTTGGGGTAGTTCTGAAGATACAAATACAGAACAGAAATGCAAGGATCTGCTACAATATGTGAGAACAGTTCTGGGACCAGCGATAAAGCGAATCAAATATAATTCTAAGTAGCGAAATAACACAAAGAGAAATTGCATTTTAGAGAAATTGCACTATCTCCAGTACAAATCTTTTTTTTTGCTAATTTAGTCAATAACTCTTAATACACACGATGATTTTTCGATCTTTTTTTATATGCGATAGATTGTTCGCGTCCCAGATTAATTTTCATTGTTTTTACAAGTATACAAAAATTATTAAGTAATTTTTATGTATACTTGAATCCTAATTGGTTAAACATATTCGCTTTAAAATTTCCTTAATTGATTCGCAGATCCGATATATTTTAAATTAATGTTTTGATTAAAATTAACTGAACGATTCCTTTTTTTTAGGTCGGTATCTAAAGAATTGATTATATAAGTTTATGAAAAACATTTATTATAAATAATTTTTCACAATTTTTAATTACAAATTTTTAATTACAATTTAATTACAATTTTTTAATTACAAAAAATGTCTTGATCTACTGGATTTGTGAATACTGATTAGGGTTAACATTTTTAGAATGTATTTGTAAAGTTCAAATGCATTTAAAAAAATAAAAGATAGAGACTATTATTTAGCCAGTTGTTTCTAATATTTTAAAGAAAAGAAATATATGGAACACGAATGATCTAATCGTGTGAATTAAGGGTTAATTTCTAATTCGATTTAGATTAAAGTGGACACATTTAGGCTCCTTAGGCGCATTTGGCAAGATGTAACATTTGCAAATTTAACAAGTATAGTGCAAATATTTAATAAGCTTCGAGGAGCCGTAGATCGGGGGAACCGGGGGCTAAGATGATGAGAGAGACTGAGGGAAGGAGAGGGAGGCAGCTTCCAGTTGACCGGCTCCGAATTCTTGCGGATCAGCGGCAACCCTAGTGATCTCGTTAACGTCAGCGGAGGCGCGCGTCGCGGTGTCCGGCTCGCCATCCCTGAATCCTCCTCTTCGTCACCTTCGCGCCGCGCATCTCCCTGAGACCGGCAATCGCGTTCGCAGCTCGGTCTCTCTCGGCTACGATCGATGAGCGCGCGATGTCGGCGTACGACAAGTTTTACTGGTTCGCGATGTAACGCCTCGGGCGATATGCTTTTTACAGTACGCGCGACGCGTTTTGTAGAGAGGTGGTAGCTGGGGAGATCTCTTTCCCTTGCTCACGGTTGATCTCTCTTCCCCTCCTCGCATCATTGGCCCCGTCGTCCTTTCTCTCCGCTTTGTTGCACCTGCGGAGAACGTCGATGCCGAGGCGCGAGATCGACGAAGAGGGAGAACGGAACGGGAACGCGGCGCGGAACGGGAACCGAACGCGTACCGCGAGTAGAAGGAGGAGCTGAAGGAGAGAACCCAGTGGTGGAGGTGGAGGAAGAAGAAGAGAAGGAGGCGGCGGGCAAGGCGGGAGGAGGAGGAGAACGGAACACGAGAGATCGGCAGCACAGTTTCGTGTTCAGCTTAGCTCGGTTCGGCTCTCTCAGTTTTATAGTATCGAAAACCATCAAGTACTCGAAAAGGTCTCGTACGCATTCCCTTCGAACGGTTCCGCGCACTCACCAGACAGAGAGTCCGGAGGTTGCGATTTCTCTCCTTCTTTCTCCGTCAGCTCGCGAGAGACGCGAGATTCTTAGTCGCCCGAGCGGCGACTAGAATACCTGTTGCTCTGCGTGCTCACGCGAGGAGACCGGCGACGTTGGTGCGCAGTTCGCGGGCGAAACAGCGACAACGAAGGTGACGTGTACGCCGAGGTGAGTGACAATCCCTTTAAGGGAAAGCCAAGGTTTCCTGGGTTGGTTATAGGTTCTTTGACACACCTGAGACCAAATCGCGAAGCGAGCCTCCGCAAACGAGTCTTAACTCGCATTATTTTGAGATAGACTCCTCATCGGCTGCTACGACTTGGACTTGATCTTCAGCTGCTCCGGAAATCGCTAACTCTCAGAAAGCGAGTCTGTATTCAGCGAGAGCTTGTCTGTCTCTTGCGAAATTTGAAGCGCATTCGTTCTCGCGTATCTGTTCATATATGTGTATGAACATATGCATATGTATATGTGCATGAATGCATGTATATTTCGCATGCGTATGCATATATACGCGAATGCTCTCGCGTCGACGCCTATACGTGCATACGCGACGATAGACGCATTCTCATCGCTCCGGAATTCTGCGTATATTGATGAAAGATAGTGAAAACTTCAGAGATTCCCATCGTTCAATTCTATTAACAATCTCGAGCAATATTGTCTGCAATTGAGGTTTATCAAAGCTATTGCATCTCATTCTATAAAAAACAAGGGTAGAGAATGAGAAAGCACAACCCCCTAATGTAGCACAAGATTTGTAATTCTGGCTTGATTTGAAGTGACGGTATATTGATTCGTGCATATTGCTTTCCTTTTTTTATCTTCATTAAAAAGAAGGAATGCAATCATATGAATATCGATATTCGTCAAGCCAATTATTCTCCCAATTACAAGTTTTAGACAGTACTAATTTAGGAGAAATGATCTTTAGATACCGTCGGTCCTTGTATCTAGAGATCATTTCCCCTAAATTAGTACAGTCTGGCTTAAAATCCTCCGTAAGTTTACGATTTCTTCTTCATGTATTCGCTGACATGTATTGCGAGAATGCAAATACAATTTCTCTGGTACCTCCGCTTCGACGAACGAGGAACCCAACACCAGCTGATCGAATTACGATGATCGCGGTCCTCCTCCTTCGTGGGCGAGAGGTCCGGGGATGAACTCGAGCGATACAGAAGCCTATCCAAAACGTTTCGGCCACTAATCCTAATGCCCGGACCCCTATTCCGGACTTAATGATAGCTCTTCTTAGACGCAACAGTTAAGTTCCAAGCTAAACTGTTGCGCGGTAGCGAACCCATAATCGGTTCCTTTCTAACGGAGACTGTCCACGATTGGTCCACAGCTCACAGCTACCGTCCGACTTAATTGGTCGGTCTTATAGGTTTGACAAGGTGAGAATATTAACATTTCGGGATTCCAAATCGGCATCGAAGATTATCGAGTGTTGTAATGTCTCTCACAAATAAAATACTTGAAAATATATTCTCTCTTGAATATCTTCATTTTTAATATCAAATAAAAATCTTTGCTGGAACTATGATTAAATCTTTTAATAGAAAATGTAAAATTTTTATAGAGAATGTTAAGTTTTAGTTGTTTCTTGATTAACAATAAAAGCGGAGTTAAGTGTATCAATTATCTTGGGAAAATATTTTGAACGTGAGAAAAATTGTTATTAAAGGTTGTTAAGTTATTAAATTGTTATTAAAATTAAAACAAATCTATTATATTTAATGATAAAAAGTTAAGTAAGATATCAAGACATTCCGGGAGTGAAACAATAAAGCCCGTTATGTTACTTAAATACATATGATTAGAAGATTATAAAATAATCTCCTCCAATTATATGTGTTTAAGTATGAAATAATTTTTGAGCAATTAACGAGTGACGAAGAGTCAGATACAATGATTATTTTATTTAAAATTTTATCTTTAAATAACAAATATGTTTAGCTAGTTATACATTTAAATACTAATAATATAGTTTTTATTGCTTGATTCTTGATTCTTTTATCTTGATGAGATTATTTAACAACTTTTAGATATATTGTCTTATTATCCCCCTTATCTGTTTCTCTTTTTCATATTTTCTTTTTGTTTTACTTCAGGATTTATTACTTGAAAAAACTTGGAAAAATCTGGAATTTTCAGAGAATACATTTTATATTCCCGAAAACCTGGGATTTTTATAGAAATTTTATTTTATCGGAATTCGGAGAAATTTCTGGAATTTTACCTTTAAATTTAAACTTTGTCTTTTTCTAAAAACATTATTCCTTTGATCATTTTTTTCTTTATGATGCAAAATGATAATTGATTAGTTCATAATAATAATAACAATAAATATGGATAAATAAGCATAACAATAAATATGGCACATATCCGTATATATTTACATATTTGCGAGTTTTTACAAAGAAATTAGAATGACAGTAGAAATTAATATTCAGCAGAATAGAATAACTCACCGATATTACATTCGCCTTTTCTATACTATTCTATAGAGATTTCGCAGTTTCAATTTTAGAAAATGATACATACAGTTAATATTGTATTTATGTGTAAAATCTCTAATTTTTACTAATTTTCAATATATACTTCATTTACGTTTACATTTCAATTTCAATTCTTTATTTTAAAGTCGTATTAAAAGATTCTTTAATCTGTTCAATTCAAGAATTCTTAATTTTTTAGAAGATTTCAGTAATAAATACTCTATCTTCTCTCTTTAAAAATGTTATCATAATTATCTTAATTATAGATTGTCTTTATCATGATTGGCATTATGTTATTAATATAATGTGTAATATTGCAAAACTCAGATATTTTTATTTTTAAGATAAAGCTTCGTCGAAGGATTACTTGTGAATTATTTTACGTTCTATATTCTTTTGAACGTGAGAAATTTAAAAAAAAATACCTTCACAGAAAAATTGATGAAGCATATAACAGGATACTTTTGAGCAACAATAGAAAAAGGATGGACTAATTCGCAATTAGTTCCTCTTTGTCTTTCACGTAAACAAGGAAAGGAGGAAGAGTGCTAAAGGAGTTTTGGTCGGGCAATCGGGTCGAGAGGGGGGGGGGGGGACGGCTGGTAGCGCCAGAAGTAGCTGGCAGGCTCGAGGAAGACGAAAGGGACCGTTTTAAAGAGGCGAACATTAAAAACAACAATGTCATTACATTTTAACGACCTGTTCTTTGGTCTACCCTCCCTTTTAAGAGCATTCGCTTGCAGGTATGTGGTCCGCGTTCACGGGGGCCACCATGCCGAGGGGGCCTCTACAGTATCGCGCACACGAGTCGCGTGTGCTGTGCGTATGCGGGGCCACCTCGTGCCTTATCACTTCCACCTTCATTTTCTCTTTCCACGTAAACTTAGAGCTCCATGCGAAATAAGAACAAGTTTACACAGTTTACAAAGTTTACACAGTGAACTTTAGAGCAAACATATCTTTCGAAAACACATACAGAATTCGATTTAGAAAAGAAAATTGTTTCAACGTCAACAATTGAATCAAGCTACTTTCTTCAAATATTTCCGTAGGAAAGATTTGTATGCGATTTTTTTGTGAAAAAAAAATAAAGCAAACGAAAAATTGACTTATTTTAAATACGAGCTACTTTATCACGAATGGGGCAAAGCTCGTGTAAGTCCTCTTCCGCCTGGTTCGTCCCCATCCTCCGGCCCCTTTCCACGGACTCCAGTTCGTTCCCTACACGCGTTCCGGGCACGCCGTGCAGCCCGCGAAGAATTAGTATGGGCGAAGAAACAAAAGCACGAGGAATCGCGGAGGGATCAGCGACGACGGAGAAGATAGAGAAAAAAAAGGAGCCGAAATGGCGCCACACGTTCAGCGTGTTTTCGGGGCATCCCCCAGCGCTGTTGGCAAACTCTTTTTTTCGGCGCCGTCCATCTCCCTCGTACCCATCCATTCTTCTCTCCTTCTCACACCCTGCGGGCCTACCTCGCCTTCTCTTTCCTTTCTCCGGATATTCTCGCGCTATCCGCACCCTCGCGCAACCGACTTCTCTTTTATTTCCTTACTCCTTCTCTATTCTTCAAGCTCATCCTGTACCCCCGGGCCATCTATTAGTTCGCCCACGGTACTTCAATATTTTAAAGAGTAAAAAAGGAGAAAAAAATATAAAAAAAGAAAAAAAAGAAGGCCATGCCGGCGTCCCAACGAAATGTGAAATTAGGGTATGTCAAAACGGGGGGGGGAGGGGTGGAGATTTTCATTAAAACCAATGGAAGATTAAAGCTCGAGACACCTAATTATGGATATATCACTCGCCGTCATCTCCGGATCGCTCGACCACGCACCGGATCATTAAGTTCGGGAGATTGAACTTCAGGATGATCAGATCTCTCTGTCTTGACAGAGTATTATACACGGATCGTAGGTTGACCGTTGCGTATACAGCTTTGGCACCACAAGAGACGAGAATACTATCATTTTCTTCTACTGGATGATTTCATTTAGAAAAACAGCGCGTTGTGATTACGTGAGTAATCGCGCGAGCCCGCGTGATTATATACGCGCGATCTATGTCTCTTACCGATGAGAGAATGCTGGTGAAGGTAGTTGAGTTATGAGGAGAGAGAATTGATTGTATAAAAATATCTATACTTTTGTTTGATGTGCGAGAGTTTACGATCGCAGAATACTTTTCGCTGATAAATAAATTTTTTCTTTGCTCCTTCTCTGCAACGCGAAATGCAGTATATATTCAGGGTATTAGAAAAAAACCATTCAGCATTTAAATGATAGTACACACTATATTGAATAAAAAAGCTCTAGTGAATATAAGTAGAAAACTCAATCGTTTTTGTAAGTACTTTAAAGGAGAAGTATTATGATAGATTCGAATTTAATGTGCCATATTTTCAATTTTGGTTTTTTAGTATAAAAATTGTACAACACTTTTTTATTTTCATAAAGAACAGTAGAATTATGAAAAAAGAATGCTATTAATTGCCATTGTTTTTTTTCTTATGTTAATAGAATATGATGTTATAACTTCATCCACTTTTGAGTATCCATAAAGTTAGCACGACATTCTATTAATATAAAATTATAAAAAAATAATATATGACAGTTCCAGTAGCATTTTTTTTTATAGTTCTACAGTTCCTCATAAAAATAAAAAAGAATTCCGTATTTTTTATACTAAAATTGAAAAACTACAGCCTAAACTCTGTTTAAAAATAATTGTAGAATATAAATCTCTGTTAATACTAATGAGAAAGATCGCTGCAAAGGACTTGCAATAAATTATCAGCATGACACTTTTTCTTTAATAAATATAGGAAATGTGGCTTGCATTTTTGTAAAAACTTTGTACCTATTTCTTCTTCATCGTTAAATGTTTGACTTTGAGGATAACACATTAATGTATATAGTATACTTAATCTACTTCGATTGCATATAATTTTCATAAAATTGAATATAACGTAAAACATTTTTTTCAATTGAAACATTGGATATTACTCAAGTAGCAAGGTGTTGATAACATTTCTTATAAGTGTTTATTAGCAAAATTACATAAAAAAAGAAAATAAAAAAATGAAATCTTAAATCACAAATCAATGACGTAATATATTTATAACTTTAAAATTACGATATAATTATGATAAGAAATACATAATCTTAGACAGTACGTAAATTAAAATACATTAGACAGTAATGTAAATTAAAATACAAATTTTTTTTATAAATAATACTATTTAACATCAAAATTCTCTCCAAAGTATTACAGTACATATTCCAAAGATTTTTTCGCGTTTAACTCGATGCTGTTGACAGACTTTGCAAAGCATGTCAAGATTTTGAGTAAATTGACATAAAATAAACCAAAAACGTAAATAATGGTGTACATATATTTGTTTACTTACAATTAATGTTTAACTAAGATAGTATAAATTATTAATAATTATTAATAATTATTAATAACTATTAATAATTTTTTATTTATTATTCATTTATTAAATATAATTTAAGAATGATTAAATGATATATTTATGATAATAAATCGTCATAAATATTACGTTTTTTTTACATCATTAGTTAATTTAATGATGAAAAAGGACGTTATAATAATTCGTCGTTATAATAACGACATCTAGAAAGGAAGGGGAAGAAACGTAATCAAGTAACGATATCAAGAATCTTTAGTACATAATAAAAAAGTTACAAACAGTGAAAGAAGCATTGAAAAAGATATGCCATATCGAAAGATGTTTAAGGATTATTTTACTTTCCATGTTTTTATTATTAAAACAAGAGAAAATAAATGTTACAATATTTACTTTTACTCTTCTATAAAATCTTCTGTCATTATAAAACGTAAATGAAAAAATCTTGTTGACTTCTTCATCGTTGACATCATCGATACGTATAAATATCGTGCTATCTTGACGTTTCAATTTCTTACGATTTAATTTATTTAAAGCTAAAACGTGTGATACTCATTGCGCTTTTATAACGCTCCATTTCGTCGACCATTGCGCTGTTGACGGAGGATAGACGAAGAAGAATGAACGATCAAGAGGATCGATGGAAAATCGTCGGAGATTTCGATGAGGCACACACATGGGCGGACAGGCGCGGCGCTCTTTGTACCGGCACCGCCTAGGCTCGAGGGCGCGTCAAATTTGCTTGAAAATCAAATTAATCTCGCGGCTGGACGCAAGACCCTTTCTCTCGCTTCATCCTTTTTTCTTCGCTTCTATTCTACTGCCTTTCCGCTCCTTCCCGCCGCGTATCTTTCTCACTCCTCTTTCTCTCTCTCTCTCTCTCTCTCTCTCTCTTTCCCTTTAGCTTTTTCTTTCTCTCTCTCTTTTCCTCTTGTTCTCTTCATCCTCTCTCGGTATCTCGAGGACACGAGCAAATCGAAGGAACGGGACCGAGATGGAGGCGAAGAAGGAGGTGGGCCGGAGGTCCTCCGTGCCACCGACACGGACCCAGAGGCGAGAAGAGAAGGTGGCGCAGCAACAAAGAGCTTTGGACTTCTGGCTGTGGCCATTCCAGGGCCGTAGTCATTCTACATTGCGGAATATAGAACTTCAAGCATATATTCATATTTTAAAACAATAATGTAACAATATAACGCAGAGCATTATAATATACAAATGCGGAAAGCATGCAAAGAACGAAAAGATATATAGAAGATTACTTTCGAGTTATAAAGCAATATTGATGAAATATAATAATCTACATAATTAGAATCATAAAAATTTCTTAGACCTAGATTTAAGTAGATAAATATAAAGGAACATTTAATTATTTGATTATCATTGATATTGTTAACTGCAACTATTTGGGATATTAATTGATACTGTGAAGCGTTAAGAATAATTATAACAAAGTTAAATATATTTTACACAAAATAATATAAAATTCGATTTTACTAGCGACCTGCGATGTAAAGAAGCTGATTTTATTTTGGTGCATCTATCAATTTAACATATGTTTTATATATATATATATTTTTTTTTTATTGTATACATGAATTCATTTTTAAAATGTAATCTGCTTATAATCTACAAGTAATAATTTTGTATTTTTGAAGACATTGCATTTTAAAGATCCATGATTCATTGTTAGTTATTGTTTTAGTTGAGTACGTCCCTGCTGCATCCTATTCGGTCATTCAAATCTCTGCTCGTAGAAATGAGACGGGCGGTCGCGCCGCGCCGTGTTACCCCACACTTCTGCGGTTTCGAAGCGTACAGGGTGATTCAACAAGAATTACTCAAGAGGACTAATTTTTGAAATGTGATACGTTTCTTCGGATTTCTCAAGTTGCATCCTGTAATCAAAGCCCTAAGCAAGAATAAGATTTATCCTTGTGATATGATAAATAGTATTATATACCGAGAGAAATAAAGAAATCAATTATTTCGTTTAACAACTATTGTATATCGTTAACTACAAAAACTTATTGAAAAACTTGCACTATTTTCTACTTTGCGCTTTCTTTTCGATTATTTCTGACATTTCAATCAGCTAGCTTCTTTCAAATTTATGAAATTGGTCTGCAATCCTGACTGCACTGTAGTTCTTAGAACTTGAAATAAAAAACGGAAGATCGAAGAGATTCTACGTGAGAATAAAGGAGGACGAAGGGTTGCGTTGCGGAACGAAGAAAAAGATCCTTCTTGTGAACTGAACATAAGATTGGATGGATATAGTGGGAAGTCGTGGAATAGAAGGAAAAGGAACCGAAGGAGAATGAAGCAGAAAATGAAAGGACAAAGAGAGGCGGAGGAATAGGATCGAAATCGAAATGCATCGTTGGCAAGAGACGACAGAAGACGAAAAATCGATCCTCTTTCTGGAAATACTGACGACCAATTGTTCGGCGAAGGACAAGATTCTTGTCGTTGTCAGGAATTCAAGTTTCGTCCTCGATGAGGACGTGAATCCTTCGGAGGACAGCACGAGTACCTATGCAACATCGCGGGATCTCTCGACTTAGATGCTTCTTTTTTCCGGTGCAACCGAAAAAACAACGGGATCCACGTAATTGGAACCGCGTCTTTCTGATTTGACATTCGTATCAATGTCGTTGTGATTGATTCGCAGAAGATTTTACCTCTGTTAAATCGAAATATTTATTATATAACAAGTATTATATAACAAGTATTTAAAGCTTAAGATTTTTAATATTAGATAAAAATTTATATATTCAAACGTATATATTTGTTTCAGTTATTATTATATTATTATTTTCATTTAATCTTTCTTGCTTTTTTATACAATTACTATTATTTATATAACTTTTTTTTATCTTCCAGACGGTAAGTTTATTGTGAATTCATTCAATTGTAAATCTCTTTGTCAAAGATGTCAAACAATCCGATTTTCTTTACATACATCTGTAAATTTGAATTATTATTATTAAATTATTATATAATTATTATATAATTATTCTTATTAAACTCAGCATTTATTTTTTTGTAGTAGTTATGTCATTTTGATTATTTGAAATTAGTGTCTTTTAACATAAATTAAGTAGATCTTACTCAGCAATTGTGTTATAGATTTTAACGACTTCAGAAGGTTAAGTTGCGCAAAAAAATAAGATCTGTATAAAAGAGAGTTTAGATGTATATAAACTAAAATAAGATCTATATAAAAGAGAGTTTAGATGTATATAAACTTTCTTTATATCTAAACTTTTCCTTTACATTATTTGATTAAAATTTTAATTTTTATTGTTTTTATTTTGTTGTATTTAAATGGAGAAACACACATTCTTCTATCTTATATCTTTCAAGCGCCACATATGTCCCTTGAGTTTAAAAAATACATCCTTGGAAGGAGTACATGTTTCCATACTTTGAATTCGCCGCTATTTATGATAAGGCATCCATGACAAATTTCCTCGTCTATGTGCCAAGCTTCGAAAAAACATGAACTTTCTTTATCTCGAAAAGTTAAAATTCGAGCATGATACATTGAGATCGGGAAACAGCCTTAACAATCTATGAATGAAACGCGTCGCGTCATCATCCAATAACGAGAACCCGTTCCTTCGTATGGCGTTGAAACGAGCCGACCATAACTTTTGACGCGTCTTTTTACGGATACTTGGAGGTCGCACGCGAGCCATTTAATTAACTTCTCGGTAGCGAAAGTAATTTATCCGGATGCTATCTTTCCGTCATACTTATATGCTTCAAAATTATTGAGAAACCAGTAGTTAAACATTTCTCAATGACTTTAATATCTACGTACGTATGTTCCTTGCTGTCAACACATTAAACATATTGATTTATGAAGTTTATGAATTTTAGTTTATGAATGCGTAAATAAAAAGAAATAAACCCAATACTGATAAATCTCTCGCTGATATAATTCCAGTCAGTCATTGAACCCGAAAGCCTACAAGTTAAATAGCACGCTATCTCCACGATTTCAAATGGCACACTACCATAATCTATTCAGGAAAATAATTTTCTAGTGATCTAATACACTCGTTGTAAACTGTTTTCATCTCAATATATATCATGACATAGATGAGATCAAAATTGATACAGATTTTTTCTTTCGTCTCTCCATTTTCATCGCTGAAAGTAATTTCATAATCTTGATTGCGCGAATCTCTCTCTCTCTCTCTCTCTCTCTCTCTCTCTCTCTGTCTCTCTCTTATATTTTTAGTTGTAAAAAAATCATATCACTCTTTACTTTAAAAATGATAAACAGGGTTGATTAACACACACACACACACACAAATTCTCCCCTCCCCCCCGTAAAATTGCTATGATATTGTCGTCTATAAGCATTAAAGATTGATTTAAAAGGTTATTCTATCTTGGAGACTTTAAAATCATACATTACTTTTGAGAAGTGATTATTAAAAATCTATACATGATACAAAAAATTTTTTTATATCTATATGTTACTTGTACATATTTTGATGTACAAAAACATATGAAAATTATAATTTTAAAAAACAAAATAGCACATTTTTTGGAAGCTTGCATGGAAGAAATCCGCGGTGAACAGCAGAATAGGTTCAAGGTACGCTGTAGCCAAAGATTAAAAAATTATTTTTAATCTGCATTAAATTTGCTAGAGAATTATCTGGCAGAATTAAAAAATATTGAAAAATAAAAATGATGCACGCGTGAAAAAAAAGTTCAATCTTTTCGTAAAAATTCGACACAAAAATGTGGATAACAAAAAAAATATGTAAGTTATCGCAAAAATCACAGGTTTCTTTAGATAATTCAATTGACAATAACTGAGCCAAATTTCAAAGCATTTAGATTGATTTTGTAATAGTTCTAGTGTCCACCGTTTTCGATAACACCATTCTGAGAAAAACGCAATTAAAGTTTCAATAACAATCTCTTTTCGTTGTATTTTAAGCACATTTTATTGTTGTATTTTTAGACACACTGATTTTTAATCGAAACCGGTATAATCTATATTAAAATTATGTATCAGTCATCTACAGTACAGATATGTAACTATAACATCAAATAATGACGGAATTATTCATAAACGGTTAACAGTGGCGTGGAGGTGCAGCATTGCTGTGCACTGCTCGACATAATCAACTGTATCATCGTTAATATTAGGAATTTCACTTTCGAATAAAAAAATTTATATTCTTAAGACTCTAAAATATCGATTAAAAAAAATTTTCATGATGGAATAATCCCTTAAAAATAATTATTATTTTATTTCTATATATACATTGTTGTAAACGTTTTGACTTACAAAATCTTTCTCAGTGCTAATAAATAATTATTTCTATTTCCTTTCATAAATTATCGAATTACATATAAAATAATCACTTTGATTAACTACATATTATAAATATATTAATAAATACATATTATTAATTACATATTATTAAATATATTATAAAAGATCGATGCACCATTCCGTCAACATTTATTTCGAAGTTCTATTACAAAAATTTTTTTATAAGATCTATTATATTAAACGGACAAATGTTAAGATAAACAAAAATTTTATTATTTTACGATGACATTTTTTCGAGCTCTACTTAGTTCTTCTCAGCCGTATATAAATTCAAATAAAAAAAAAGTATATAGAAATAAAATAATTGTTATTTTTAAGTCAATCATTAATGGTTAATTATTAAGTTGGTTAAGTTATATATATTTATATAATATTTTTTTAAAACTAAATTAAGTTAATCGCTTATAAAATTAATTAGTTAAATTAAAAGTTGAATGAAGAAAGAAAATCTAACTCAGTTAAAGTTACGTTGAGATGAAATTAACTTAAGTTAAATAAGAAGTTTATTTTAGAAACATTAATTTTATTAAATCAGATATTAATTTTTCTTAAAATTAGATTACTTTAAATAACAAAACAATTATAATATAGATCATTAGATAAATTTAATATTTTATTTGTTAATTATATAAATAAAAAGAAACATATAGAAACATATTGAACAATAGAAACATAAAGAATAATAATAGAAACATAAAGAAACATATTTTTTGTATAATAAAAATTTAATTTTTTGTATTTCTGCATAAGTAATTGTTTTAATTTTGTAAAAGTTTAACTTTGTATTCTTTTTTACGCTGCACGTTCATTGAAAATTATATATAAACAAAAAGTTTTTATTCTTTCTCTTTATCATTCATTAAACAAAACATTAGATAAAAGTATAACGCAATAACACTGATAGCATTTCCTAAATACAGATCCCACATATCTTTGGACACTGGAGAGTCGCGATTATTACACAATTTTTGAGCTTCTTCTAAACTAATTCTCTGATATTTAAAATTTTAGAAAATATATTAGCATATTGGCATTTAGAGAGATAAAAAGAATTTTAACTTAATAAAAAAATTAATAAATTAAAGTTTTAAGGTAAATTGAATTAAAAATTATTAAGTTATTTAATTATTTTTAACGTTTTATTTAATTTTTATTTAATTTATTAACTAATCACTACCCATATTTGTAACTGAAAAAATTAAGTTCTCAGAAAAAAAAAAGATTATTTTTTAACTTGGCAGAAAATTATTGACTAATCAAATAGTATGCTGTAAGAGTGCAAATAATATTGCTGAAAGAATATTTTTTCAACCTTATTAAAAGTTATTTTCGTTTTACGACCCTTAAAAGCTATTCTATTTAAGTTGTGATTTTTTTATGAAGTTAGATTAAACGTTTGAATATTGATATGGAGTAATGTTTATTTAATAATAACTAAAAAATCACGTTTATTGAATTGTGATCTTATAATCATTCACCTTCTAAATATCTTAACTATTTTATTTGCCTTGTCCAACACAAAGTAGAAAAATTTGGATAGCTTCGATTTCTTTATACTGTTTCAGGAATCATGAGGACGATATGGCGGCTTTCCGCAATAATGCTTTTGTTAATAATGCATTCTGCTCTACTCAGTGCTCATCGTGAACACAAGGTTTGTCTCCGTTCGTTAACGTCATCCATTAAACAATCTTTTTCCTTTAGAATTTTGTAAAAGAATAATTTTGAATTAATATTATTTAATCTGATATTTTTTCTTATACATATATTAAATTAAATAATTTACTTATAAAAAATTTAAATTTTTGTTAGGTCCACAATATCGTGCTGTATCCTGATAAGCACAGTTGGTGCAAGACGACGCCTATAAAACAGGTAGTGACATGGCCTCAGTGTTCTTCGCAGGAATTGGACAATAACGTTTGCGTCGGTGCTTGTTTCTCATATATGGTCCCTCACAGTGAACCCTCCGCACCTGGAGATCTCATAAGACCTTATTGCGATTCCTGTCAACCTCTCGATAGTGTTTGGCATACTGTAAGTTTATCAATAAATTACATATAAATTACATATAAATTAATAAATTTAGAAATCTTTAAAAAATTTAAACAAGTATTTAACCTTTTAATTTGCAATATATAATTCATTGAGTTTGACTAAAATTTCGTTTTCAGTTTCGGTCAGTTTTGCTAAAAAATCAAAGTTTTAATTTGATTTCGGTTTTGGCCGAAATTAAGAGAAAATGTCAATAACTCGAAACTATACAAATTGCAACGCGCCGACGAGCATTCGAAAAACTATATGTTATCATCAGCTGATCCGTGCTGACTGCTGCAAACCACACCGACGTTATCCCTTCCTTCTTTATCCTTTTTTTTCATCAAGTCGCCATATCTAGTGCCTGAAATTCTTTATAATTTAAGGAATAATAAGATATTAATAAAATCTTATTTTTTAAATTGTACATAAATTTCACATATTTTGAAATTTTTCAATGACTCTCTGAAAATCATATGTTCGTCCAATTTCGGTTTCGGTCGAACTCTAATAATTTATTAAGAATTTTTTACATGATCGTTTTTTATTTTAAAAATCTTGGATGTATAAAAATATTGAAAGTGTTTTTTCTTGGAAATAATTAAATGATGTATAAATGATAAAATATTTAAAAAATTACTTTTCTCTAATATTAATAATTCTTATAAAAAGTTCTTATAAAAATAAAAAAAGCACAATTCAACATGACATAAATTCATCAAATATCTTTCCATTTTTCATCAATCAATCTTTCCAATCTGCCATTGATTGTACTATTTTGAATTTCTTCAACAATTTGACTTTGGACTTATAATCAGCGACCCAAAAAATATACAAATACAAATGTTAAGAATCTCGCAGAAGAAATGCGTCTTTATAAGGATTATATTATAGTTTCCTTCTTGCAATATGTTTCTCATTTTCTTGTAAATTATGTGCGAAGAAAATTATCACGTTGATTAAAAAAATATTTTATCTTCATTATCTTGATATCCTTAATGCACCTGATAAAATTGATCGATAAAGTCATAACAAATTGTATTTTATCATTAATCTTATTTTTAAAAGTGTTTATATTTATTACATTGTTTCATTTCTTTTTATTTCTTATAATTTTACATTCTTACTAAAAAAAAGTTTATTTTCTTAATAAAAGATTTGAATATAATTATTCAAAAATTAACTATTGAAAATTATTCTCAGGTTACATTAGATTGCAAAGACGAACAAAATAATCCAGTGACTATGCAAAAGAAGGTGCAGATTATCACAAACTGTTCCTGCAGTTCCTGCATGGAGACTTCAAAGATCAAGCCGGACTATAACACCTTACTGCAGTCCTTAACAGAGGAGAATTTGGACAAGAATGTAAATGTAGCACACGAGACGCCCGATTTATTGTTGGATCCGAACTTAAATGCCTCGAAGAATACAACAAGAGAATTTAACGGAACGCAAATCAATGAGCGGTTTCATCAACTCGTCAAGAAATTGAAGGAGTCGCAAAAACTGGACGAATCACATAAGGAATTGTTCTCTAAATATGAAGAAGAGGAAAACTTGGAACTCGACTTGGAAAAATTGAAGGAAAAGATTAAGAAGTATACTCAAGAAAATAAGGAAGGCCAGCATGAACATCATCATCAGCATCAGCACGAGCATCAGCACCAAAATCAACAGCAACAACAACAGCATCTTCATCACGGACCACATCATTCTTTGGTGCTGGACTCGGACGTGAAGGAAAAGATCGACGTGGAACCACATTACTTGCATCCCGCTGTGGCTGGACAAGAGATCAGTTACCACGATAACATTCTGATGGATAAGGAGAAGAAGAAGAACTTCTAGGTCCATCGAAGCGGAATTCGTCATTGCACGAGAATCGCTTTCGTTCGCCACGCTCGCAAAATGTAGTAGTCGGTTGAGATTCACAGAAATGCATAGATATACATTTATAAGCGAACGATGGGGATACCTAGTCTACTATCTGATTTTAATTCTACGTATTTATTTACGTAACGATAATTGGATCGTGAGATATTAATTGTTGATATATTTATTAATAATTGTTTTACAAAATTACATATAATAATGATTTTATACATTTTTATGATTATTTTTACAAAAAGGAAGCAATAATCTCCATTATATTTTACATTGTATAGCTTATCGTAAAAAAAACTTTTAAAAAAGTGACATACAAATTCAAATAAATGTAAACCCGGTATTTTGAAATTAATCCTATCGCTGATACACACGGGAAAGAAAAATCGTAAAAGCGTGCGTGAGAGAATGGAAAGATTGGGATGGGAGAAAATTCTAATATATATTTAATTGTTATTGCGTTAATTAATATTATTTAAATAGCTGCATGACAATCGGGGCGTTTACTCAATTTTAAGCATACGGAGTGACGCTTTAGTGAGATTTTATATCCTGATCGAATAAATAAAATTATATGAACGATGGTCGAGTCTGAATATCAGACTTGATATGACATCGACCTCTAAAACATATATGGATTGTATTATTCTCCTTAAAGAATAAAGACTCTCATGGTCAACATTCACGCCTTCTCAGAGAGCCTTCTAAGATTTATGCGAACATTTCTTCGTTTCCATGTATCTGTTTCTCTCTGAGAAATATATGTAAGAATATTGCGCTCATGACGTTATGCTTAGAAATACTATAACATGCTTAGGAATTTTAAATCTTTCCATTTAACACGAATCTTTTCATTCTTTATATTTTCTTACATTTATTTCTCATTATTATCTTGTACTGCATGGGAAAAATTGCTTTTGCGACGACTTCAACGCCATTCATTCGACCACGCTACAAGTGATGTGTCGAATCCAGTGTGGAATTGTCATAACTCTATATTGATAATAGCGCGATTCGATAATTTTATCGATTTCACGTGACTATTATTCACTACAAGAGGCCTGTTACTTCATTAGTTGATCAATATATAGTGATTAAATCATACCAACAGGCAACATATAATAAGCGTTTGTTGAATCCATCCAGAAGCTGATACAATTCCACACAGGAAAAAATTTGTATTTGCAACGATTTTAGCGAGACTCGAGCACGCCTCCTTCGCATGCTAAGGCGTGTTCAGATTCCTATTTGGATGCTTCTTAGATGTCCTATCATCCTTGTTTACATTCGATAAATAACAAGAATAATATGACATCCGGAGAGCTCTCAGGTGGGAATTCGAACACGCCCCTATAAATTGTATCTAAACCAGTGTGGAGTTATCACAGTTCCAACAGCGCTACACGGCTTGAACCTTGAAGTCGCAAACGTAAATTTTTGTCCGTGTATAAGAACTCTTGATTTCTTCTGATCTTTAACAAAATTAAATTTCATTAATTTCCATTTTATTTTTTTAACTGTGCTTTAACTCTTTGAGGAACCTTTTCTATATTTATAAACAAATTAGTATTATTTCAAGAAAAACTTTTTATTTACGTTACAGATAAAACTTTTCTTTGTTTCATTAAGTTTTATCAATTAGGTACATATATATATATAAATAAGATATATAATAGATAAGAATTAAACATTTTTTACTGAAAGGATCTTGCACAACATCGGATTTTTTGGTCTCGGTGAAATTGATTGAAATTACAGTAAGTTATAATTCTTGACTTACTGATTAAAAGTTTCTTTAGGCAAAACTTTAAAATATGAACAGATTTTACTATATTATTTGAAAATTGCTAATATTTGGATTTAATCAGACTGAAAAAAAATAGTATTTTTATCAATAAAACTCATTTTTTAAATATAACTGTATCTTAATATTTTATATTAAGATGAATCAATTGACATAAAGAAAACACATAGTTAAAAAAAAAGTATATAGTTATGCGTACAAGTATGCATATTGCAAATTGTAGAATTTTTTAAAAAAATAATTATGTGTTCTAATTAGAACCAATCGCAAATATATTCTTTAAATTTTGTCATTTATGTGATCATTACAAGTGAACTATTTTCTCAAAGCGCGCGTAATTATCAATATTGGTATCTTCAATCGAGAAAGAATTTTGGCGATACAGTTTTGAAAAATTTGTCTCGACACTATCATGCGGATCTAAATCGTTGACGAATCGGCTGGCGAGCAAATGCCTTATAACGATAAGAGAAGACGACTTTTGGCCGATGGTGGTGGTAGCACATACTGCCTTAGTGTGGTGGAAAGAGAACGATCGGCGGCGTGATGTATTGGCGAAAGAGCACAGTGTCTTTCGATGCGCCGTCGCGCATTGTCGTCAATTTCTCGATCGCGCGAACGCGAGATCGCGATCGAGAAATGCTCGCGTGTCGAAAATCCACTGAAATACTCTTCCGATGAAATGGCGGTGGACTTGTCAAACCCAGCTCGATGTAGATGGAAACTCAACGGTTTTCGCCCCTATTCCTAAAATTCTATATTCAATAATTATCTTTCAAATTGTGGAGTTTATTGCCATTTCGAAACATATGTACATGGGCGGAGCATTAGTCGTTCTAATCTGATATATAAAGTGTAACTAGAATCAACTTTTGGATTGTGGTTGGTGGATTAAAAGAAAAAAATATATACCTCTTATAAAAAAAATTCAGTATCTTTTCTATTGTAAGTGTTATAGGATTAGTTAAGCGTGCAACGCATGAAGACAGTTTACATTTATCTCACGAGGAAGCAGGTTGTCGAGAACCACGAGAAAATAGTAATTTACTAGCTGTTGATCATCGAACGATATCAAGATGGATACAACAGCGAATGGTAAGACTTTTCCAGATCGTTTATCCAAGTGTATTATGAAATTGAAATGTGATTTATGAGACGAGAAAGATTAGCCTCGTCATTCTTGTCAAACTGTTTCGCTGTATCGAACGTTCGCTTCGTTTGTCAATATAATATATCCAGTGTCCAGTTATCGGCCTTATGTTCGGAATCCTTAATACGCTAATATCACATGCGGTTGTCGTTTTAATCATACTAATTTTTATTTACTTGCACTGATAAACTTTTAAATTGTATGTACAATTTCGTGTCGCGCGACCACCAGTATGAATTCCTAAAACACCTGTTTCGTTTGATAGAAAATTTAAATCACATATGAATAATATTAGGATATCTTACATATAATAATATGATGTTATCAAATCTTATATAAATAATATTATAACATTTTATAAAAATAATATAATAAACTCACGACTAAAATATGTAGATTAGAGAAATTACATTTTCGGTAAGCAACATGCTAAATTTTACACAATATAGACATACTTGAAATATTTCTTACTCTTTTGTGCCAATTTTCGATAGACTGTATGCACTTTGTATATAATTTGTATATAATTTTTTGCGTCAATTTTCAGTTAACTATGTACAGTTTGTGCGTAATTTTCTACGTCAATTTCCAATGTATATATTTTACATTAAGTAATAATCGTTATATAATAAAATGAGATATGCTAAAAAAAAAATGATTTTAAAAAGAAATATTAAGAGACTTAAGAGAAGAAATTAATATGATAATTCTCTTAGTCGCTATTCATATTAGGGTCATATTTTTGCAAAAAAATGCAAAGATAAAGTAAGACTTTCAATTCGTTTACCCAAGCACGCGATTTATGAAATCAAAGAAAATCGTATTAGATAAAACGTATGCAAATAAATATTGTAAAGTTAATATGTTTATATCTATATATAAAAACTTAAATTAATGATAATATGACTCAATAAGAATAAAATCACATTGATAAAATATTAAATGTTTTAACAAAATTGGCTTGTAACCCTTTTATTTTACCATTATGATATATGTGGTTGTAATTATATAATATAATACATACATTTTTAATAAACTTTTGATTTATAAAGAATAAATATATGTATAATTGATGTAACTATTATTCAAATAAAATTCTTCATAAAATACTTTATAAATCAAAAGTTTATTGAAAATG
>NW_017259344.1:289409-290758 GCF_001594045.1 Atta colombica
ATTACTTTTAAAAGATATTGATACAAAGGCATTTTTTAGTAATATGACCTTTCGGTAATTGATATTATTACAATATTATATTATAATTATTGCCTTTGTACTTGTCTCTATTGTCTTTTGCATTTTAAATTATGAAATACATAATTTACATAAAACTGCTACACTTATCTCCTCACCTATCTTTTTGACGGACGAATTTTTAGAAAATATAGAGAGTTAATAAGTTGTGTAAGCTTCATGCGCAGCAAGCGTATACACATAAATCCTGTCATATTACATAACCAGCAATTCTGTTTTATATTTTAGAGTTGATTATGGCGCGACTAGTCAGAAAATATATCTTTATAAGTGGATAGAAAAGCTTGTAGCTAATTTAAGTATAATTTAAATGCTGCAAGATTGATCTTCACGTAGTATCTTCTTTAATTGAGAGCTAGATATTAGCGATATCATTGCATAGAAAATTTTACTCATATATTTTTAAGGCAAGTATTAAAATAGCAAGCCGTCGCTTATATTTAATTGTATATTTAATTGCATCAAATTAAATCGAGAAAAAAACAACAAATTTAGCTAGTAATATTGTCCTCGACCTTTGCACCGTTTAAAGTCATGATCGCTTAGACAAAAGTAATATTGTTCAATTGCTAACGATATGTCACTCAGTGTTTCGACGTTGACGATCCTTTAATTCTGTTTAACACTTCAATTAAGGAAACACGCCAATCGTTATCTTCATCCAGTTTAATCGTTCAGAGAACTGTCTTTCTGCGTAAAAATGTAACCTTATATTCTCACTTTCTTTATGAGTTATTTTACTCCATAATAAAATCCACTTATTTTTCTCATATTTAATCATCAATTAATCGTGAATTTCGAATTTATTGAGAATGTCAAATGCTACGATAAAGAATGCGAATTATTAGCGGACACAAGCGATTTTAAGTATAGATAAGCAATAAACTACAAAGCTATAATTTATTTATTCGTGGCGATTTCGCAACGAACTTAATGAGAATATAAATGTTCAAGCCTTATCTGTTTACTATAAAAAGCTATCCACCTGAAAAACACTTGTGGTGCACGTTGAGACATTTTCTAAAGTTCTTTATTTACAGGATTAGCGATCACAGGTTTAAGTGATTAACCAATAAAAACTTATAACTATTATAAAAATTTGACATGAAAATATTTGTAAATATTAAAAATAAGTATGAATAATGAAAATTTAAAAAGTAAAGGGATATTAGGAATTAATTAATACTTATAATGAAAAATAGAAATTAATAATTAAGATTAATAACATATCTATATTATATTAATAATTAATATTAATTATATTAATAACT
>NW_017259344.1:290858-294630 GCF_001594045.1 Atta colombica
TCTAAACACAAGAATATGTTCAATTAAAAATATTTGTATTGTTAAATATCTTCAAATGGGAGTTACTCCAAAATTTTATAGATATTCAGATATAACTTGTCAAAAAATAAAAGTTTTTAAATGCTCGCAACTGAGAATACGTGTCAGAAATGTGTTAGCTAAAACGAGGTATAGACCACGAGAGTCTAGTCGTTCGATATTTCAACTATGAGACCATGAGATGCGAGGGAACAAGAGGGAAATAGCAGCAGAAACGACAGGAGGGAGTCGGAGTAAAAGACGAAGAGACGAAATTGGATGAATGAAGACAGCCGGTATGATCAGTTAGCAGAGCCTGAAGCGATATATGATGGAAAAGAATGCGTACCTGTTACCGGAAGCCAAATAATGACAGAAGAGAAAGTTGAATTAAATCTGATTAAGGAAAGATGATTTAAATCAAAATCATAATTAGCGAGAACGATGACGAGAAAACTCAGTCGCGCCGGCGCTAGCGAAAAAATGAGTCATGGTCGGCATCGACGATGATGTCGACGTTCGTCATCGTTATAAGTTGAGCAGCTAATGGTAGGGGAACTCCAGGTGCGGCTATACAAGAACAAAAGGATATGCATGTTCTTCCGAACTTTCGAAATGTCTTTTATAGACAAAATAAAAATCACGATTCGAATTAAAAATCTTACGAAATAATTTACTGATTTTTAATTATGCCTCTTAATTACTATTTTAATTATCTTAATTACTTTTAATCTTAATTACTTTTATTTAAGAAGAATTTATTTACAAATGATTGGTAAAATGTGTTTTTAATCTCAATTTATTTTTCAAACGATGCGCTTCATATCGTAGAAAAAGAAAATTGGAAATATATGTTGCATTTTATAAAACATCTAGAAGGATTTGATTTTAAAATATCAAAAGAATATTTTAAGTGATAAAATTTGTGATAAAGTTAATTAAGATATAAGTCTTTAAAATAAACTGTGATCGATACTTGTTAAACACTAACTACTGTTGAGTGTTAAAAATATGAAATGATATTTCGTATGATAATCTGAATAATATATTTATCCTCGTAATATTCCTCGCAATCGGTTTTACGAAAACGAAGTGCACAAGTGCTAGATAAAACTTATCTAATGTTTGTTTTCGTAAACTATGATTGATCACGTTTCTCATCATGCGCGGACTGAAAGCTCAGCCAATAGATATTTAGTTGTCCCTGCTGGATCATTGAACCCGTTTAACTCGCTTGACAAAGCACCCTTTTTAGATACGTTCCTGTAACCGAGTTTGCCACGACTCAGGGCGCAAGTCTTCCTCTCGGTCGGTCTCCGTGCCAAGCAATATATTCGATTCGCTCACGTTCAGAGGCAGGTCGCAATCCGGAGGAGATAAATCCCCAGCTCTACATTGCACCGTTCAACCGCGTGTTCTTCGATATTCCACGATGAAGGAAATCTCCTTCTAGTGAAGTTTCGTCGTTTGTTTTATCAACGAGCGACGTCGGCGATCAGCAATCACGAGGAATTGCTGCGCAGCCAACCAGTTAATCAGCCAGCCAGTCTGGCCAGAGTCAGCAATTTCGAAGCTGAACTCCGAAACAACGGCGCCGCGCCGCCATTTTAGTACGAGCACATTTTCGCAAATTGTCTTGCACTTGCACGCAGCTCGCTGTAAGGAAACGTCTTGGAGTTTGAAACGCAGGACGATTTATTTGCGAGGTACAATATCCCGGTGTGCTGACGGCAACACCACGAATGAGCGCCGCACCGAAGAAACACCAGCGCGCAAAGTGATTTCTCGTAGGAGAGTGGCGTTTTCTTTTCCGTTTCTTAATTTGCAAGTGATCAAAATCGGGACATACTATTGCGTATCAACGATACCATATACCAGCACTATGAGTAAAATGCTAGACACAAACTATTGCACTGTATTCTCTGTACTTAGAAGTCCCGAAAAGAATGAAGAGTTTAAGCGAATCATCTGAAAAAATAGTGCAACGAAAGGAAAAATTATCGTTTCTCCGCGAGGACGATCGTATTCGCGAAAAGTGTAAAATCTGGTGTTCTGTGTAGAGAAGTCTTTCTCTTATCTCTCCAGTTGTCACATATACTTCATATTATCGAAAATTGAGATGTTGATATAATCATAACAGTAATTTATTTATAGATTCGTGATTTCGGGGAATGCGCTAATATTGCGTAACTTCTTCCTCGTATTGATTGGTTTGATCGGAAGAACTTGTTTACTCATCATTAAGTATACTTATACTGTGTGAGTGCGTCTGATAATATTTCTACTGAAAAACAACCAAGACTGTTGCGTTTCTCCAGGGGAAAATCTCAGTAGTGCACGTGTAAAAAATAGTGTGCTGTCACAATCTTTCTGCCGATCGAGACATCCCGACGGCAATCCCGGATACTCCTATAACCCGTAATGTATTTGCGATCGCGCCAACGAGCAGCACAAGGGAGGCACGAGCACATAAGAGAGGCGGCAGAAGCTAGTGTAGCGGCCGCGTACGGTCGCAGAGATCACGGATCATCATCTTCGAGAGCTAAAGGTGGAACGCAGAGAAAAGCGAGCCGTTACTGCGATCTAGTGCTAGCACCGCAGCCGCAACCGCGGCCGCTACGTGGCGGTTCCGCAGGCAGGGGCACTTCGGATTTGGTGTACTTGAAACGCGGTATGAGTGAGGGTGAACGAGCGGCGATCACGCCACGAATCGGCTGGCGAAAGCTCACCGACCCTGGCGACTGACACGAATCCAGGAAGCTGAGGGCAGGTCCAAAGCGATAGCACCAACTACTGCTATTCGCTCATCAGCATCCTTGTTCTCCTGCCACTCTCTCAACGATTGCCATCGATTTATGGTTCTGGCACAACCACGAGACGATCTTCAAAGTCCATAGAAGAACGTCATCGTCGTCATTGTTGCGTCTCCCGTGCCAGCTCGATGCCGGCCAGATGCCGGATAACACGTCGCTAAGACCTGCTACGAGGACCTTGAAGAGGGATCCCGAAATGGCGGGCAATCGGTGTCGGTAGCAGACGGGGTTAATGTCCCGAAGAGCACAATTGTTCAAACGGCACCACGTCGTACCTAGCAGCTCACCGATCGTCTTCGGCATTCTCTCCCTCTTCCCCTTTGTCTTCGCGTTTCAACATCCCAGCTGAATTTTTAATCATAGCAAGTAATTCTGTCTCACATCGAGCGATCTGAGGTGGCCTCACGGAGCACCCATATACGGACAATAATTCATTAGATACTAAGGCTAGTGTTAAATTACAATACGTAGTAGTGAAGACAAGTAACACAGGGAATAGGTCAAAAGAAGTCGAACGAAAACATTCTTTAAAAATTTCCAGAAGAAAAATAGAAGAGACGATATTTCTATAAAAGTTAAAAAAAAGATAAAGGAAAACAGATATCGCATGGAATGCGAGAGTTTAAAGAGAGTTAAAGAGAGAATTCTGTTGAAAATTTTAATCACGTTTTCCTTCTTAAGTTTCGGTTGAGCTGCATTTTTTCAGTCGCGAGCATGCCGCCCACGCCGAATAAATTAAACTTGAGCTTCACCAGAAATGCTTACAGTGTTTTTGGTAGTCGCAATGCGACCACTGCAAACGAGCATCAGCACGAGCAAAAGACGGAATTGTTGGAGGGTAAGAGAAAAAGAAGAAATATATTTACTCCCAAACATTTATTTTTCGTTTACCGACAAATTCATTTTGTGGTCATTGATAGCGCTCTACATACATATATATA
>NW_017259344.1:294730-307733 GCF_001594045.1 Atta colombica
ATAACCGCACAATTTCCATTCTCTCTCATTCCCCTCGTGATTTGACGCGATCGGAGTTATAAAGGCTACCAGTAGTACCATTGCCGTCAGAAACGCGCCGCATTCTGCACGTCTATTGCTATATCAATAACAAGTAGAATCTTACGAAACATCGCGGAGAAAGCGTCAGTCATATACAAAGTTCGCTATTGGTGAACGAACATTCACCAGGACGTTCGGCGTGCAAATGGCTACGCGTTGTAACAATTTTGGCGTTGTTTCAGGTACCAGAGCAAATGGCCTTCTACACTTGAAGAATGGCGTAGATTACATTAATCCTGGTGAAGAGGACCAGATGGAAATTTATGGGTATGTCATTTGCATTACGTCAAGTAATCATAAATGAATTCTCTTTGAAAACCTCGCAGTCCACTTAATTTTCGCTTATTATTGTTACAGTTATAGACGAAACCATGCACGGACCGTTATTATCTGGTTCCTGATTGTCATTACTGGAGGTCTGCTGAGGCTGATATTCCATTGGGTACCGCATCTCATGCTTCAAGCCACCCACATAAAATGCTCTTTGGAAGAGGCAGAAACCGTTTTGTTAATTGAAAAGTTTCAAGGAAAACACACAAGTTATTACGTGAAGAAGTTGAGGAACGTGACCGCTAAGGAAGTTATGTTAGTAATGTATCAAACAAGATAATAAAATGAATATTAGCAATTATTATTTTTATATAAGATATTATATAAAAATTATTAGATTAAAGAAGATGTATTTAAAATTTATATAGAGAAAGAGAGAGAAAGAGAAAAATAGGCATCAAGCCTCGATCAATTCTTTACTTATTTTTAAATTGTTATTTTATTTTATAGTAATAAATCTTTCCATGAAGAATCTCTGATGGATGACGCATGGGATGGCAGTGTTATAACCACCAAAGAAGAAAAGGAAACTTATGCAATGTTATCTGTGCATCTTTTTGGGGGTCAATTCAAACGTGAGTAAAAATCAGTATGCTTTTTTGCGTCATTGTTTGTGCATTTCAGACATAAGGGAATATTTTTAGAGGTGCCATCCATTACCATTTTCAATTGCAAGAAGCTGACTTACGTCTGGGACCCGGAGAGATCGGAGTTTTTGAAATTGCGTGGCCTCGATACCGACGTTTTAACATCCACATTACATCAAGCACAAGGTCTTAGTTCTCAGGAACAGTACATGAGGTAAAAGCTGAACTATATAATTTGAGTGTCTTTTGTTTCCATTTCCATCAATATAGATTAACTTTAATCTCAACTTACTCATCATCTTTTTCTAATTTGAAAAACTATAAAAAGATGAAGAGTAAGTTAATTAAAACTAATCTATATTGATAGAAATGGTCACTAATGAAAATGAGTCATAACTCAATTATGACATTTTAATGTCGTTTAAATTAATTAATTGGACTATTTACATCGATAGGCGTAATGTTTATGGCAATAACGAGATTGTGATTCCCGTGAAGAGCATATTAACATTGTTATGCCTCGAAGTGCTCAACCCGTTTTACGTCTTCCAATTATTTAGTTTTTGTTTGTGGGTCGCGGACGATTATTATTACTACGCCATGGTCATTCTCGCGATGTCAAGTGCCGGCATTATAATGGCAGTTTTTCAAACACGACGAGTGAGTCACTTTTCCTTTTTTTTTATAGTTTCTATATATCTCGTGTTATGATCAATCTGATCGAATTTTGTTCATCTTAGAATCAGCATAATTTGCGATCGACGGTACATTCATCTGACGTTGCCACGGTGATGCGAGATCGTACAATCGGCCAAACTGCAATAGTGCCGGCCGAACGCTTGGTGCCCGGTGACGTTTTGGTAATTCCGTCTCATGGATGTCTAATGCCATGCGATGCCGTGCTGCTGACTGGCAATTGCATTCTCAATGAGTCTATGCTGACGGGGGAATCAGTACCTGTCACAAAGACACCAGTTCCTTCTTCCAATGATGTGATATATAATACCAAAGAACATGCTAGGCATACGCTTTTCTGCGGTACCAGAATTATTCAAACAAGATACTACGGTAGTGAAAAGGTAAGTCAACTTATTTAACATATAAATTTTATATTTGTAAATTGGTATTTTAATGTTGTGTAAATGGAAATGATTGTGTTGTAACATTAGGTTCTAGCTGTGGTTATCAGAACAGGTTTCAATACCAGCAAAGGTGATCTTGTGCGATCCATTATGTATCCCCCACCTGTGGATTTCAAGTTCGAGCAAGACTCATATAAATTCGTCACATTACTAGCATGCATAGCCAGCATCGGCGTTATTTATACTATCGTGTCAAAAGTAATGAAAAGCATTGACAGTAGTCATGTTGCTTTGGAAGCGTTAGATCTCATCACTATTGTTGTTCCGCCGGCGTTACCAGCTGCCATGACGGTTGGACGTCTCGTAGCGCAACGTAGATTGGAAAAGAAAAAAATATACTGCACGAGTCCGAGAACGATTAACGTGTCGGGATCCATCGATTGCATTTGCTTCGATAAGACTGGAACATTAACCGAAGACGGTTTGGATATGTGGGGCGTGGTAAGTGTATCAGATGGCAAGTTTCAGTTACCTATCAAGGACATCGCTAGTCTATCGTTATCCGAAGTTCTTATTGGCATGGTTACATGCCATGGACTCACCATAATCGATAATCAATTGATGGGTGACCCGCTCGATTTGAAAATGTTTGAATCCACTGGATGGACGCTGGAGGAACCTGATGTATCTGATACATCTAAATTTTCTATGCTTTTCCCGACGATCGTCAGGCCAGCAAAAAACTCTAAGCTTCTTAAAAGACTGCCCAATGATTTGGGCGATACGCTCAGTCGACAAAACTCCATGTCTTCCGATGTGGTAGACGGTATATCTCTCAATAATTTATGCGATGCCGCGTTTAGCGATTCTGCGACGGAACTGGGCGAACAAGGACTGGAAGTAGGCATTGTCCGGCAGTTTCCTTTTACATCCAGTCTTCAAAGGATGAGCGTGATTACCAGGACATTGGGTGCCAATCATTATGATCTTTACTGCAAGGGTAGTCCAGAGATGATCCTCACTCTCTCAAGAGCAGAATCCAGTAAGTCTTTACAGTTGTATTATATTTTGTAAGTGACTAATGGTGAGGAATATAGAGAGGAGGATAAGAAATATTTGTCAGACGATAACGAATAACGTGAAGAGATCTTTCGTCTACTCGTAAGACGAGTGGGTTACACAATAAATTTGTGTCAAGCATTTCTTATGAATTCAATCTTGAGTATTTTATCGTGCAATAATGAAGAGTCACGTTAAGTTTAAAGTTTTACAATTTAATATAATCTTACGTAATCATTAAATCTTACTGTTTTAATTCTATTAATACAAATGACATCTCTATTTGTTCTTTTTGTAGTTCCTCCAGATTTCACAGCTATTTTACAAGAATATACATCCGAAGGATATCGAGTGATCGCTCTCGCGCACAAATCTCTGAATCGTCTTCCGTACGCCAAGGTGCAACGCATAAATCGTGAAGCTGCCGAGATTGATTTAACATTCTTAGCGCTCATAATTATGGAGAACCGATTGAAACCCGAGACTTCACCGGTGATCGCCGAACTGAATACTGCATGCATTAAGACGGTAATGGTAACGGGCGACAATATGTTGACCGCACTCTCAGTGGCCAGAGACTGCGACATCGTGAAGCCAGGTACGCCTGTGATCGCCGTCTCGACGAATCAGCAGAATCAGATGAAACCACAGATTTACTTCACAAAGAGCGATAGTCAACCATCACCAACTTCACCAAATAGTCAGCCCGATCTCAGCGAAATATCCGATCTGAACAGTGTGGTTAGTTTGGATACTGTTGAGAGCGGTTCCTTCGGTAATACTAAGTTGGAGAACAATATCAATTATTTATCGGATGAGTAAGTATCTTATATATCTGTGTTCTTAAGCAATGTGACAAGATCTATTAAAATTATTAGATAAATGTAATTGATTTATTGATCTGTTTGAATTACAGTGTGCAATATTCCAAGAACAAGTACGCGTTCGCGTTGACAGGAAAAACGTGGGCATTAATAAAGCAGTATTATCCAGAATTGATTCCTAAAGTGGTGACTCGCGGTGCCATTTTTGCGAGAATGTCGCCGGATCAGAAGCAGCAGTTGGTTCAAGAACTGCAGTCCTTAGGATATTATGTTGGTAAGTCTGAACACAAAAAAAAACATCTATATTAATCAATGTATAGCGTATCCTTAAGCTTCCGAAGCTGACGTTAAAATTTGTAACATACAGTTACACGTTAGATAAGACCCATTTAATTTATGTTAATGATACTGAAAGTGAAATGGACTATCAGTTCCTAAACGTCACCTAGATCTAAAGAATACTTATAACTCCTGCCAAATTCCAGTGAGAAATGATAATGGAATCGATGTCGATTTTATATTGAAAGAATCAAATCAAATCGACATCGATTTTATTGTCATTTCTCACTGAGATATCAATTTCAATCCAGCATTGTATATCCTTATAAAATTATTTAATCTCTTCTTCTTTATGTTCTTGAACTTAATAATCCTAGGCTTCTTATACATGTATAAAATAAATATGTGATAACAGTTAAGATCGATCCGATTATAAGTCGTTTTCATACGGAGCCGCACGACATCACTTGTACAAGGGCCTCATGAATCACGGATCATCATAGATCATTGTTTAATATAATCTAGAATGTTTAAATTAATATTACTGTACAATACGATTGTTACTTTCGTTGCCTATATTTTTATCTAAGTGGCAGTGATTAAATTTTATTGTATCGAAAAACATCAATCATTAATGTGGTACAATAGTAATTTTTTAACCGCATAAAAATGTTTTAATATTGTTTTTGTAGAAAATACATATATGAAGATAAGGTGCAAGTTTTTGCGCATCTTTTCTCAACATACTACGTTACAAGTAATAATCTAACATTTATTTTTTATAGTTTTTTATTAAATGTATAATTGATATCATAGATCAATAAATACTAATGATGAAATCACCAATACGGAACAATACAGAAAATATTTGTACTAAAAGGGCAGTTTATACTTTTAAGCAATTAATTTTTATTTTATCGTAATAAATTTTATATTAATGGTTATTTGTTTTCTTATAACTTTCTATTTTATTATTATTTAATAATTATTAATTATATTTTATTGTATTAGTGACTATGCTAAGAATGTATAATATTAATTGAAAATACTTTTCAATTTTACCGTTATTTTTTACATAATTCTATTATTTTGTGTATGACTTATGGTATGGGACACCATGGGACATCATTTCTTGAAAAATATTTTTTATTTTTTCCTTGAAAACTAATAAATACTTACTAAATTTTAAAATATACATTATACTTTAATTATTAAAAAAAAATGATACAAAATTTGTATATTTAGATGCACTTTTACGAGTGTGAATTTTTGTGACTTATAGTGACTCTGTGTGTAAATATAAAAAATATAAATATTAAATTTATTTTAAGATTTTACTGCGATCCACCAATGGCATAGTACTGTTGCATAAGAATATTAGTCTTAGCAACATATACATATCTATTATTATTGCATGCGATTATTGTAAGTAAAAATATAAATTATAAAAATATTACTTGATAATGCAAAAACAATTATATACGTAATTGAACTAATAAGCCATATATAATTACAAAGTGATGTCGAATCAGAAACGTTGTAATAGTAAAATTCACGAATAAAAAATCATCAAACGTCTCATTTAACGGAATACAAAATTTTTTGGCAATAATTCAAATTTGCAGGTGTAATATAGAGAATATCCTAATTGAGTGGGTTCATTAAATCTATCTCAGCTCCGGAGGGTTAACGGAATGACAAATACAGCGAATCAAAAAGACAACTTGTGAATCTTAATAATTTGACATAAAATTTCTTTTTTCGCAGCCATGGTGGGAGACGGTGCTAACGATTGCGGTGCATTGAAAGCGGCGCACACCGGGATATCCTTGTCGGACACGGAATCTTCCGTTGCCTCGCCTTTCACCAGTCGCGAAACCAACATCTCCTGCGTTTTGACGGTAATACGAGAAGGTCGCGCCGCATTAGTGACTTCCTTTGGCATTTTTAAATACATGGCTGCCTACTCACTCACGCAATTTATCTCGGTGATGCTCCTCTACAACATTGAGTCCAATTTGACGGACATCGAGTTTTTGTACATCGATCTCTTCATCATTTCCATATTCGCTTTCTTTTTCGGTCGCACAGAGGCCTATGAGGGCCCACTGGTAAAAATAGCACCGCTCAATAGTCTCATCAGCACATCACCAATTCTCAGTCTGATCACCCAACTTCTGATCGTCGCGATTTTCCAATACACGAGTCTCTGGCATTTGCAGCAGATGTCATGGTTTAAACCATTCAACCCTGCCGTAACCGAGGATAAGGATGAAGTGAGCTGCTTAGAGAATTACACGGTCTTTATCGTCAGTTCTATGCAGTATATCATCTTGGCGGTAGCGTTCTCCAAAGGACCGCCATATAGAAAATCCCTCTTCACTAATTATGGCCTACTTACCTCTTTCGTGTTTCTTAGTCTCTTTTCCATCTATCTCGCAATATGTCCTTTCGAGTGGCTGGTTAATTGGTTCGAACTCATACTGCCCGACGATTTGGGCTTTCGCTTCATCCTGGTCGGCTATGGCATAGTAAATTTTGTGATTGCGCTATTGGTTGAGTATCTGTTTGTAGAGTACCTCGTGTTTGGCAAATTGCGATATCGCTGGCATGACTTGGATAAATCTCGACGGAAGTTTTTAGCTATTGAACGAGACATGGCGCGCGATCTCAAGTGGCCGCCGATCTCCCAGGAGCCACTACCGGAAGCGGCGCCGGATTTATTAATCCGACAGAACGTCACCGAGATCAAAATCGAGAAACGAATTACTGAATCATGCCTTCCCGCCGATAGTAGCTTTATGAACAATTCACCAATTTGCGCCGGTTTCAAACACTTTGGATCCGCTCGCGAAGTTACTCTCAATCCCAGATCTCTTTTCAATGATTGCCGAAACACAGTGTCAATGCAAACGGTGCCGTGCTTCGAGGACTTATCACCGAAGCAATCAAATGTGGAAACCACGGTGAAACGACGACACAATTCGGAATCAGCAAATGGTATCAATCGTTACGAGAAACCTTACATGAATCACAATACTAATCCCATCGCCACACTTCCAAGGAATCCTAACGCGACTCTTCAGCCGCAAAAGCTAAGAGACTTCAAGAATGTCCTAGTGCACAAGAGCGACGATCGAGTGTCGAATACTCAGAATGTGCTTGAGTTAGATATTTTGCCGTCCTGAGATCCGAAATACTCAAAGATCGGTCGAGGTAGCTAAGTATCTCTAAATCAATATAATAGTTAATTCAAAATATCATTTGATCTTTATTTTTAACGATGCATTTAAGACAATAGAGCAATATTTATAATCGATATAAAGCATAATCCGAAAGTCTGGATCTTTGATAAGGCGGCTTTTTGTGTTTTGAATGTGTTCTGATGCTCTTGTATCGTTCATTTTCAAGCAGCATAATTGTACATAAATAATTTATAGCGCATACATTTATTGCGCGTTGCATTTTAACAGAACGAAAGGATTTAAAAAGAAATTGCGAATGATGATTGCAAATCAATGCATGATAGAAACGATTGATTCGTTGCTAAATATTCATCTCGAAAATCATTCCATGGCGAAATTTGCCTTGAACTAGAGGTGATATTGCGAAGGGTTTGGTAACTGTCAGAGACGTGCATGTTTAGGTATAATTCATTAAGGAATAGAATTTTCCTGAATACTATGCGATGTTAATAAAATAGATCAAACCGATAGCGATATGTTAGATATTATCGCGATTTGGGGCTGATTACGTACTGTTAAATAACTACGTCAAAATAAAAAAAATATGTACTTATGAAATATGCGCAACAAATATAGAAGATACTTAATCGCGTTGGTTTACTTGCGACACTAGTTCGTGTTGGAAAGTAGCGGTTGTCAAATAAAATATGTTTTTAATGTAGATGTTGTTCACTCATTTCATCATTGCTTCTTTTATAGCGTAGTAAAAAGAAATCAACAGCGTTGGAACATGTTAAATAAAAGTATCTAAAAAAAGTATGTTAAAAAAGTATCTAAATGCAGTATCTAGATACTTTAGCTATCTAAGTGCATTACCTAGATCCTTATACCTGTATTTGTACCTGAATATTCTTTTGTACAGTATCTTTTAAATTTAGATAAGTAGGTACAAGAGTATTTATACATTTTGTGTCGTTATATTAGAAATTTAATTTTGGATTGTTATATAAATTATCATTTTTCTTTAAACCTCAACTTTGTGCAAGTGTTATGTGCAATTTTTATGTGCTTCACCGCCTAGATAATTTCATAGCGAATTCAATTAGGTGCACTCAGTGCGTACTGATGCACATTAAAGATGTCGTACATATATAAATTGACATAAATATATGTGTTTAATATGAATATAAAAATGAATTAAACCTTGAAATCTTCAATAGTTTGTTATACTGTTAAGTAAAATCTGTATTTTATAATTTGAAATATTTGCATTTTACTTTTATGCAGATTAAATCAGTACAATAGTTTTAATCATTAGTATGTTCTTGTTAATATTCAGTGGAATGATGATTAAAAAAAAACCTCATAAGAAGAAAAAACTGGTCATGTGATGTGATCTCTCTTGATTGATTCCAAGCATCGAAGCTCGATCTATATAGAGCTTATTACGGATACAAGAAAAATTCCTCACATTAGTAAGTAGTATTTTTTTTAGTCTCTTTTATGATTGACATTTTTACTATTATATTATAGTTGAAAATTAAGCTGAATTGGAAATTAAGTTTTTTTTTATTCATATCTTTATCAAAGAACTTTAAATTTTCATTTCAAATAAAGATCAAGGGAACAATTGTAAAGATTCAAATAAAAATAAAAATAAGATATTCTACAAAATGCATGGTAGCTTATCGCTTTGACATGTGTACGATTATAATTTTCATTATATAAATTCATTATATAATTTTCATTATATTTTTGTATGTACCTACTACATAAGTAGTAATTTCATATAAAATAAAACTTGTTTATTTGTGTTTTTCAATTTGTTGTTTTTCTTTTTCTATTTTTTTCTTTTTTTCTGTTAAAAGTACCTAAAAAGTATTTAAATTGTTCAGATACTTTTATACTGTACCTACTTGTATCAATACTCAGAGATAATTAATTTAAAAATATTTATACTAATAATTAAATACTTTTTCCACACAATATCTATATCTATACATAAATACTTTTCAAACGATATCTGTTCCAACACCGGAAATCAATAATATTGTTTCTTTTAGAAAAAATCAAGTATAGAAAAATGAAAAAAATTGCTCATGTATAATTATGTGTAATTTTAAATACAATTTTATATGAGTAATTCCTTTACATTTCTTTAAACTTGATTTTATCTAAAACAAAAAAATACAAAAATCATCTTATAATATGTCTTAAGCCCAATTGCACCAACGTTACTTTGATTTTAAAAAACTCTCTCTATTTTTCATTTTAAAACGAAAAAAGATAGGGACAAAGAGAGTTTTAAGTCTCGCTTAAAATTAGAGTAACGTTAATACAATCATAAATTAGATGAGAATTTTAAACAAAGTTTTATATGTATTTTCTTTGTTTTATGAAGAGACTTCTTTGTTTTACAAAGAAAGTTTTCAGGTATTTTCCTCGTATTTTCCCAGGTAAATGTTGTGAACATTTTTACAAAAAGTATTAATTGTTATTAAAAATATAAAATCACCTTACATTATACAAATATTTTTCACAATTTCTGCGTCCGTGGCGAGAATATAAAACTAGTGCGAATAATATCGTTAATATCAATGCATATATGCAACGATTACTTTTTAACAAAATAATATAAAGAAATTACTCTTTGAAATTATATATTTTTAGTGTAATGCATGGTCTACAATAAGTAGTAGCAGTAGTGGATTAAGGAATAAATATAGAAATCGACCAATCATAGTTAAATGTGAGAAAATAATCAATCATGATCGATTTCTACGCCTCCTTAATCCATTACTGCTACTACCCATTGTAGATCATGCATAAGTTATTTGATTTTAGCGACAAGAAATCATATTGAAAAATGATTCTTATTGAAGATACTGTAATTCATATCTTTATATCCTGGTACCGTATTGATCAATTTTCAAGAGCTATTATGCGCATATCCTTATCTTTAGATATACTGATATAGTATTGATCAATTGTCTGAAGCTGTTACACGCATGAGCATACTCCTGTCTTTTATATTATGGTACTGTATTTTGATCAATCAGTTCAAGCATTTTATATTAAAACAGGGAAGTCTGAGAGTGGCCGTGCCCGGGATTTAACTGCTATTTTATTTTGAAGCATCTCTATGTCCATAAATTGAACTACTTAGCCAATGTCCATGATCCATCAGTAATGTTAACTATTTTTTGATTTTTATGTTTTACGCTGTGCCAACGAGATACTATTAAGATGATAAAACTTAAAACCTCCTGTTTTATCACATAAGCAACAAAAAAGTATTTCTTATACAAAAATTATACGTGCTTACGTATAATTTTTGTATAAGAAATACTTTTTTTTCTTTCATAAATTCGAAAATCCTTTTCTAGGATTAAAGTATACGCATTAATACATGTTTGGATATTGGAGTCTATGCCGAGAACGATCAAAAATTTTGAAATTGATATATTTTTTACCATTTCTTATAGCGATTTCGGCTGGAACGCACCGACTGCATATTTCGGGTGTCGGTGCAACTGGTGTGTTCGACTGGTTGACTAGTGCAATTCCTTGCCAGTGTCGAATGTCTGGGTTCGGTACACCGCACAAATGTACGCAAAGTGGCCCCAAATTTGTTGGAGCCAGTAAGCTTAATGTTTTCATGAGACGCTGAAAAGCAGCGTGTGCGACGTGGTATTAATTTTATCGCTAGTGTCTGATTTCGGGTGTGGATTCACTTGATGCTACAAACGCTTCGAAATTTTTACTTGACCAATTGGAAGAAAGAAATTTACCTGACCTATCAAAAAATACTTTAAAACATTCGTAACAGCTTAGTGGACTGTAGCCTTCATCTGAAAATTGATATCCAACCTATAGCGTCAATTTTTTGAGTGATTTATATGTACTCATGGATTTTTTAACATCATCGTTATCAAGTGAATTCATATTGACAAAACATAAAAAAAGACAGAGCGAAAATAAAAATTACATTGAAGAAGTTGTGCGAAAATGTTCGATAAAACAGTAAATTTTGCAAATTAAATTAAAACTATAGTAATATAATATTTAATATTACAATAATATTTAATATTATAATATAATATATTATAACATTTAATATTTATGTTTGATATTTAATATTTATGTTTTTATTATGTATTTACATTATATTTACGCGTACTATTCAAAAAGAAAGCCATCGCAATAAAATCGGAATAAACGTGGCCGTTTGTATCTCAAAAAAGCACAAAGAAGAAAATGAAAATTAAAGAACCTTACAGGGAGAGAATGGTAAACTGCATCATGTCCTTTGATTGGGTATGGGAATCAAAGTTCCAAAAAATGAAAGAGATTGGAGAAAACTGGTCGGCCCGTGACGTCCTGATTGGATGTGGTGCAATCACGTGATGCAATTTGTCACCCTCTTCCTGTAAGGCTTTCTAGTAAAAATCGGTCATCTCAAATCGAACAGATTTCTCGTGAAAATCGTGAATGATGCAAACAGTCGAAAATGGCAAAACTATTCTTCAAATATTGGACGCTTGTGACCATCATACCGCTCGCGACCAGCATTATAGATCAGGACAGGAAAAATGTTCATATTTCGTGAATCTCGTGTTCACTTGACGAAACGTACACTGCTGCGGTGGTAGGTATTAATAGTATACAACGGTCTCGATATGCACCAGTGCACGTTAGTGTTTCCAGCCGAAATCGCTTTTAATTCATATAATCGTGCTACATTCACAAATTGTGGATCAGAAATATTCATCTTACATGCGCGAGATGTTTATTTCACTTATGCGATTTTCACCAATGTAGATTAATTTTAACATCGGTTCAATTTACTCTTCGTCTTTTTCTAGTTTTAAAGAGAGTTAGAAAAAGAGGAAGAGTAAGTTAAATCGAGATTAAAGTTAATCTACATTGGTGGAAACGAACATTAATGCTCATTTTTCTAGTTTTAAAAATTTAAAAATAGAAAAAAACAGAATAATCCAGTAAAGGAGAATGAATTTAAATGGATTGACATTTTTTCTATCCCAATACGTATTTTAAATAGCAAATATTTTTTTTTGGATTTAATTGAATTCAGTTGAATTCAATTAGATGCATTTGGATTGAAAAACTAGAAAAACATTTCCTATTCAAAATTTTGTATTCACAATTGTGTTATTATGCACAGAAAAAGCTAATATTATTTTTAGATTGAAAAGCATAGAGATATGCTCCATGCAATTCCTATAAATGAATAAAAATGCAATATTTCTGAAAATCTGAATCCATTTCAATTCATTTCAATCCACTCTCGTTTGCTGGGCTACAAAAACAGGCTACTAAATTTATTAGTAGCTTGTTTGTTTTATAGTTTAGTATACTCGCAAAGAAAAGAGGACTGATAAAATTGATGGTAGAGGGCCTCGTTTTTGCTAAATTCCCAGATAGATTCAGATTTTCAGAAATATTGATTCACTAATGTTAAAAAACTTTTCAATCCTGAATGCATTTTTATTCATTTGTAGGAATTGCATGGAACATATCTCTGCCTTTCAAACTAAAAATAATATTAGCTTTTT
>NW_017259345.1:0-12933 GCF_001594045.1 Atta colombica
AATAAATAAATAAAAAAAAAAAAAAATAAAAAATAAAAAAATAATGATAATGATATATAGACATAATGAAATGGAAAACGCATGAACGAAAGAGAACTCAAATCAGTAAATAATTACCATCAAAAAAACGTCAAGGATGTTATACTTTAACATTAAATAAGAATTGTACATTTATGTTATTCTGTGTGAAACTAATAAATAATATTGCTCGTCGATGATGCATTTGAGTTGCAGTATAAAGAACTTGAATTTCGAAACATTCTACTCGTTTCTTACTCGCAGTAATACATGGTGTATCAAGCATAAGACGTAACAGATATATAAACATATCAATGTGTGATTCGAATTTCGATGATTTCGTAAATTTAAATCTACATGTCATTGTATGATTCATGGTGGTGTTATTGATGGAACATATAGTGAAGCTCATCCACACATAGACGTTATGGAACACATATTACTTCAATGTCATAAAATGTAATTATGATATCCATATTAAACTAAGTAAGAGACAGTAAGTATTTATTAAATTTTTATAAAATTTTGATTATGACATTATATGACATTTATACGTTATGTACTTTTCTAAGGTCTATTTACATATTTTCTATTTTCTACAACGTATTGCATCTCTTCATACATTTTTCGCGACCTCATATCTTGATGAGCAGATATGTATTGATATTGACAGCGTAGCGAAGTTCTTGGACGTCAAGATCGTCGTGGGTCCTACGTCTCGTTTAGAAATTGCGAACGACAATCGAGGTAACCGTATAATCTTGTCTCATGCTACATGGAAGGCGTCCATCGAGATGTGCAGATATTGAGCGATTAATGCAGTCAACTGTCCCATTATCATCACCGATTTAAGATCTGAATGTAGAACTTGTTAAAGTGATATGAAAAACGTAAAATTGTCATTGCATGATACATACTCGTACATGAAACACAACCGTACTCTTCTTATTTGTGGTCGAGCAATGTGTTGAGCATGCGTACTATAAACTAAGTCAATGTACGCACGATGTTAGCAAAAATTCAAATATTTTGTATCATTTTTAAGACAAAATTGTATTACTAATAAACGCGATGTTGCAAACACTTTACACAAAATTTATGATAAAAGTTCTATTATAGAATGTGAACTAGTGATCTAAATTATATTGTACATGCTGCATTAGATAAATAAATCTATATTAAAAAATATACATATTTCTTTGAAAATTTAGCTTTTCCCTAATCTCTTCATCATTCCGTCTTCATATGTTCGTGAAAATAAATTACTTATTGTAATAAGAAAGCGCGAATCCGGCTGTTTGACTTATATCATTAAAATATTATTAAATTTATGCTCGTATCATTCTATTGTAAAATCGCATAATAAAAGTCATAAAATGAATACATATCTTTTTAATAAAATCGCGTGCGAGAGAATATATCAACAATTTGTGACTACTATACGCAAAAATTGTTAACAATAAATGTGGTGCATTAAAAGATTGCATGAAGTTTATGATGAAACTTCAATCATGGAGTGTATGTGCACTTCAGATGAAATTGTATACACTGCGTTAAAGTAAGAAATAAATTAATGTTTTATAAAAAATGTATAATATGGTACTTAAATATATTACTTTTTTAATTATTTTCTCTCTCCTTTTTTTCTGCCTCTATTCGAGAGTTTAGAATTATATATGATAAGAAGGCGTGCAATTTTTTCTCAAATAAATTAATCAAATTAATAAAATAAGAATTGAATAATAAGAAATTATAATTCTAATCTCTATTTCTTTCTGGATTTCCTTCATAATCCTAAAATATTTTTTTCGTCCTCTTCTATGTCATCATCTGCTTGTCACGTAATTTTAAAACCTGCACATTCCTGTTTCTCCTTACCGCCAGTTGAAAAGAATCTTCTTTCTCTATAGTTATTTAAAATTAATTAATAATATGATAGCTGTTCAGAAGTACGACGAAGTACAATAAATGATCGATAGCTACTCAATAATAGTTTATAATGGTTTGATAATTAGGAACGCTCAGCTATTTATATTACATTACATTACTAGAAATATTATTATAATTAGTTGCTAAATTAAAATCAACGCTAAATCATATCATTAAAAAATCATAAAACAAAAACAATTTTTTATTTAATAAAATTGTGAACAAGAAGAAAAGAGAACGTGAGAGAATACAACGGGAAGAAGAGAGAGCGCGAATATTATAAGTGTAGGATCACAAATATGTGTAGGAGAGAGAGGGTAAGAGAGAGAGCACGAATACTATGGCGAGTATAGGACTACAATGGGTGAGATATATATCATTATACGCACTATATGGCAACGCATGCATCTCGATCTTCAAATTTTATATCATTATGCAATTTGGTAATGTATCAAAATTACATTTATGATGTCAAGAAATATGTATTAATACATCAAATATTCCTTAAAAAATCTTTTATTACACTAACAAAGCTGTCGTATATTGGCGCTTGCATTTTTGATATCTCGTTTGTGTTGGTTGAACAATTTCATAATTTCATGCATTCCTGAAGAAATGATGGAGGGGACGAAACTTAGATAGAGGGGAATGTTACTACATCAGTCGTTCAGACAGACCGCTACTGCAACGGTTTCCAAGCAAGTATGATTCCATGAGATTTTACGTTCCTATTCAAGATGAAGAAGTTTTTTTATAAACAAGTTTTTATTTAAAAAATTTTTTTACCTTTTCTCTTTTTGTTTGTTTATCTGATTTCCTTTTTTATCTATTATATATCTATATATATTACTTTTTTCGGCAAAACATCTTCTCACAATAAACTCCGTTATACACCTCGTATATTGAGAAGAAGACTTACACTGATTCCTACAGCTTACAAATACCTGGATGTCGGAATCATTGTGGGACCTGTATCTTTTGTGGAAATTGTACAATAATTGGCGACAATCAAGGTATCAAACTACATAATTTTGCCTCGTGCAATATGGCTTTCATTGAAAGACGCGTGGATATTGAATGGTTTGTGCAATCAATCGCACTTTCATCATTATCGGTCCAAAATCTAGTGATAGAAATCATAAAAATGCGTGATGTGAATGTGGTCAAATTAACACTGCGCGAAACATGTCTGTATATGAAGTCGTCAATCATGTTCTTCATATTCAAACTCAAACATTGTGTCGAGAACGTACTCTGAGCTGTGCCAATATACGCATATCGTCAACGAAAAATTTAAATATTTTGTAATACTTTTAGGTTTAAAAAATTGTATCATCGATAAATGTGATGCTGTTTTTTTTTGCGCAATTTATAATAAAAAATCAAATATAGAGTGTGAGTTAATAGTTTATACTTTAGAAAATATTATAAACAGTATGTAAAAATGTACATTTTATTGCTAATCGAAAGCAGGTGCTTAAAATTCGATTTGAAATTAATTAAATTAAATTAAATTAAATTAAGTTTCTGCTTATAAATATTGTAAGAACTATATAATAAGAACTATATTAACTATATTAATTATGTAAAATTATGTTATATATAAAAGTAAAGGCATATTTAAATTATATATATCTGAGTGTATCATTATTCATTCCTTTCTTGTTATCATAGTGCTATCTTATCACGCGTCAACATCTTCACGCTCAATGGTATTGCGACAGACAGTAATTGTATTAAATGTTCTCTTTATTTAAATCATTAAATAAAGAACGTATGACAAAATATATTTGCGTGCAAAAAGAACATACAACGAGAACGACAACGCAACGGGAATGACGAAACATAAGAGGAAGAGAGATAAGTATAGGAGAGACAATAAGTGTATGCAAGCCTTTGTTACCGATGCATTTTGGGAGAGTGGCAGTGAAAAATGTGAAAGGCATAGCGAAATGTCATCTTGTTTATGTAATCTATCGATCGAGATCCCATATTTATGTAAATATCGATAGCGCTGGGATTAGTATACTTATGATTTTGGATGCGAGAAGAAAAAAGGGAGATAAGAGAAGACGGCAACACATTTTGGATTGGACGCGGGGTCCGTGGCGACGGCGGCGGCGGCGGCGGCGGTCGAAAAAAATGTCATGTGGAATGTTATATTTATGTGAAACATTCCTATGTTTACATAAACAGCGATAGCGCTGGGGCCTTCCCGCGCCTACGAGTATCCCTCGCGCATTCCCCCAACGCCTACGAGTACCCTCCACGCTCTTCTCTAGTCCCATAGAGTTAGAACCCATCTTGTTATACAACCCTTAAAAATGCATGGATTAATCTGTAGTAAATATATTGGTGATAGAGATAAGTAATGTTCAAAAAAAATTAAGCGATTTTCCACCGTGTGGAAAATCCAATGTGTGTGTCATTGTGAAAAAGATTGAGTGTACGAATCATTTTCTTCGCAGCTTTGTAATAAAATACGTGAAGCAAGAAGTAGTGGTGGCAGAAATATATTTTAAAATTATATATATTTTAAAATTAAAAAAGGTCGTAACGAACGTGATGAAAATTCGGAATGCTGTCGTAAAAACCGTCTCATTTCGCCGTAACAATGAAATATCTTGGAATCAAAATAAAATTACAGGATTAATTAAAAATTTACAAAATATACCTAGTCATGTATTTGGTAAGCATAAAGATTACACCTCCCTTCAATATTTTTGTACAGGAGAACAAAAAGAAGGTGAGAAAAATCTTCTTTCAATCTTTTTGTACAGGAGAACAAAAAGGAGGTGAGAAAAATCTTGTGCTTCAATTATAAAAGGCAGGATTATTTTTAAAAATTAAAATTGCAATGAAATATATTATAGAAAATGTTGATTATTATATCAATTTACTAGTAATTCCGGAAAGTTACAATGGAATTATTAGTAAAATGATTGATGGCAAACGTATTCATTATGCGAAAAGAAGTTCTTATGAGACACGTGTAAAAGCATCCGTAGTACAAATACTTTGCAAACATTGAGTTCTACTTGTGTCATATTATAGGTAAAGAATCACCGCACGTACACAAATAATTGAACGTCGAAATATAAAAAAATGAAACTTATCATGAATATGTTCGCATGGCAAAAAATTAGGTCTCTCTATTTGTATATCAAAATATTTTATTAAAATGTATTTACGTCCGATAAAGATTACGGATGCAGAACGACCTGATAAAGAAGATCATATGAATTGCTGAAATCTAATCTTTACGAAAAGTTAATAGAACAACAACGCGATCACTGTACTGGAATGTGTTACGCGGAGTCAGCATAAAAAATTTTGAAAAAGTAGTAGAAGAGAAATAACTTCATACCAAAATGTAAAAGCAATTCTTTACCATCCTCATCTGACAAACGCAACTGTTGAATGGAGTAAAGAAAAAGAGATTATAACATGACAGCAATTGCAGGTAGAGTTGAGAATAGAAATAATGATTGTGGATTATTTATTGATGCAAAATTCGCATATCTTGCTGCAACGCCTAACGGAATTATCGGAGATGATACTATTGTTGAGATTAAATTTCCTTATACGACGCGGCAAATGTCTCCTATTGATGCAATATTCAATAAGATTGCAGCATTCATAGAACTTTTGATGAAATGGATAACACTCGTATGAATCGAAGACATGTATTATTTTCAGCTACAAAGGCAGTTCCATATAACAGAAAAAAAGTGTTTTTGCTGTGGAGCTTTGGATCAAAGTACATGATTGTCCAGCGTGCTAATAAGTTTTGGGAAATAAAAATGTTACCATTGCTGAAACGATTTTACGACTGCTTGGTTCCAAAAATAATCGATAGTAGAGCGGTAAGAACTATGCGAATTTGGGAACCGCAATATATCGAGACACAGAAGACAGCTCGAAAAAATGTCATTGAGTCTATTTCAATAATAATAAAATGTATATCCGTATATGTATGTATACATATATTTATATGAGTGTGTGTGTGTGTGTGTGTGTGTGTGTGTGTGTGTGTGTGTGTGTGTGTATCTAGATATATAATCTTGCACGTATTCCTTGTGTAATTAAGTAAATCTATTTTGTCTATAATAGCCAATGATATCCTGAATTACTTGGGAAAAAGTGGTGAGGACAATATTCTGCTTATTACTGAATCATTATAAGAATACTAAAATAATATTAATGTTATATACGTTGAAATGGGAAGTCCTATCCCACCCGCCGTATTCTCGAGACGTTGCTCCCTCTGATTATCACTTGTTTCGATCAATGGCACACGGCCTGGCTGACTAGCACTTCCGGTCTTATGAAAAAGTAAAAAATTGGATCGATTCGTGGATAGCCTCAAAAGATGACCAGTTTTTTCGACGCTGGATTCGTACGCTATCCGAAAGATGGGAGAAAGTAGTGGCCAGCGATGGACAATACTTTGAATCATAAATGTATAACCAGTTTTTTACAATAAAGCCTCGAATTTCGGAAAAAAACGGCGGAAGCAAAGTTGTACACCTAATATGATTCACAAAGATATAGTTTGCAATTTTATTTTGATATTAATTATTTTGATATTAATTATTTTGCTTTTAAATTAATAGACATATAAAATGTATTGCAAATTAGATCGCAATTTGAACTGAGAGAGTGATTGCATTGCAAAAAGCAAATCATATCAGATAGTTTTTATTTTGCAATATACTATTTTTCAAAATATAATAAGATAATAAGCAGATAATAAGCAGATAAAAATAAAGTAAAATATTAACTACAAATAATATTAAAAATGTATGTGAAAAATACACACGTACATATACATGTACATATTATATATATGTATATAAAATCAAATAACAATATATTGTGCAGTGCTTTCCGTTATATGGTTAAAGTCACTTTGCAATGCGATCATTTAACTCATTTTAAATTGTCCACTCGAATTTATGAATTCATGCTGTATATATGTTATGTGTATATTGCGTAGAAATAATGGCATGTATTACAGCTTTTTTGTGTTTAGAAATATTTAAACATATCTGTATAATAAATAAATAAATACCATTGTTATATGCATATGTATGTATAATTGTTAATATTTTTATCTTTTAAGATAATTCAATTTCATTTTACAAACACAATATAATAAAATACTTGTATTAAAATATTTTGTTTGCTGTTATCTAAAGAACATACAAAAGTTAAGAAAAGTCTACAAACAGTCAAAATGATATTAAAATAATTTTATTCATAGCGTTAAAGGATCAAATTTTGTAAGATCATCATTTTGACCTTCTCTTGAATTGGTTTGTTCTTTGGATAATAATGATAATAAGCTATTTCTTATAATAAATAATCTATTTTATAATTATATTGACATTGAGCTTCGCGTAGAATCAGAGAATGAAATTTATATCAAATGGAAATTTCAAGCACTGCCTATTTATAACTATAAAATTCCTATTGATGACTATAACTTCCTATTGATGACTATAAAATGAAAAGACGTGATGTGTCATAGAATCCGTCCAAGCTTGCGCTTGTTGTAATATTGTAGTATCAGATGAGTGCATTTCACTTGTTCGCAACGAGCGGAAGCATTATTTCATCCTTGTTCAACATTTAATAAGAAGATTGAAATAATGCTCGCGAGCATTGCGGACACAAAATGAAAGACACCGTCGTAAGGATGCGTTCAAAAACATCACTCGAGTTGTTATATGTTGTTTTATCCCTGTTGTTCATCCAATGTTAAGGCCCGTTCTACAATCAATCGTATGTTGGAGTCGGGCATCGTACGCATACACATTGGATTGTCGGCTGTCGAATGAAATCAGTTCTCGCAAATCGGCTGTCATTGTCGGAATAAAAGATAGTCAATTCCCGGCTTTTACGACTAGATGAAACATAATCTTCGGACACATTTGTGTATGGATAAACAGATATTTTTATATTATTAGGTGTAATAAAAAGAAATCCATTATTCTTGCATAAAATTGAATGGAAAAATAATGGATTTCTCTTTACTAATATACCTAATGTACCTAATATATTATGAAATCACTGAATGTAGATAAAATTATTATTGATTTTGTTCGCGAAATTCATTGCTTGTATGATAAACGCGATGTGGATTTTAAAAAAGTTAATCGTACAAGTAAGCGTAAAACAAGTAGTGTAAAAGTGCTAGCGTATGATCTCTCTTTAAATTTACTAATATAATTGTGTAAAATACAATAAATAATTATTATTACAAATAGTGATTATATAAATATATACATTTGTAACCTGTTAAATGATTAATTATAACAATTGATCTTTAATCTGTCTGATAAAAACTTTAATTTGACTAAATAACTGTGTAAAATACAATAAATAATTATTACTACAAATACTGATTATGTAAATGTGTAGATTTGTAATCTGTTAAATGACTACTAATTATAACTAATTATAATTAATTATAACAATTGATGTTGATCTGTCTGGTAGAAATTTTAATTCGACTAAAAAATTAATAATTCAATAATCATATTAATTATACAAATTCTTTTATGATGTTTTATTAATTTGTATATATTCAAAATCATTAAGTTTTTTGTAAAGACAAATAAAGAATATTTAAAATATCAATATTTTAATATATTAATATTTTAATATATTCGGAGAAGATCATAACCATGAAAAAGTAATTTATTTGCTGTAGAAGAATCTGAAACGCCCATTTATTCTTTTAAAATAAACATTTAATATTCTACAATTATAATTTCCTTTAAATTTCGATTTATACGCTATCGTATTATTAATTGCTTGAAAATATTAATATTAGATCATATTGCTACTATTAATTTATTACAAGAAACATTGATTTGTTCACAGAATTTTTTTTGTACATATGTATTTACAATATAATATGTGCGTATTTATAGTAAATTTATATAGTAAATGCATAGTTATATAAAATAACATATTTATATATACGCAAATATGTGCATATACAAAATTTGCAGTGATGTCTGTTAGCCTTGTTGCTTTCTGCTACAAAGGTCTTTTGCAGTAAAGATTTTCAGATCAAATCTTAAATAGATGATACACGGTGTGACACAGTGTATCATTACATCCTTGTTATTCGACAAGGATAATGATCACTATTTTGCACTAGTATCACTTGTATGAAGACACACGACGCTTTATTGCAATACAAAGTATAAAAATCAGGAGATAGAATTATTATATTGAAAAGAAAACGAACATTCCATCTAATGAATTTATTTTCATTATGAAATTCATATTATCTCTCTCTCTCTCTCTCTCTCTCTCTCTCTCTCTTTCCTACTTATTTTATTATTAAGACACTAAGAGCTTTACATTTGGAATTATCCTGACACGAAGCATTTTATTGTTTATCTATTTGAATATAATCTTTTCATAGAATCTGTTGTTAAACTGAATTTTTTTATAATTATTTTTTACATGTGTACATAGATATTTTTTATATGTGTACTTCAAGACATTCAATTTTGGTTAAGATACATTAATCATTTGACTTTATATAATGTAATTATAAAAACTTTAGCTCATGATTTCATTTTTTTTGCATTTGAACAAAGAAGTTTTAGTTTGAATTTAGAAGTTTTAGTTTTAGTTGAATTTTTTATTACTCACTGACACAATGAAAATTTAATTTATTTATAATATTTATATATATTGTGTCCAATTTCTGATGTGATTTCAGTAATTTTATATTCTAACGTTTGACTATATTTTGATTATTGTTTTAAAACTTTTAAAGTGCACGTATAAATTCAATAATTATATAAAAATATGTTCGCCCTAATATGTTTATTAATAACTTTATTTTAGAAATATGTGAAAAAAAAAGGACAAAAAATACGTAGAATTTGGACGGAAGATCTCCAAGTTTGCTCTAGCATCTTACGCGTACGATCACGCAGAATTCTTGGATATTGTGTTTATGAACATGATATATTACCCAGTCAGAAATAATTTCTCGAAAAGATGTCGTTTTGATGTCGAAAATAAAAGTCGAAAATTTTCGAAATTTCTATTGATTTCGATGGATTTTTGACTCCAATTTTGACTAATTTTCGAGTTAAAAATAAAATCTTGAATTGATCTAGTCAGTATAAAAATATACTACTAGTGTTACTTAATGCAATAAGTAAATTCAACAAGTAGTGTCATTAATAGCGTAATAATGATGGAAAAAATTTCATTAAAGTTTCATTGAAATTTTATTGTGAAAATAAGTATTATTAATTAGCATCATATTTCAGAGGATACACGACAAAATTATAATAAAAAAAAATTTATTTTATGAATTTCGAGAACTAATTTTATGATGCATCCATGCGCGGTCACCCATCCCAAACCTCCACTTACCATACTTCATTTCTGTTCGTATGGGAATTACTCTTTCGAAGAACCATCTATAATGCTAATGGATATATAGTTGTAATCTATCTGTTCAATGATGTTGTGAAAGAAGCAGAATACATAAAAAAAATATAATTAATGTTAAATATAATAGTAATGTACAAATGATGTCTCCTATGACTTGTTTTTAATAATACTGTAAAATATTATTTTTATTAGCTGAAATAATACTAATTGCTTTAATGTTAAATATATATATTTTTATTCTAATAAATTTTTTATATCAAATATTACAATTATTGGAAGTAGTTCTATATTACGTCACATGTCATCATATACTACTACAGCAACACTATTGGCTCAGCATTGACACTATTGCGTATCAGTAGTAATACTACTGCAGTAGCAATGACACTAGTAATATTTTTATACTTCCAAATAATATTGGAAACTTGTATAATCAACATTTAAATTTCATTAATTTAAAAATCGAGATCGATTTCGATATCGATTCAAACTAGAATTAGTCTAGCTAGACTTTGATAGAGTTGATGATATTTTTCCTTGATTTTATGCTCATATTTATGGTAAGAGATAGCTAATAGGTTGTCAACATTTATTGTAAGAGATATTATTCCCTGAAATTCCTCAATACAAAAATGATGTAATAAGATTACATTAAATAAACTACAAAGTACAAATAAAAGTAATGTTATTCAGCAGGAGTAGAACAATAAAATAAAATACAAAGAATTACTAGAAGAAAAGATGTAGACTTTATCGACAATTATAAAAAATGTTCCGATTCGTATAAAAAAATTCCATAATTTTCTAAAAAGTTATAAAATTATCTATAAATTCTGAAAGATTTTGAAAAGCTTTTATGATTAAAGCGATATTGCAATTGTCGAAATGAAATCGAAAAAAATGTCGATTCGACATTTTGAACGAAAATATAAGATTACGTATCACAAATTTATATCAAAAATATTAAAAATGTATCAAACTCTCATTGTATTCTCTACATATGTAATTTTTTATCACTCGAAAATGTTGAAATTTTGCAAGTTTCGAATCGACAACTTTTCCATCATAACGACATCGAAACGACGTCTTTTCGAGGAATTATTTCTAACTGGGCAGTTTCCCTATTCCCTAAGATTCGCTTTTATAAGTGCTCACGCACAATTTAGAACATGGCGTTTGTGTCAGATTAAAGGCACAGACCTTAGTTTCCATCGAGGATTTAAATCGGATTAGAATCCGGATCAGAGTGTAAGAACCAACCAACTACAATCGAGCATTTCCCTGTCGTTCGACTGTAATAGGGGAATACTCAACTGCAGTTGATTGATTTTTACATTCTGATCCGAATTAAATCCTTGGAAACTAGACCAAGGACATATGATGAATTCGAGATATTCGAGCGACGATTCTGAACGCATCCTTTCAGGGGCCTTATTCTTGAACACATATGAATAATTTTCGCATACTAAATGATAGTTCTTTGATTATGATTCAATTGTTGGTTGATTGTATACGGAATTACTATTTTCGTATATGCGATATTTGTTCAAGAATAGGATCCCTGTGCACAGTCTTCATACGTAACTCGGAACGCACCCCTAAAATGCTGGATAATCTAAAAGAATATACCAATAACAGCAAATTCAACTGTTGTAAAGCTTATTTAACTGTTGAACGCAGCCAATAGGACGTTTTTGCAATAATGTTGATCCAGATATGTAAACGCTAAAGTCGCTTCTTTTCTTAAGTAGTTGTTAAGAAAAAGATCTGACTTTAGCGTTCATCCTATCTGGATAAAACAATATTGCAAAAACTCGCTAATATCTTACTTAAGGGTGCAGTTCACTTGGCGTTACAAATGCTTCGAAGTGTTCGACCAGTCGGAAGAAAGAATTTTACTAATTGAATACCAATAAAAAAAAATGCTTCAAAGCATTTGTAGCATCAAGTGGACTGTAACCTAAAGCAGGGAGCACACTCTTGCATAACACATGAAGCAAGAAATTAATCAATCAGAATTCTTTATTTCATAAAAAGAAAGGAAATGAAGGACTTCGATTGATACAGTTTCTTATGCATTACGTATTGTACATTATGTAAGAGTCTGTGCTCCCCTCTTAATTCCGTTATTTCCAGAAAAATGAGTGGCTAATTAAGTTCTGCCATAAATCAATCTGTTTTTTAATAAGAACTATTTTTTGTATACAATTTCCCTTTTCAATTTTTTTTCTCTCCAATATCTCAATACATAGTTATTTAATTTTAAGAGTAATAATAGAACTATGGTACAACTAAATATAAATCTATTAATGTGTGCACAGATAATGTATGCAGATTCAGTCAACACGGTCCTTATAACAATTACAACATACAATCAATATAAACTAAAACATCACATATGAACATAATCTAATTAATAAATTTTTATAAAAACTTAATAACATTAGCAACTAAGTAACGCTTGTATAAGATTTGGATTTATGAAACTTTATTTTTTAAGTATACATAGCTTTGCTAAGAATTATACATATATATATATATATATATAAA
>NW_017259345.1:13033-14544 GCF_001594045.1 Atta colombica
ATATATATATATATATATTGTGTTTTCACTAAAATTTATCTGTAAATTAGGACCAGCCTAATATATAGGTGTGTGTGTGCGCGCGCGCGCATATAATTTAATCAATGTTATATCATATTATCATAATTATATATTATGGATCATATTTTGTAATCAAGCATGCTAGCTATTGAATGCACAGTTAAGGCATCATACATGATATTCGATATTATGAAAACACGAAACATACAAAAAATACTGAAGGCAAGTTTCTAAATAAATAGAATAAAAAATAGAATAAATATTACAATATATGTCTAACAAGAATATCTCAATATATTTAAAATAATAGTAGTTATCATGAAGCTAAGCCCAAACTCGTAAAGTTGCATCCCAGCTTCCAGTAGACAGAGCAGTACCATCTGGAGAAACTCTTAGACACGAAACTCGATTTTCATGTCCATATAACAGCGCCACTCGTTGACACTTTAAAGTATCCCACACATTCACTGTGTAATCATTGTATCCGGCGAAGAGTAAGCGTCCACTTATACTGAGATCAACCGCATTTGCTCCGAATATTATACTTTCTTTTGCATACACTGCAACTTCTCTATCAGCACGCAGATCGAACAAGCGACAAGTAGCATCATCTGAACCTGTTGCCACTGCATCGCCACTTGGATGAAATCTTACCTATATACACAAATATTACATATTAAGAGAAAGTAAATATCAATTAAAAATATGAATCCCTTAATTGACAAGTAACATAAGTCCAAAATTAGGAAAAATGCGTTTGTTTTTTTTTATAGGAAGAGAAAGTATTAAGGTTTGTTTTATCTATCAATTTAAATTACTTTTATTTTGTTTTTATGTTCATAAAAAATAAAAATTAATTTTATATTAAGTGACCATAAAAAAGCTGGAATAATGACTTAAGCTTTTTTTTACAATTGTTTTTTACAATTTTTTCTAATTTTGGACTTATATCACTTGTCAATTAAGGGACTCATATAATAATCACTTTTCAATCAGTAATATTACAAAGTTTGAAAAAATATTCAAATAACTTTAACTATTACATACTGAATTAACGTCAGATTGATGTCCTTCAAAACTTTGCACACACTGGCCACTACGCATATCCCAAATTAAGACAAGTTTGTCACAACCACCAGACACAAACGTATTCCCAGTTTCGCTCGGTGCTAAATCAATAGACATAACATCGCTGGAGTGTCCTTGAAAACTCTGTAACAATTGTCCACTCTCTACGTCCCACAAACCACATGTGCTATCTCCGCTGCCTGTTAAGATTTGCTGATCGCTGTTAGGAAATGCGCAACATGACATATATGATGTATGTGTACCAACAGTCTTCTTGTGAGCCGAAACATCATCCTCCAGACTTAACTGATATACTGTAACTTTATTATCCAGACCTCTACAATATTTATATGAAACAATAGATGCAGTCATCATACTATCCAACTTAATATCTCTGCTTTTATTTTATATATATATATATA
>NW_017259345.1:14627-23118 GCF_001594045.1 Atta colombica
AATATATATATATACTATATATTTATACTATATATACTATATATTTAGTTTATATACATGTAAAATAAAATGCTTGAGAAGACTTACCTGTGAAGAAGAAACAATATGACGCTTATCAGGAGACCAATCAGAACATAAAACTTTGGCTTGATGCCCTTTTAAGATACGTCTAGGTTTTACATTTATACAATTAATTGCTTCAAGTCTATCTGCTACACTGGCAACTGAAACAAAATATAAAAAATATGATATAAAGGAATATATTGATTGATATCAATCAATCATTTATTATGCTTACGTGTAATATCATTTAACTTTTGTCGTTCATCTTCCAAGCGTTTCTTTAAGCATTCTGCTTCTTTCGCTAGCTTCTCTATATGTTCCAGCTCAGTTGCCGAGTCCATATTATAGCTCTTACTTGTTGATCAACTTTTTGATATACAATAAATTTCACAAATAGATGATCTTCTATACTAAAATTCCATATATGTCAAAGTTGTACATATACACCTATATATATCAACTCTAATACGATTTATGCATCTTTACAATTCTCTTGTAAATCATAAATGATTCATTGCACAATCAGCAATAGGCAGTATTATTAATTGTTACTCCATTAGAATTATAAATATAATTTATTACATTCGCACGCGCACGGAATGCCATTTTTTCACAAGCGAGAAGAACGGAGACTCATGAAATTCTAACAGACCGATATTGTTTCATGCATTGAGGCTCTTTCTATATAATCCTTGTTCTTACTCGCTTATTGTACGTTTTTAAGGGAAAACGTCATATGTATGATGTAAACGAGAATAATCGATACAGCGCGACTAGTATTCCTTCTTTGCGAGACGAAATAACGATGAAGCGCGCCGCGTCGATACAATGACGCTTGATGACGTTTTTCTTCTATCTCTCTACTTCTACACTGTGCGCAATCCATTCCACTCAATACGCATTGCGCACATCCATAATCCATTCACAGCATTCATCACTGGTCTATTTCCACCGAGATTTTAAACCGGATCAGAATGTAAGAACCAATCAACTACAGTTGAGTATTCTTTTGTTACAACAAGTCGAACGACAACGAAATGCTCGACTGTAGTTGGTTGGCTTTTACATTCTGATGCGATTTAAATCCTCGATGGAAACTAGGTCACTGTTTACCATACCAGAGAGAAACCTGAGAGGGGTCATGGTGGCCTTTTTCGCGTAACAGACGAAAGTCAGTACGTCAGCAGCACCAACATCAATTTTATAAATTGAACTATGTATCACATCACATTTTCGCTACTGTCGATAAAATCGTAGTGTCGATAAATGGGTTTGGTACAATCACAAACTGAATAAAAATAATATTAATTTACAAAAAATGCTTCTTTTAATCAGATAAGGTATTTTTTTATAATTTTTGAATTTTGAAAATGATGCCGTAAATTAAATTTCATTAGTACATCAGATTTTCGAAATAACTGAGATTTAATGTGCAAAATAGCTTTGTTATATTTTAAATGTTCTTATAAAAAAAGATTAACGAATTCTCGAAATTGTAATCAGAAATCATGAATGTATTGTTCACCCTCTACAAAATGTATACATTTTATTTTAGTATCTTACTTTTTAATCGTGTTATGAAGGATTCAAGTACAGAGTTTTTCTAAGATAGTAAATTTTCCGCCTTTAACAATGAAATCATTATACTTCTAATTCCCAGTTTGTGACTACACACAATGTAATTTATCATTATATTATATCATTATATCTATTATTCCGCTAAATATATATATATATATATACACGCGCGCGCACGCGCGCGCGCGCGTGTGTGTGTGTGTGTGTGTGTGTATGAGAGAGAGAGAGAGAGAGAGAAAGAGAGGGAGAGAGAGAAGGCAACATTTATTTTGAAATAAAAAAATTTCAGCAATGATTAAGTTACACATACTTTAGAATATTTATTTTAGTATATAACATTTAGTATATAGAAACATTTAGTATATAGAAAACATTTAGTATATAGAAAAATGCAGATAATCAGTTTGTACTAAGACATCTATAAATCCAAAATGCAAATTCCGAATCTTTTGTTCCCTCAATTATAGGTCTCTCAGATCATGACCCACTTCTCTACATTCTTGAAATATATTTTACATTTCGCGTTGTATTAATGCTTTTCTTGCTCAGACTAAAATTTTTCAGTTGTATTAATTTGTTTTTAGATTGAACGAACATGCTGAATTCATAAAATTAATATCTTTGAAGTATTTAGTTCCTTCATTAATGACATTCTAAATGCCAAAATAGGTTCGTCTTCTGTTCTTTAAATTTATACATATCATACTCCGACACAAATATTCCTTTGATCTCATTAAGATTGACAATATAATTTTGCAGAATCCTTATATTTTCCTTGCTTGCATCGTAACCAATGGATTTATATATTGGGAGTACGAATTAGTTCGGTCCGTTTCCCTAAAAGATAGCTCCAGCTGTTGTGAATGGTTCATAGTGGCAGCTGATTTTGGCGATTTTAGAGAGGTTAAACATCTGCTAATAATATTCAGTTTATATCGCTTTGAGTTTCATACAAAAACCTTGATTTTTTTACTGTGTTTGAAATGTCAAATTTTGTGTTAACCAAGTAGCATTTGCAGGAGGTTTTGATTTTCTGCTTCAATTGGAAGAAAAGTGCGGCTGAAGCTCATCGAATGCTCGAAATTTATGATGACACTGCTCCAACTGATAAATCATAGAGAATGGTTTCGACGTTTAAAGGATGGAGATTTCAGCGTTGAAGACAAGCCTCGCTCTGGACAGTCAAAAAAATTCTAAGACAAAGAATTAGAGGCATTACTCGAAGAAGATCAGAGTCAAACGCAAGAGGAGCTTGAATCATTGGGGATAACTCAACAAGTCGTTTCTGTATGATTGAGAGTCATGGGAATGATTCAAAAACAAGGAAATTGGGTGCCTTGTGAACTGAAACCGAGAGACGTTGAAAGGTGATTTTTCACTTGCGAATAGCTGATTTAAAGACAACAGAGAAAAAGTTTTTTGCATCGAATTGTGACTGGAGATGAGAAGTGGATATTCTACGACAATCCCAAGAAGAAAAAATACTACGCTAAGCCCGGTCAATCGTTGCCATCGACCTCAACATCAACACCACAGCCGAACATTCATGATTCGAAGATCATGCTCTGTATCTGGTGGGATCAAAAGAGTCTTATTTACTATGAGCTGCTGAAACCTGGCGATTCCATTACGGGCGATCGGTATCAGCTACAATTGATTCGTTTAAGCCGTGCATTGCGAGAAAAACGGCCGGAATACGAGCAAAGACATGATAAAGTTATTCTTCTTCATGACAACGCTCGGCCTCAAAGTCATAAAAAAATATTTGGAAACGCTTAAATGGGATGTTTTATTCCACCCGTCGTATTCTCTGGACATTGCTCCTTTTGATTACTGGTTGTTCCGAAAGATGCAACACGATTTGGCAAGTCACCGGTTCATTTCTTTCGCAGAAATCGAAAATTGGTTCCAAAATTGGCTCGCCTCCTAAGACGAATCATTTTTTCAAGATGGAATTCGAAAATTGCCTGAGAGATAGAAAAAAGTAATAGGCAACGATGGACAATACTTGACAATACTAATTGATCTGTTTATTTTGTTTTGAAATAAATGCATTTTTGAACACAAAAAACCAGACCGAACTAATTTGTATTCCCAATAATAAGAATATATCTGTGAAATTGTTATTATCTTAATCATTATTATTAATACCTTAGGTATTAGGTTTCTTCCTTTCTCCTAAACTGTCGACAAATATTTGAAACATGAGCCATAATTCTGCGTGCACGTGAAACAATATGGCATTTTCTGTGTAAGATCCATACTTCAGTTTAAGGCTAATTGAATAAAAATAGAAATATAAGATATCATATTTATATTATTACACAAACAATTCAAATGTTTTAATCATTTTCACTCTTTCAAATATTTTCAAAATAGAATATGAGAAATTGATGATTATTTCAGCAGTGGTTTCAAACTCCTGTGTGTAATATTGGACCATGTAGTTCTCGAATGCATTAAAACGAATGCGTTACAAAAAAACCACTTTAATTCTATATGTAGTACAAATGAAACTGTTTGGCTGTTAACACTAAAACAAAAATAACGTTTTTGCTCAGCCAAGAAGACAATCAATTTTTTTAGTTACTTTATTCTCTAAAGAAAAATAGTTTTTTAGACTACTAAAAAAATGTAAGATATTAACATAATAAGCATCTTGTAAACGTTCGTATAACGTTTATGAAATGTTTATTAGATGATGTTTATTAAATTAAAATCATCAAATTTTAAGCTAACCTTTCTATGAAATTGATTTGTATTCTTCTAACAATCACGTTAAATTTTAAAGAATTCGAGAAAAAATAGTTAAAAATATAGTAATACGCTGTAGATTTTAAATTCGTTTTTTTTAATATTCTAAATAAATATCACTCGAAATAATTGTTTCAGGCGTCTTTTGCATTAATAAACATCTTTTTTTTTTAAGTCAACCAATAAGCAGAGTATCTAAAATCAGCGCATAAATTTAAGATATTTTTAAAAGTTTTTTTGAGAAACATCTTCAATATATTTCATAAAGAAAAATATCTTAAAGCTGTCTTATGCGTCGATTTTATCCGTTTATTCGGCAATTTTTAGAAATTAATATATAACTATTGCGAAAATTACAAACTGATAGAGAAAATTGATTTAGTTTAGTTCGCCCTGCCCATGAGATTGTACGGACATCCTGTATACATACAATTATATGTATATGAGTACTGCACTTATTTACAGTAGAACATTACTTCGCATCGGATTAAATTTTTGAATGTTACAAACGATGCCAAAAAATTTCAGCGTAAATTTCCAACATATTTAAGTTTTAATGTTTAAAAAATTATTTTAATTTTAGTACCTTATATTTGTAGTTGTGCAACAAAGAATTTAAATACAAAATTTTTTTGAGATATAAATTGTAGTTATCGATATATATGTATATACCAGGTATGTAAATATGAAACCGGAATTTTTTAGAAAATACGTTTATTGCAATATGTTTATTGAAAATGATAAAAAATATTTTATTCGAAGTATTGCCCATCGATAGCTATACATTTTTTTCACCTGTTAAACAATTTGTGGATGCCACGCCAAAAAAATTGTTGCTCTTTTGAGCCAAACCAGTCATCTAGCCATTTTCGTACATCTTCGTAAAGAAGTGAAACGCTGCTGAGCAAGTGCGTGTCCCATTGATGCAAATAAGTAATAATTGGACGGAGCCAAGTCTGATGAGTAAGCCGCATACGAAAGTATTTCCCAACCAAATACCTCAATTTCCTTGTTTTGCTGTGTGTGATGGTGCATTATCATGAAGCAAAATCACTTTGTGTTGCCTTTTTTGATATTCCGATCGTTTTTCACACAAAGCTTGATTCAAATTGATCATTTGTTGTCGGTAGCGTTCAGTATTAACGGTTTCGCCAGGTTTTAGCAGCTCACACTAATAGCTAACTAATAGATCACACCTTTCTGATCCCATCAAACACAGAGCATTATCTTCCGTAGCGATTTGGCCTTGCAGTCGATGTCGATGGTTCGCTTGGAGTTACCCATGATCTTTTACGCTTAGGATTCTCAAAATATATCCATTTTTCATCGCCTCGAAAAGTTCTCTACCATTTTATAACTTTCCTCAATAATTAACGAGATATTAATCCTTAAAAATAGTCAAATACTACTGCGAATACGCAGTAGGATTTGACTATTATATACTTATATATACTTATATATACTTATATACTTATATATAGTACTTATCGATCGCTTGGCGCGCGAACCGTGGGGAGCGGGGAGCTACAGAGACTTGTGGCGGTGTGCGCGGCGCGGAGCGTTTGCCAACCAATCCTCAACTCCCAAGGCCCGCGCGTCAAGCGATTGGTAGGCACATACACTTCGCAATAGTATGCTAGGCCCGCGCGCGTATTCGGCTATCTTTAAAGATTAATATCTCATCAACTATTGGGGAAATTTACAAAATGATAGAGGACTTTTCGATTCAATTTAATCGGCTCTACCTGCTCATGAAATATTTGGCGATTATTTCCAGACATCCTGTATATGTATACATATATTTAGCAGAATCTATAACGATAAATTACATTATGTGTAACGATAGTCACAAACTAGAAATTATAAGTATAATGATTTCATTGTTAAATGCGGAAAATTTATTATCTTAGAAAAACTCTGTACTTGAATCCTTCATAAGATAAATCTTTCACAAGAAAAAGTAAGATATTAAGATCAAAAAAAATATATTTTGTAGAGGACGAACAATAATACATTCATGACTTCTGATTACCATTTCGAGATAACATTCACCTTTTTTTACAAGAAGAATATTTTAAACAAAAGAGCCATTTTTCCACATTAAATCTTAGTTATTTCGAAAATCTAAAGTGCTAGTGAAATTTAACTTGCGACATCGTTTTCAGCATTCAAAAATCTACAAAAAACACTTTATCTGATTAAAAGAAATATTTTTTTGTAAATTAATATTATCTTTATTCACAGTTCGTAAATGTTGCAAATCCATTTATCAATACTACGATTTTATCGATAGTGGCGAAAATGTGATACGTAGTTCACATCAATTTATAAAATTGATATTGGTGCCGCTAGCGTACGGTGACTTTCGCCTATCATGCAAATAAGGCCGTCATGGTCCCTCAGGTGTCTCTCTGACCATATACACTTACAATTGAGCAATTATAATGAAAAACATTGAATGCTCCGATATTTCTCTTGAGTTATTTGTCTGTATTACAATTTTAAGATGCAGCTTCAGCGAAATGACAAAGCTTTTAATAATTCCAGCATATTCGTAATATAATATTTTATAAATTCAAGTCAAATGTGAATAGAGAGAAGACAATCGCTTTGTTAGAAAATCGCGGCAGAAAATTTATCTTCAAACTCTCCCTATTATGTACTTGAATTAATTTTTCCATACTGACATAGGGCGGAATCCATTAGAGCTATTCCAATCATATGCATAAAGAAAATTATTCAATCATAAAGACAAACATAAAATACGATTGATGATTTTCTTTATGCACACTTTTATGCAACTATGCAAGTTTGTGTGGAATGGCCCTTAGACCAGTAAAATTTCTATAACCTTAAGACGCGAATTTAAGCCGATTAGCCAATCTGTTTTAAATCTACGTACTCTAACGAAAATAGAAATAGCAGTAAACTTATCCTAAGGACCAACAGGAGTGATGGGCTAAGTCCGATTTAACTTTGGAGACCTCACGTGGTAGAACCTTGAAGCTCTGGATTTAAATCTGCCAACATCAGATAATATAATCTCTATCTTCTTATGGGGTTGTGTTCATATACGTATGAAAACACTAATATGATTCCTAGATTCGAGAGCAAATAAGACATCGAAAGAGAGCGAAAGCCCGATGCTCTGGTAGCTACACAAGCGATCGAAGATCGAAAATGCTTTCTCAGCGATCTCGGCTGCTCGGTGTATATCAATATAAGAGCATTCGAAATAACATGTAACAAGTTTTAATAAATTTTAGTAATCATATACCTTTCCTATTAATGTCTAATAGCAAAATTGATTCAAAACGACAGTTTACGAGATATTAATTATTTAAATACAATTTTTCATAGGCGTTATGTACCACATTTATAAACATAATATGTAAGAACTTTGCATGATCATACATGTAAGGTGCGAGAGCAGTAAACTGAAGATTCCATGTTCAAATCCTACGTATTCTTTTTCTTTTTTTTTCACATATTATTTCTAAAATAAAGTTATTAATAAACATATTAGGGCGAACATATTTTTACATAATTATTGAATTTATACGTGCACTTTAAAAGTTTTAAATCAACAATCAAAATATAGTCAAACAAAAACAAAATATATTCAAACGTTAGAATATAAAATTACTGAAATCATATCAGAGGTTGGACACAATATAAATAAATATTATAAATAAATTAAATCTTCATTGTGTCAGTGAGTAATAAACAATTCAAACTAAAACTTCTTTGTTCAAATGCAAAAAAAATGAAATCATGAGCTAAAGTTTTTATAATTACGTTATTTAAAGTCAAACGATTAATATATCTTAACCAAAATTGAATGTCTTGAAGTACATCTATGTACACATATAAAAAATAAATTAATTATAAGAAAATTCAGTTTAACAACAGATTCTATGAAAAGATTATATTCAAATAGACCAAACAATAAAATGCTTCGTGTCAGGATAATTCCAAATGTAAAGCTCTTAGTGTCTTAATAATAAAATAGTGTCTTAATAGTAAAATAAGTAGGAAAGAGAAAGAGAGAGAGAGAGAGAGAGAGAGAGAGAGAGAGAGAGAGAGAGAGAGAGAG
>NW_017259346.1:0-1858 GCF_001594045.1 Atta colombica
TCCCTCGTGCGTTAATCATGATTAATTCGGCTTATCAGCTTGCTAGACGCTGGTCTTACGAGATCTAAGCTCGAAAGATCGGTAAACTTGACGAGAATTGGATACGTATTGCAACGATCACGCTAACCGGACCGTATTCCGTATTTATGACAAAGTGTGTGAAACCCGGAAATGTTTCCAAAGAAACGCACCGTTTGTTGCACGTGCCATGAGGATGCTACAACAGAAATGTTAAATGATACTCGAAAAATTAATAAAAATTTATGAAGGAAATAAAGTGTTGAGTATGCCGAGACGGAGAAGCTACACTGAGAAAAATGATCTGGATTATATGGTAATTCTGGTGGTAATTGAACAGATCAGAATTTTCTAGTTAAATTTATTAGAATTTTAATTGAGATAAATGGAATTTTATTTGATACAATATTTCTGATAAAATATACTTATATAAATATTTTTAGCCAGAAATTTTTGTCAAATTTTTGTATTACAGAAAGACCATCAAAACGTGTGATAGAAAAAGAAAAAAAAGTAGTTCTTGAAAACATGGGTTGGCGCTCTGATGAATCAGAATTGCTTTTTGTAATTTTTTAAAAATTATTTAAAATTGAATATAATTGAAATATTCTTATTCAAAAATTAAAAGTTAAATTGTGTATAATCTATGAGTAAAAGCTGGATGTCAATTGTTAAAATGATATTTAATATTTAAAACAAGGATAAGATTGTAACACAAACATTTCAACCTTTATTAAATCATCCTCAGTGTAATAAGTAATATATAATAAGTTAATATATAATAAGTTAATAATAAAAAAGTTTGCAATTCGGTTAACAATATAATTTAAATAATATAAAAAGAGTTACAAAATAGTGATTCGAAATTTTGTAATGTGTGAGGGTGACCTAATAAAGGTTGAAACGTTTGTCTATGTTATTTTCTTATCCATGTTTTAAATATTAAATATCATTTTAGCAATTGACAGCTTTTACTCGTAGCCTATATACAATTTAATTTTTTATATTTAATTTTGTTTAATTTGTCGTTTCTCATCTTAAACGCATATTAAATATGACATTAAAATATATTGATTTTAAACTAATTAATTGTTAAATTAGTTAATAAATTTTTATAGCAATTAATAACCTTTTTGTATTTTTGTATTTTATAATTAATAATCTTTTTTTGTATTTTCATCTTTGTCGCGCTATATGCAAACACTATTGTGACTTTGCAAGTCAAAATATTTCTTTACATTTAACGTAATAATAATAATAATTATTTACATTTATATACAAAAAAAATCTCTGTATTATCGCGACACCGATCTGCCCGCAGACACGTTATTAAAATAAGTTTCCGTTTTCTACTTGATTTTTGAAAAATATCTTCAAACTCTATATAATTATGAAGTTATTTCTAATTCTGGGTATGTTTTATTTAAAAAAAATTGTTAACGATATAATTTATAAATTTATAATTTATATTAATTTTACAATATAAATATCATAAATTATGCCTAGAATTCTTATGTTTGCATATGTTTATGTGAAATAGAAATAATTGTAAAGATACAACGAATAAGAAATGGCAAAATTGAATCATCATAGACCCGGTATACATAATAACTGTATTTATAGTGACTAGATAATTTTATAATTTTATAATTTATGCTTTATCTGTGGAAATCTTTGTTTTTCTACTAATCGCATTAATAATATTTTTATCATATTGACACTCCATTATTACTTTAAATTATACATTTTTTTCTTTTATCGTTTTGACATACTAAAGATGGCCCAGTTTTGACCAAAATCATCTATAATTATCTTTATGTACATTTAAATATAACTATTC
>NW_017259346.1:3361-10744 GCF_001594045.1 Atta colombica
ATATATAATTTTATATAATTATATATAAAACTTTTTTTCCGGATATAATCATAGCAATAACTTCAAGCATAATAACAGATCAAGAGGCTGATCAAGTTAACAAATAATAATAAACAAATCCAAGATTAAATATGTATCATAATCGTTTGTAGCTATTCCATTTTAAAGTAATGGATCTATAAAGCGTTATATTCATTTCTCAATATAATGATAGATCTATATACCTTTCACAGATTCATTACCTGATAAGATTTTTGTCACTCACCGACCGATGTCCCGACCTCTCAGAGCCGTGCAAAGTGCATATTTTACTGCATCTTCACTAACTGGCTAATGGCCTGATCATGGCCGAGGTGACTGCGCGTACCAATAAAAGAAGAAGAAGGAAGACTGACTGATGCGCAGCAGTGGAGTTATCAGCTACGTGGTTACATGATTCTGTAACATACAAGATACAAATTAAAATAGCGTTCAAAATAATCAATAATTAAAAAATTAATTTTTATACACAGTGAATTTTTTAATAGTTTTTCAATTATATATCCATTAAAATTATTATACATTTTCTCGAAATTGTCTTTATAAGAATAAATTTCCATAATGTTTTAAATTAATTCTTTTTTTTAATTATTATTTTTAATCATCGAAATAATGGGAAGAAATGACTAATTTTTTAAAGCAAGTAAGCAATAAGCTTGTTTACCAAAGTTGCTCTATTGCTTTTTCTGAGTCTCTTCCTTCTCCTTCTCCTCCTTCTGCTTCTCAAAATTATCAAGTCTATTTTCATCTCTCTTCTCTTCCCATTATTTGCTTTGTGACAGCACCTATGTTGAAACAAATAGTTGAAACAAATAGTTTGTTAAAATTAAGTGCAGATGCAAATAATTGCACTCTTTTACGCTTATAGTGCTTGTAAATATCATCAATCATTTATCCTTGATTTGATATTTGATAAACAAGGATGAACTACTGCTTACATCATGTGAAGACGGAATGCACTAAATATTATGCGACCATATCACGTTTTGTTGGCGTAGTCGATATTAGATGTGATACATAGTTCATTACAGAAAGATAAGAACGCAGGAAATTTATCATTCGATACTCGCGATACTTTACAAATAAAATTTAGACATTAAAATGTATCTAACAATAAGATGGAAGATTTTTGTACAGTTGACTTTATATGCTTTTTATATGCTATTATGCTATATTGACGCGATATGCTATTCGGTTGCACGAGTATTGTGAAATACATATTCGAATAATCCGCATACTAGTGTCGAAACTATATTATACAATTATTAGATTAAGAGTTAGATATAAAATTAATATAAATTTTATTTACCAATTCAATAAGTTACAACAGCACTCATTTGGAGCCAATCATCTTATATTCACCACATTCTACGAATAAAACATAAATGCAATTAATATGTCGAAGTGATTTCATCTCTCGTATGATCAATTTCACACGTTAAGAGCGACACGACGATGGCAATGCGCGTCCTTCTCTTAGTGAATATTAAATCTATAATTGCGCAAACTTCATTTTAACTTCGCATGCCAAAAACAAACGACGCGAACGACGCGGCGTTGTGACGCCGCACTTCTCACACTTGGCGTCGCGTTCATGAACTTTCCGTATTTCGAGATATTTGATGCTCGAAATGCGAAAGTAACAATCATAAAGGGCAAGCATATATTATAATATACACTATTTTATTATTATTATTATTTCCATATTGTAGATTGATATTCGAAAATTTCATTGTCGATTATTCAAGCGATATATATTTTCGACGAACAAGTTTTACGAAATATGCGTTCGAACGGATTATTAATATGCGAATATTGATTCTAAAGTTACGCAGTAGTTAAATATCACGTATGAAAATATACATTCAAGTTATACATTCACGTATTATATAAATTTTAATTACCATATTTGATTGCGCGTTTTCACTTGTTTGAGAGCTCCGTTCCGCCGTGTCATCCCCTATCCGCTGCATTTCGCGAATGAAAAGTGAATGCGATGAAGAAACGACATCATTTTCCATATGCGGTCAACTTCACGTGTAAAAAGTGACGCGAGACGCGACGACACGACACGACGTCGCGCGTCTTGATTTTCAATCAAATGAATATGCGAGAAATATACTTTCGACCGAATAATTAGTGTGCTAGTACTATAGACTCTGCAATACACGATATTTACACTGTTACGAGAAATAAAGGCAAAGTTAATTATTGATTACCTTAGTAAAGAAATCCAACGATGAATGATCCTTTGCCGTTTCTCGTCGTTTTAGCAGAGATTAAAATAGGGAGAAAAAAATCACAATCGATTTTTGAAGACAGGGTTGCGAACTTTTCCAACGTCATTTTATATTCAGCAGAGATCAGGAAGAAGAAAAATTAATTGATTCGAAGACAGGACTGCGAACTTTTCCAACGTTAAAATGACAAGACCTCGTCCCCTGCTCGAATCGCAAAAGCGTGGAATTGAGAATTACGTGCTATTTATATGAGCCGTCAACCGGCGAACCCCACCACTCGCATGTCAGCCAATGAGTGCGATGCCTCGCTGCGGATGCTTATTGGATCGCGCTAGCTTTCCAATGTGGTATATAAACGCTGCGCGCAAAAAATTTCAGTCTTTTTTGAAATTTAGTACCGTGCGTTTTATGAAAATAGAAAAGTCTGTTACGCATTCGGCAAGCACTTTTAATATGTAGCATGTATTTAGTACATAATTTACGTTATGTATACTGTAGAATTTCAAACATAAAAGAATGTTTTGAATACGAACTAGAAATTATATTCTTTCTAAAAGTTAAAAACCAATTAGAATAAATAAATGAAAGTTGTCGAAAAATTGAAAGAAAAATCGAATTTATAAAATAATAAGCAATTATAAATTGTGAATAATTTAAACACCGCGTAAGTATAGAAATATACTTATTATTTAAAGTTCTATAGTTAAATTTTAAATCAAAATATTAATATAGCAGTACAACTCCACTGAGTTTTATTTTATTGTTAGATATTAAATATATTATGACAATAATCATTACGCTCACTTGTATATGAAATGAAAATAACATTAGGTTTTTTGTATAATATACGCGACATTGAAAAGTGGACTTAATGAAATTATATTGATGGTAACATGAAAAAGGCCGACAAACTCTAGCTCTTAGGTTTCTCTCTGATAACAGCGAGTCAGTGACAAACACTTTTAGCAATCGGTTTTTCGATGGGGCATGACTTTTCGGTGGTGAAGATAATTTGATTGACAGAATTACAGCAAAATTTTAAATTATATACATATAATTCATTGAGTTACGTTTGTGTATTCTAATCGAATGTTTTTTTTTCTACACATGAAATAACAGAAAATGAGTAATTCCAGCCATATGAATAAAATTATACTATATTGATCAGTTATATGTATAATTGTCGATTTAAAAAAAATACATAAGTGAGATAAAATTTTTTATATAATTTTTCAAAATGTTTATGTAAATCTTAGAATTTTTTAATAATTTTATACTTTTAAAAAAAAATTTCTCAGATTTTTTGTACAAAATGCACTTTTTAGAAATACCGAGAAAGTTTTCCTCTTTTTTAGAATTCTTCAAATTCTAAAATTGTAAGACTTCTAAGATCTTTCGTTCTATAATTTTTTTGTATGATAAAATTTTATAAAAATCTAAAAAAGTTCAAACTGTTTTCTCAGAAATTATAAAATACAGAGGTTTAGAAATATTAGAATATTTCAGAATTCATATATATGAAAAATTCTAAGAAATGTAAATTTTATTAATTAGATTTTATTATTGTTATTATAAATATAGATTTTATTATATTCTGGAAAGATATATTTCTGAAGATTCAATTGGTATAAAAATTCTAAGAAAATTTGTCACGAGAGATGATATTAATTAAAAACTAATAATTGATAGCATTAGATAGCTGAGAAACATTACAAAAACTATGATACATATAATAATATTAACATTGTAAATATATAATATTATTTTCTTGATATCTGATAAATGATACATTTTTTTAAATAATTAAAAAAATATATATTGGTAAGAGAGGTAAGACAAATTAAAGTATAAATAATCTGAATCTTGAAAATTCGCAACAAATGAGATATTTCTTAAAAAAATAAATCAGAGCTTGAAATATAAGTCTTATAAACGAGATTATCATCAACAATTTATTACTAACATTTATTAATAACATCGTGTTTGTTACTTTAATGACATTTAACGATGTTAATTAAATAGCAACTATATAAGGAAAATGACATATTTTTAAAATTTATATAGGAGATTTGTCGAAACCGTTTACGTAAAATTGATTGCCCTTCGTTCTGTATAAAGCATCTAAATCCTTGGTGTCAGGGTACATTTTCGTCCTAGACATTGTAATTTTCCATCCACCGTTTTTCGTCCAGTTCTGAAAGAACCATATAATATATATGACATGTCTACTAAGTAATATTACATTTAGTATGTTGAAATATTCTTGTTATAGTTACCATTCTGTTGTATTTCATATAATAATAGATACCATAAAATGCAACGATAGACATCGCCATTTTGCTTATAAAGTGCCGTGTTACGTTCGCCGAAAACTTACCCTGTAAAGAAGCAGAAACTGTTAATCTTTTTGTGTCACTTGCATACATTTTATTTTTATTAACACATTTTAATAACACATTTTAATAGTTTATTTACTTATTATTATTTTTATTGTTAGTTATGTTTATTATATAAATTAAAATTTTTGAAATAGTAACAAAAATCTAAATGGTTTTTTATAAATATTCTAAGTATTTAAAAAACGACTTATGCGAAGTTTCATTGCGATTCATCAATTAGTTATAAAAATTTAGAATAAATATTTTATTTATTTATATACAAGATAACTAATTTTTGTATTAGAATGTAATTTTACATAAATCATCTTGAATACTTAAAATACTTATATCTTAAAAATTGAGATTTTTGTTATTTTATAATACATTTCTATATATTTTTATCAAAGCACAGATAAAAAATATATTAGTTATTAAAATAACTTTTAATCCAAATGATAATTGGATTTGCATTGCTAAAATTTTTATGTTTTATATTTTATTACTTTTTAATGCAATTTAGATTAATCTGTAAATTCTTTTCAAAATTGTTTTAATATTATGAAATATTTTATCTTTAATATGGATGACTATAGATTTGCAGTGTGAATCTGATCGACTTTATTGCCAGTCTACTGATAGCATTTTGCTATCTGGATCATAAATAACTGTTATGTACATTATTGAATGGATAATATTTGTGTAATTAATGTTATTTTGCATTTAACGGATTATCAACTATTTGTTATTACTATAACTGGCGCCAAAATATTCTCGAATTTGTTCATAGGTGTCATGTAAAATCTTCTGATTGGGTTGTACATCGCTTCATAGTAACCCTTGGGATACACTGGCTCCTCAGGCGCGAGTTTCTGAGCATCCAACCATTTTTTCCTCCATGCCCGCTCCTCATCCGTCATTCCCAGCATCCGTTCTCTTTCATGCTCCATACGACGCACTATAGACATAGGTCTATCCCCCATCGTAGCTGAATTGTCTGGGACATCTGGTACTCTAAGAAGTAAATTGTAACAAATTACAATAAATTGCAATAGTTACTTAAAGCTATATTGTTAACTGTAAACATATCAAGAAGTTGTTAAAGAAAATCTAATCATTTCTCTTTTGTTATGCCTTATTTTTATGAGAATTCAGTCACTGACTGAACTTCATGAGAACATTGCTCTCTTGATTTTGCAAAGTAAAAGAATTTATGCAAATAAATGAAATAGAATCCAGTTGCTTTTCAAGATAAATTCTTTTGCGATAGCTGAGAATTTGAAGCTTTAATGTCACAAGTTCCTGTTGCATGAAAATCGATGCATATCAACATTTAAGTTCTTGCTCATTTTTGACTTATCATATAATTTGCACATTGCAGGATACACAGGATTTGATAAATATAATAAAAAAAATATCCTACCGCGACATGATTCTCTTGATGTATGCTCCAAAATTTTCTAAACACCAATTCTCTAAGCCTGTCCAAACTGACAGTGAGGTTAGCTTTAGTTTTGCTTATATGTGTTGTATTACATCACACGTATATATAAGAGGTGGCAAGAAAGTTTCATTTTACGCCATCTAGGATAATGAACTTGGTTTTTTTAAATGGACGAAAAATGTAATGAAACAAATAATACGTAAAAAAATTTAGAGTAGATTTTGATCAAACTTGCAATTAATTTAATCAGTGATTAACTTATTAAGTAATATTTAATGTTATTTCATTAATGAATGGAATTATAATTTTTTATTATTATGTAGAAAGATTAGAGACAATGAATTATATAATAACATTAAAATATTTAATTAAGAATTATATATGTGAAATCGTATATTAAAAAAAAAAGAGAACATCAAGACAATAATCATACAAAAAAATGTGATAATCTCGGGAAAAAAATGTTTCATTATATAAAATCACATATAATTATATAAAAAATTGGCATATTTTATATACAATTATATATAATTGTATATAAAATATATCCATTTATACAACATTTTTTCCTGGAATGTTAGAAGGATTATAATAATAAAAAATAGACTTCATGATTCAGGAAATGTTGATGATATAAATCGATACGTTCAATTATAGGTATATCATTTATTTATTTATTTATTTATTTATTTAATCGACTGTCTCGCAATATTTGTTCATTCATATTTTATCTTTCGAAAATCAATTACAAGTGTCATCATCTATTATCTAGAGGGTATAGATAGGTAAGTTACAGGCGTTTTTCACAGTATTGACTCTATATACTATCCAGATGTGACTAAAATCTGTATCTACAATATATTATCTCGTATCTCGTATGTGTGTACAGGGTGTCTTGCAACCGTACTTTACTTCCTCCTAACGACAATTACGAGCAGCACCATTTCGCGACACCATATTTTAAGTGACTAATTCAAAGTAAATTAAGAGCGCACGCGGTACAATAATACGTCGAGCTCGTACGAAATGACGTACATCAGTTTTTTTATTCGTCGTACGCAAATTAAGTAATATACAATTGTATTATCGATACGCAGTAAATCCATTTGATCTTTCCGAAATTGTATATCATTGTATGCCATTGTTGCCTGAGGCAAGTTGCCTCTTGTTCCTTCCACAAACACATTTCTTTAATTTCCATTGCAGTACATATAATATATCTATTGTCAAGAGCAAGCAGACACCTTGTATACATATAGTATACATATATATTTATAATATATAT
>NW_017259346.1:10844-44000 GCF_001594045.1 Atta colombica
TCAAAAGAGGTGGGATCTGTGATAGGGATATGTGTCAACGAACTTGGAATTAAATTTTCCTTAACGAATATTAACGAATAATCGTATAAGAGTACATGGATATTTAAAGTCGAGAGTACTTAGCACGTTTTATATTAAAGATGCAAGCGATAAAGTCTTATTTGTTTTAATACGCAAATCTAAATAATAAGATATTTAAATAAGATACTCAAGTCAAAATAACTTAATATGAAAAGATGTTAAGGAAAAAATTGCCTCAAATTCGAGGACACGTCCCTCTCATCGACTCCCTTTTTTCGCCTCAGATCCACTCTGTATGTATATTTAATAACATCTTTATTTCTCTATATATATCAATATTTCATTTTTCTTTTCTCTTTCCCATGTGGGAGTCAATAAATATATTTCTTTATTCGAGTCCCCAAGGGTAGAAAGAAATCGTCGCAGCTTTTGGAGTGAGAGAATTAAGTCGTGTGTATTCTCCCGTCAGGGGAGCTTTGGTAAAAGAATTCCTTCTTTCTTTTTTTCTTTCTTTTTTTGAATTGGTTATACAATATACATTAAAAGTAGATTTATACTTGATTTGACACATATGATTGAGGTTTCGAGCAAGTTTATCCGCTGCTTAGCTCGCATCTCACAGCCTAGAGGTGATTTAAATCCAGGACGCAGTCCCATTTTAAATGGGACGCGCCGCAAAACGTCACACTATACTCCGACAAATGCCAAGTCCAGGTATTACGATTATTAAGTCCTTAACAGCAGAGTGCACTTCCGCCGCCCGCGATTCACGTACAAAGACGCGCACGAAAATATTTCTCAAAAGAACTTTTTCCGAGAAAAGCGTCTCGGAAATATTTATACTATTCCTCGAAGAAAATATTCTTCAGAAAGTACTCTGGGAATACTTCAGGGATATATTCTGCAAAGACGAGAATATCTCGCAATCGAACCTAATTGGCAGACGATGTTTTAAAAATATATATTTCTAATATTTATATTTTTATAAATAAGTATAAAATTAAATATTAAAAATATATTTTAAAAACATTGTCTGCTGATTTGGAGTCTTCGATCATCGAATAATTTTGCATATTCTTTGGAAGGAAGAATATTCTCGCGTTTCGTATCATTTTCTTACAGAAATTTAATACTGGAAAATAGTGATTAATTACTTGTTTTGTTGCTTACTTTTAATAATCAAAATAAGTAACTTCCAGAATTAAATTAGTCAGTATTAATTCTCAATTACAGCTACAAAAATTACACCTAAGTTTTAAAGCGTTCTGATTGAAATATAAATTACAAATGAACTCCGCCTTTCTTGATAGAGGAAGATTCAAAATTTTTTACTTACAATTTAGAATCTCATAATAGCAATCATACAAATTGTACCATCGTCTAAAATTTTTCGCTTTAATTCCAAATGATTCATTGCTGTGGTCGAAAGTTAAACTGAATTTCTGTAAGGATTCGAAATATACTACAGAAACAGAACAAATCGCCAACAACATTTAGATATTTTCCATTCATCAACGAGTAAAACGAAGCAGTTACATTCGCGGTTTGACTGTTGCTTTTACTCGCCATCTGAAATAACTATCTTATCTTCTATTTTGCAGCATGGGAACTCCTTTATAGCCAAAGTATTGTGCGCATATTTTTATCTATTCACAATGGGTCGCATACGTGTCTCACTATTTTCTGTCGCAGTTCGCTTATTCAGTCTTTTGCGATCTATCTTCTACGAGATGCAATTACAAAGAGTTACTCTTGGTAACAGAGATGGAGAACGCCTTCCAAATATCATTCTGTTTCCGCAAAGCGAACGTAAACCACGGACGCCGGGTGCATCTTTTGCTGCCGATAATACGCACTATTAGTCGAATAGAATGAATGCGGTAAGTCGGTGTAAATCGTCTTTATACTCTATCGAATTTCGTTATTAAACTAAGGAGAGCGGAGAATTGCGATACGGTCAGACTGCCGATTCGGAATTATTCTCTAATTCTTGCCTCGCACCATTTTCATTCTTACCGGCCAAATATATATGTATTCTATATATATATTACACGTACGCATTGTGTGCCATGTGGTCATTGTGCATTTAAAGTAAATACGACATAGTAAAATATTAAAGCGGCAGCAGAACACTGCAATACTGTTCGATCTGTGTAAAGATCCTTTCGCTTTTTCTTCTTTACTATTCTTCTTTTCTATTCTTTTTCCTCTCTTTTTTTATTCCTCTTTAAATCCTTTATAATAAACATACGATCGTTTTACTTTTTTCCGTTTTTTTTCCTTTTACTTATATATTTATATACAACGTGTAGAGGGCTTTATCCGGCAACAGTTCGACTCGAGTATATTCGCGATAAACTTTCTCATAATGTCAACATGTCTCGTATAAACTATGCAGTGCCAATATCTATCGAATAAGATAAGTACACATAAAATATATGCAATTGATAAGTAACGTAATAAAATTATAAAGTACATGTCGTAAACATCGTGGACGAGAGAGATATACACACACACACACACACACACACACACACACACACACACACACACACATATGGTTCCTATACATTTAAAGTCCCTATGTTTCAGATACTCGTTCGTCGTGCAATCAGTGTGAAGATATATATTACCTGCATGTATACGTCGAATTGGCGTCAAGACGAGAATTTCGCTATACTTTCGATGATCATTTTCGTGAAGTCGAGGATCAAGTCTTGAAATATTCTTCATTGATACTACGTCTCCTTCTTTCTTTCTTCTCATTTTAGGGCATTCGACGTAATTCACGTCGGAGTTACGAAGATAAAAGTAAAACAATTTAAATGCGTGGGATATATTATAAGAATCTCTTCTCCCCTGTTAATTTAAATATTCTTTTTTGTCTACTTGTCACTAACGGGTTAGCGATGTCGGTTCGCGCACACCCTTTTTTTTAATAATACACTTTCATGTGGTCATCATAATCAATGTTTTCACGTCTTCTTTTTCGCTAACTACGGGTATTATAGGACAGTGCATGTACTTTACAATGAACAATGTGAATGTACATATATATGTATATATACAATATACAAGAATGCATTCGAAACTATCGCGCTTTTATTTCTTCTCAAATGGCATTAAATTTTCCTCACAATCAGTGAAAATTCAAGTGAAATTCCATTTATTGTATGTTGCAATATTTTAATTTTTAACAGCGAGTGTGTTTTATATTTGTAATTAAATATTTAGTAAAATAAAAAAATTAATTAGAAAATCGAATTATTTCGAGAGTTATCAATTTCATGATTTTGAAACATTCATTTTAAGATCAGATCGAAAAGATTCGATAGTTTCGTTACATTTTTACAGTCAAAATGACTGTTTTCAACACCTTAATCGTTTCGCTAGTTGCAAAAACTTTTGCAGAAATTTGACAAATCGTGCTGCGCAATCTCACGTAATTTTTAGCACAATTTAACTTATTCACGGACACTGATTAAGTAATATTAAGTATCGATATTGTAAATATTACATTGAACGCTAGTCGCAAAGAGTTATCTCTTTCTCAATCCCTTCGTCGAGATTTTTTTTCGTCAAAGAAAGTCCAAAGAATCATTCGGCACTAAATAGAATTTAACATCGTTTTGATAATCAGAAAATTAAAATTAAAATAAAATCATTTTAAGATCATTTTAAGAATAAAAGCAATTCAAATAAAATTATTCAATTTTATGTCAATGATAAAAAGCAATTAGCGCTAGATCGACAATCTAAAAATTAAACTAAATTAAATTTTTTAGTTTAAACAGCTTTAGAGACGAGAATGACTTGTATTAGATTAATCTTTCTGTCCTCTCTCTTAACATCGGTAAAGAATTTAATTTATTCTCATTAGATAATTTAATAGAAATTACATTTCAAGATGTAATTTAATAAAAACGCGTCGATCTGTCGATGATGTCGAAGAAACTGAGAAAGGCGACCCGACGTGACCATTTCATGCGCTCGTTGATCAATTAAGTATTATTAGAGAAGGCCTATCTAAATGAAACGCGGCCGGAAACGGGGCTACGCGCAAAACGTGACATGCACACGACATTTAATGCAATTAGAATTATTTTACATATGCTAGCGCTATATATATTTTTTTTTCGATGAGATTTTCGGTAAGATCGCCGCGATATTTTTGACATTGAGTCTTTCGGGTTGCACTCCTCATGTCATAATTCAACTTCACTTGGTGTTATCGATTAAGTGGTAGTGGCATCTTGGACCAGTAGGCCTTAAAGACGATACAAACGCGCGCGAATGTGTACGAATATATGTGTCTGTACGTCCTGCGTATGTGTGTATGTACGTAAAGATTTCCGCGCGAGACTCGAAAAAAGAGCGAGGTCCCAATCCCCAAGGAAATGCAATAATACTCGCGACATACTCGTCGTCGTTTTCTATTATCAAATACACATATATATTATATAATCAAAGTCGGCACTATCCTAGGCTACTCTAGATTCACCTACATCAAGCAATAAAATTATATACGTACCTACTCTTATTCTTTCCCTATTAACGACAATGCATGTAGAAAAATGAGCCTCTCGCGTCTTTGGTTAAACGCGAAGCATTTAGAAAGTAGTCTGGCAGTGGTTTCGTAGATGCTTCGACCTTAGCCTCGGACCAAATTTTGATTTTTTCCCCCCTTTTTCTTTGCCATTTTCTTACTTTTATTTTCTTTTTCGTTTTAGACGTTTTTAGTAGTTACGAAAAATTGAATCGAAGTGACGTTTTACTCGGGATTTGTCTCATTGAGCTACAATTTTTTTGTACCGGCGATTTTTTTTGAGAGATGCAGTGTGCTCTGTCTGACGAGCTCGGCCGAGCTCGACAGGTTGTCAAATTCGAATTTGAGCAGCTTTCGCTGTCGTATGCGACCCCTTTCTGACGCGTACATACCTGACACATAAACTCATACGTTCTACGTTCAAAAATTCATTCGAAGAAAAACCTATCCTTTGGCATCATCGCATTTGGCTTCATCATCGGATGTCGTCGCAGTCCACATAATAAGTCAGCTTCAGTAAAACTTCCTTTTCCATATTCGATATAAACGATCGTCATCATCATCATCGTTATCCTCTTCTCCTTAACGACTTTCAGAGTGCGCGGCGCAAAACAAGAATGACTGCCGCAGACAATGGCACAAGAGTAGTATGTTCCTTAAGGTAGTGTCGTTTAGGTCACTGAGAAGTAAACTAGAGCTCTGCTTCCGCAAGGCAGCGGCATCAATTCCCGTCGGTTTAGTTCACGAGTAGATGGTAATCACCTCCCGTCCGCTACCCCGCACCATCAGTACCCTCTCTAAGCCTTCGGTGAGTACCTCGAGGAATTCCATGTCTGATTTTAAGCAGTAAAGGAAGTTTAATGATCTTTTCTATTTTTTATTATATTTTTCTATAAATTAACTATAAGTTTTTTTACTCTGGAATTTATCTCTTACTTATTAAATTATAGCTAATAACACAGCTTGTGATGAAAAAATTCTTTTAATAATTTTAGCTGTTTTTAATTCATAATGAAAATGAAAAATCATATCGAAACGAAATAAAATGCATTTTTAAGCTAAAAGTTGATACTTTCGTGTGACATTAATGAAATTTAAGAAAACTTTGTTGTCGTACTACATCGTGAAAATCCACACAATCATCGTTTTTAGTTTCTTTGACATTATTTTTTTTAAATTGTCACATGATAGCCAAATATGGACAATGAATTCGTATTCAGCACACCAAAATATATTTAAAAATTAGCTACAATTCTTAAAAAATTCTTTTTTTCTTTATAACAAAATGATAATTTTTTTAAATTATGCATATTTTTAATCGAAAGGATACAATTAGATTCACGTTCCATTCTCGTGTCTCGTGGCGGTCCGGGAAGATTCAGAATAACCAATTGAGCCTCGCTGCTCATTTTACGGATTACTTCGTTCAACTTCAACGAAGTATGCATACGTCTCACGTCACCTTCGTCACTGTTACAGAATTATTTTTTAGAAAACAAATCATTGCTGAATCAAGAAAAATCGATACTCACGGTGTAATCGTGGGTTTCTTAATCTCTGGACTTTGATTTTTGTTTTCCTGCACGTCGTTTTCTGTCTCTTTTACCTCCGCCTCCTTCGCTTCCTTCTCCGTATTCTCTTTATTCTCCGCTTTGGGTGAGCTGCCAATCAGCTTTGTCTCTTCGTTATTCTCTTTAGCTTCGTCTTTATCATTTGCCTCTTCGGCACCGTCCTCCTTATTATTTAATTCGGTTTCCTGCATCAGCTTTGTGTCGTCGGTTACATTTGTACTCTGATTACCCGGCTCTTGGAATCTCACTTTCGTTGGTACTTTGGCATCCACGTTGTGATGGTGATCTACAATCGCCTGTACCTGTATCATGGTAATACAATTGAGCGAATAAGAAAGTATTTTATCTTGTGGTAGGAGACAGTCAGTTGAGAGGTGACTAATCTAGCGTCAAAGCACTATGGCCATAAAATCAATACTATATCTATATAAGCGATCGTGCCAATTAAGCTGAAACTGAAAAACGCGGGGAGTTCCTGAGATAATGAATAGGAAGAAACAACTTGGTGCTAGATAAAATAATATAATATCCAAGAAGTGTCTCCAAGAATTGTCTCCAAGATTAGTATTGAATTTTGAAAGTTAAAAGTTTAAATTTGCAAAGCAGAAGTTTCAAGCACTTAATTTCATACTGTGTCTACTATTTCATTTTAGAAATCAAATTTTTTTGCAAATTTTCTATAATCTATAATGTTTTTAATTTATAATGTTATATTATATAATATGTTATAATTTATATTATATAATGTTTTTAATTTAAAGTTTTATAATTTAAAAAAGTATTTAATTTATTAACACTTGTAAAATATTAACTTGCGATCCGCGGTCGTTTCTCCCATTTTGATATTAAATGGGAATAGGAATGAGAATGTTATATGATATTATGAGGGAGGAATTCACAATATAAAATTATCGGTGCAATGGAGAGCAATGACGGGAAAGAGGCATACATGGAACTCCGGGGGTAATCTGACAAACCAGAGGTAATTTTTCCTCGGCGGGTACCTCGTTGAAGTCCACCAATCCCTGCACCTTTATCCGTGAGGAGCACGTAACAAACAGACACACACCGATCAGTATCACCGTCACCATTTGTTGTTACTTAACATTATATGCCTGTACATATTAGTATAATAAATTTTCCCCCTTTATCCAGAATTCAACACTTACCACTCCTAGTGACTGCTTCTTGTTCAGTTGCAACTCGCGTAGCATCTGATTTCTTTGCTCCATAATCAAAGTGCGCTCGTATGTATACGCCGAGATGTCGGTGTTCGTCTGCAAACAGATCAAGACGCGGAATATGAATTTACCAAAGTAATCGCGATATTACGCATTTTTTATTATTAAACATTTTAAATTCATTTTCCAAAAATAACACTTCCTAAGAAATTCAATCTTTCCTTATATTAAGATTACTGTATAATGAGATTACCATTTCGACAATCTCGACTTCCGCCTCGATTCTCAGGTCGTACAAGAACTTCTTTAAATCCTTCTTCATCTGTATTGAGTTGTCCTCCATTTGCGCGACTGTAAAAATCCTCATCTTACAGTTCTTCCATGTACGATGTTGCTTCAGTAAGAACGGCAGTAGCATTAATAGGCCGCCATCATGCACGATCCACCAGACGTCAATGTTGCCGATTATCTTCTCGCTAGAGTCCGGGAAAAAATTTATGCCTTTGGGCACTAGCAATGCCATCTTCGCGGCTGCGACGCTCCTTACGGTCTGCAGAAAGACTCGCCAGGTTCTATCCTCTTCCGACTGTCGCCAACCGTAAGGCCAACCCAATATCACTGTATTCGGTTTTAGTCCGCCAAGTCCAGTGTTTTGTATTAATGAGCTCAGCCCTTCGACAACATTTTTCGCAACGAGAACATCGACGAAGCCCTTCACTCTTTCTTCCGCCGCAGTTTTCTTCAAGCTCTGCTTGGCTGCTAGTGCTTCACCCGAGTTCTGTGTATAGTCACCAGCGATACAGCTGACGCTAATGGTGAGACCTTTGCCAGCCTTAAGCTGACTAGCGAATGCGAAAAGCTTGCGATATTTAGGCACCAAGTCATCGGTAAGTTTGGCGAGGATCAGGATCTGTGGACGCCAGTTCTTCGTGTGTGGTGGACCTTCTTCGAGCCTGAGCAGCGAGTATCTGGCAGCAGATAACGCCAAACCACGAATACCATCACCCCATTCCTTCTCGGCACCGCGATATTCGATATACTTGTAGATACAGCCGGCCATACCCATCGCTAGCAATGCGTAGTACCAGCTAGTCATGAACATGATAGCGATGCAAAGTGACAAGCCAAGGAACGACAAGCTCCAATGATAATATTTGAAGCGTGGCCGCCAATTTGGCGTACGCAGCAAGGTCTGCAGCGCACAAGCAAGATTGACAAAGCCGTAGCACATGAGGAAGAACATGGATAACAATGGTGCCAAGTAATCCACATTGCCAAGTAGGATACCGCACTGGCAAATTCCCACAGTGAGTATCAAAGCACGAGTAGGTTCGCCTCGACTGGAACTAGTAGCGAATGGCTTTAGGAAGGGAATGATGCCATCCTTGGCGATTGCCTGTAGTAATCGCGGTGCTCCTGTCAAAGATTGCAGACCGGCACCCAAAGTGGACAGAAACGAACCGATCAGAATTACCCACTGATTCGGCCACGCCATATTTGCCACGACCAGCTTGCCGCCGATACTCTGACCGAACTTGTCACGTAGCAGCAGATTGTCAACAGTCCCGGCAAATAAGAGGACGCTAGACAGATAGACGGTGGAAGTCGTCAAGATCGCGCAGATTGTTCCGATCGGAATGGATTTCTGAGCATCAGCTAGATCACCGGATCGATTAGAGCCCGCCATAATACCTGAGTATTAATATTATTAATATTAAAATAAAATTTTTAAAATAAAATAAAAAATTTCAATTAATATTGCTTAAATAAATTAATTGTTAATTAAGAATTTCTTAATTCTTCATAGCTAACGGTAAGTCTATTGAACTCATTCAATTATAAATCTCTTTATAAAAAATGTCAGATAATTCAATTTTCTTTATCTTATCTGTAAATTTGGATTATTCTTTTAATTATTATATTTAATATTCATTTTTTCTTATACGAGTTATATTATTTCAGTTCCTTGAAATTAATTAGTGCCTTTTCATTAGCATAAATTAAATTAAATTAAATTAAATTAAGTCTTACAAACCCAGCGTCAGTAACTGTGTCCCAGTCAGTAACTATGTTATAGATTTTAGCTCCGGAGGTTTAATTAGAACTTATTGTAAGGACGACATGAACATAACGCTGCTGTTAATTTTCTTACCCGTCACGGAAGGGAAAAATATGCCGATGAGAATAGTAAAGGTTGTGGTGAGATCGACCTGGATCTGGTTATAGCTAGATCCTGATAGGACATCGATGTCCTTCGGATTATATCCGTGAGCGATTAATTGACCCTGCTCTTGGAAACTGTCCCATATGTTCTCTGTGTAGCAGAAAATAAAGAGTGTATTTGATATTTTATGAATGTACTTTTGTTTTATATTATGTACTTTTGTTAGTATATTTTATATAAATTTTATTATTGTTACGTTAATTGACGTTATTTCTTTTTAATGATATAATTTAATTACAATCTCCTCACCTAGGAACACGCCGCTCGCCAAACCGCGGATACCGTTGGCGATAGTAAGATTGTTCTCGGAATAATAGGAATCGCATTTCGTGCCACTGCAGTAAATATTGTGCAAAACACCGTTGACATTTTTATTGCAATCTGATAAAACGTCGATGTCCTTTAATAGCCTTCTGCCAAGTAGGCATAATCTAAAACAGAAAGTCTTTTCTTTAAAGCGCTCGTCCTTCAGTTTTTGTCTATTTTTCGCGATAATTGTAATCATTTATCAGTGCAGCATTATAATCGCAACGATATTCCGACAATGACTACATAATGCGAAAATTAGTGTCGTAAATTAGTTTAATACTTTAGAGACTCGTTCCCGTTAAAGTTTACGAAGAGTCCCACGTAAACAGCGAAGATGGATAAAATGACGCAGGCCAGTGCGACGGTGGCGAACTTGTTAACGAACTTCACGCCCACGAAGACAATAGTGCCCATTATCATCAGTAAGGCGGAACCGTATACACGGAAGTTGTTGTACATAATGCTGGCGTCTTTCGTGAAGTCGCCAAATATGCTGAGTGATGGTGCCATGTAAGTCTGAGCGAAAATTTCATAAAGTCAAAAAAAGTACGTTCCTTTTGGTTCCTTTAAACCGTATTAAGTTTTATATCAGACTACAGTTAACTATACGCAATAGTGATTTGCTTACTTTGATTGAAAAGAACCCTGGTGGCAAATTGACGCGAATGGTAAACGATAAACAGGTTCATTATACAATAAAAAATACTTTGTATTTATATCAAAATCAATCCTTGTTAAAATTTTTTATTAAATTTTTAATGTATTCAGGTGTTAATTTAATACAATGTAATTATGTTATTTGAATATTTTGTGAATAAATTGACATTTCTTAATATTAAAATAATATAATTTATGATTAAATTCATAATTAACATGTATTTATGTATTTTAATATGTGCAATGTATTTTAATATGTGCAAATTCTAAAATAAATAAATAAATTATGTTAATTATAAATTATGTTTATTATAAATGTGAAGAAATATGCTTCCATAATTTGTTACATTGTTTGTATTAATATTTGTGTTATATTCTGATATATTCATCTTGTGTTAAATTAACACAAAAATTTCGGATTATTTAAGTCACATAAAATGTTAAATTTAAGATAAACTTTTCAACTGTGTACAGTAAAAAATATTTCTTTGTTATTTTTTTTACATAATATTTATATAATTACTTCTTAATATATTCATCTTGTGTTAAATTAACACAAAAATTTTGGATTATTTAAGTCAAATAAACACAAAACATTAAGTTAAATAAATACAAAAGTCGAGTGCATTATTTGGGACACGTGTGTTAAATTTTCCAACTATTATTTGCATACCTTATATGAATAACTTCAAATTTCAAACTATCTTGAATCGCGCATAGTCTGGCGTAAGCTTTACGAAATCGTGCAAAAATCTGTCGTAATACTTCACGTACAATTAATAACGTATCTTTTACATATCAGATACTTTGCAAGTATAATTAATCAAAACGTGATAATTGATAATCCTCAATTAATCTTAAAGTAACGACTATGAAACTCCGCGATACTTTCACTCCTATTTCGAAGTATAAATCAATTATCGCGATCAACTGATTAGGGGGAAGCCTTATTAATGTAACTTCGTTAACTAGTCGATACTCACGAGGACGATCTCGACGGCACCGATGATGTACATCGCGGCGGCCAAGGTGGTGCCAGTATAAAATAACATACCCACTGCACCGCCGAATTCCGGGCCTAAGCTCCTTGAGATCATGAAGTAGGAACCACCGGCTGGCACCACACCATTAGTAGCGATGGCACTCATACTGATCGCCGTCAGCATCGTCTGCGCACACAAAGAATAACTGTTTGCAATTCGGTTTTACATTTCCCAAAGTTCAATTCGCGAGAAACTATCCGTTTTCGGTCTCATTAAGATTCTCAAGTACTAATACCTCGATATCTTGATCAAAGAAAATCGATTTTTCAGATTAATTAGAAAATCTGCCAATGATACTCTTTATTGTTTCTTTTCTCTTTCACTTTTCTAAATTTCAAATAAAAAAAGAAAATGGTCAATAAAGAGCCAAATAAGATTGGAAAAATGAAAACTATATTTGAGTAGCTAAAATGCATGAAGCAAGGTTGAAATGCAAATGCATGATTGAAATACAAATGCCGCTATATTCAAAAATAAAAAAATAAAATATTGAAATCCTTGGACTTCTTAATACCTTGGTCATAAATTGAACATTTAAAACTACCCAGATAGCCAAGTCTGTAGAAAACAAATTTTTTAAATGTCTGTTACATTATGCCAACAAAATGACAACAGAATTAGATGTACATAATACTATTGACAGACTGTTAAAAAACGTAACAGAATCTGCAAGCGTCAGATAATATCGGCAGAATTTGCTCACTTTCTGCCAACAATTTGCCTTCACATTATGTCGACAGACGACGTTAACAGAACACAAGCCTAATGCGGACACAATTGATGGCAGACTGCCGTCATTTTCTGTTCGAATCTGCTGACAGTCTGCTAAAAGACTGCAGATATTTGGCTATCTGGATATATAAAAACAATTATAAACTCTTTATATAAAATCAAGAGAGAAAAATAGATAAAGTTACAAAAAAAGTTCCCTACTTTTCGATACTATGATTAATCTATTAGATTTACTAACTTTTTTTTTAGTTTTATTTATTATTTTTTTATGAAATTTGTTTTATCAATATTTTCTTTATGTTCAATATTTTATTTAAATATTTGTTATAAATATAAAAGAGGAAACAGTATATTGTTATATTTTTTCAATAAATAACTAAATGTGATTTATAATATGCACTGTGAAAAAAAAGTTACAATATTCGCAAGCAAATGTTACATGACGTTTTTTTCGATATTTGGTTACAAAAACATTTGATACAATAGTAATGGAGAAATATGCATTTCTGTGAAATATATCTCATTAATTGTAAAAAAATAAAATGGTTTATTTGTTAGAAATAAAACTTTATTTCGCCGTATTTAAATAAAGATTTATTTCAAATAATATTTGAAATAAATATTATATCTCACAAATAATTTGTAAACATTTTTTTTCAATGTAATTTTTATTATTAATAAGATAATAAAAATGCTTTGAGATCACAAAAAAATTTATTTCAGTAACTTACTCTAATTGTAAGATTTAATTGTTTTTGCATCAATATTTCAGTTTCAAAATTAGCTAAATCTTTTCTTTAGCTACAAAAACAGTTAAATGCATTGTATTTTAAGAAATTATGTTTTTCATGACATTTTATATATATATTTTGTTAATTAAAATAATAAATTTTTTTTAATTTCAAAGAAAGATTTTATTGATACTTCAAGTGAAAAATTGCAAGCTTTCGCCAAAAAACATATAAAGTGAAGATAGCTACTTTTGCAAATAAGCTCAATTATTTTCAAAATAAAAATGAGTAAAAATCATACTAAGAAATGATTTGGTACGTGCAAGCTTCAATTGTCCTTTAAATCTTTCACTTTTATAAATTTTTTTTAGTTTCCTATTTTGGGAATAAATATAATTTTTATTTTTCCAATTTTATTTGGCTCATATTAATAACCATTTTTTTTTAACTTTTAGGCTTTGTATAATCATAAGTTTTTCAATCTTGATAGTCTTGCATTTCTCATGTAGTTATACTCTCTAAATGAATACTCACAACACAACAGCAACAGAGCACGATGCAGAAGCCCTGAATAGCGCCGGCTGTACCGACTACCCATGTCAGACGGATAAAGAGGATCACACCAAAGATGTTCTGGATACAAGGCAAGTAAACACCTATGAGAGTACCCATTCGTGCTCCGCCTCCCGCAGCCGGGGCCGGTTTATCCGGGTCGGTCGCGGCAGGGATGGTGTTGCTGTAGTTCGCCAAGCTGTTGAGCAATGTCGAGATTCGCGGCCGATCCTCCATCTCCTCCTACAAGAATTTATTTCGATTTTTGTTTATCCCTCGACTGCACGTAATTACAGAATTCAGAAGTGAAATATCATTTTTTATCTGGAGTATTTCTTGTAGTATTCTCATGAACGCAATCAGGATGTTTAAATGAAATCTTGCAAAAAAATTCCTTGAGAATTCCCGAATTTTTCAAATACTTTTGTTCAAAATTTCAGATAAGATTAAACAATTTTTTAATGCATTTTGAAATAAATTGGAGTGCAAGTAATGCAAACAAAATGTTATATGTCAAATTAATAAAAGAATTCTACGAGACTAATGGATGGTATTCATAGTCTCTCTATAACACCGTCTTAAGTAATGTCTTAAGTCTTAATATACTAATCAACTATGAATACCGATTTATATCGTTTTTTACAATTGAAATTGCGAAATCTACACGGAGAGAATTTTGTTTTAAAATTTATTTCGAAAATATGATAGATGTGATATAATATAATATTTTAAAGATTTTTGTCATGCACTTCAGTAAAATTAATCAAACTTATTTTATACTTTATTGTAGTTTTATTAATAAATGAGAAAGATTTACATTAAAATTCTTGGAAATACAATGTTGTCCCCGACTATCATATATTCAGGATAAGCTCTAAAAAAAGTTCTCTCCGTGTATATAAAATAATATAGGAAAGATTTACTATAATATAATATCAGTGAGCTATTCTTTTTTATTGAGTTTTTATTATCTTCTATTGTTCATCATTCTAATTTTTTATAATAAAAACTCGCGAGATATACGTGAGAATGTACATGAATATATACGCGAATATATGTGCTATTTATAACTAACCAATTATCAACATTTTTTATTATCAAAAAAAATGTTTTCAGAATAAGAATTTTCAGAACAAAATTTCAGAATAAAATTTCATAAATTTTCCCACAAAAATTTCAACAAAATTTCATAAAAATTCTTGTGTGTGTGATTTTTAATAATAAAAAAATCTTCAAAAAATTTCAAATTTTCTGAGTTTTTCCAGGTAGTAAAATACTCTGGCGATGTTTCAATCAAGGAGAACTTTTCTAACGTAAAGAACCATAATGCGACTTTACGATTTATGTTCAGTTGGATTCGAGCTCGAATATTTTATCCGAAATTTAAGGGCAAACTTGACATTTACAAATTGCGTCTGATCACATATAGACTTTTGCTACTTCTGTACGATCACGTACGGACTTTGCTACTTTTATTCAGCTATAAATATATAAAAACACTTTCTATTTTCATTTGATCGTGTGTAGATTTATACTTTATAGATTATATTTACTGTCGGACAAAACAATACGAAACAACTTCGAGAGAATTAACGATTCGTCCGATCAGTCATCGACTCTTATCACTAGCGTGCTTTTACGCACGAAACCCTCGTCGCGATTTTATAATTTTCCGTATTTTCGATTCGTTATTATTCCAAAAGGATGTCGCAACTTCATTTGCAATTTTATTGACAAACTTTTGCGGGAAAGTGTCACGTAACTCTGTCCGCCGGGACGCTTTTATGGAAATTGTTAGTCCCTTGTCATGTAAGTTTCCGCTGCAACCTTGTTACGATGGTATTACATTGTTGTCGATCTAATTTCGCGACGACTACTCTTCGCATCAAACATTTCGCTTGCATATCATACAGAAAACACAGATCTCTTTTATACGGAATATATAATAATAACGCAGTAAGAAAAACGGAGAACGTGAGCTAAAAAGATTTCTTAATATAGAAGATTTTCTTTAAGAAATTGCAACGAGTTCCAGTCTTATCTCTAATTCACTGCTTCCACACGTATCTTTTTTATTTCTTTCATGGAAATTGTTAATCCTTTTATCGTGTAAGTTTTCGCTGTAACTCGTTACACGGTGCCATCCAATTTCGCAACGACTATGTTTTTGACATCGGGTATTCCGTTTGCACAGAAAACATAGATTTCTTTATATCAAATGTAATAATATAAAACAAATGTTGAAGAATGCAAGCTAAGAAGATCCCAACATATGATAATTTTCTTGAAAAAATTGCAACAATTTTTCCGTCTAGCTATAATCCACTGTTTTTACGGATCTTTTTTAAGAATTAGAACTGTGTTTTAAGACCGATAAACAATCGGCACATAGTTGCTTATATTGGAATTTTTAAGATTCGCATAAAATATTATTATAGACTACAAGACCCGCTTTGAATATAGTATTCCTCATTTATTTACATTGAAATCTCTTAATAGATTCGTAGAATGAACAAAATAATTATTATTGAAGTACAAATACAAAATGCCTAAACTGTCCTCCGAAATTGTATTTGTTCTCTATTTTTCCCTTTTTTTTTAAATATATTATAATTTTCTTGTCTGAAATTATTTCAATGAAATTTACAAGCGCGATAAAAAGTATACTGCTATTACTTGTACATCTTCTCAGGTTTATCTTCAATTGCGGTGTTCGATCGAATCGAACGAGAAATACGAGAGTATTCGAGAAGGTTAAAGTCGCTGTGGAGCGAATTATCGGAAGAACGAGGCACAACTGGCCTCGCGCGAGATTCATAGCTCGATAATAGCTCGCAATTTTAAACGGAATTGGGCAGATAAGGGAACTAAGCCGGACAGGAAAAACTCCGGCAGCTTTCTTACAGGAGAAAATAGTCTTTAAAATAGTCTTTTTAAAATTGCAAAGAGGAATGATGACAAGAGAGAGAGTAAAGAGAGTTCCTGAGTATGCGGCTTAACTTTCGTTATGAAAGAATTTCGTTAAAAAAGCAATTCAGAAAAGGATTCTCAGTGGTCACATAATTCCGTTCTTAGAACTCCTTGCGAAACATTATTGAGAAAATTGCAATCGACAGCTGAAGCTTTCGTGAAAATATTTCGTAACTTTATGAAAGAAAATGAATAATTGAGTGAGTCTAATAGAACTACCGTCAGCTTCGAAGAGTTAATTAGGTATAATATTTAATAAGTAGCAACGTATGGATCATTATGAAAAAACATTATTAACATAGTGTTTAAATTATAATTATTCGTAAAACATAAGAATAAACGAATTAGAATTAAAAGAAAATATAGAAAATTGTGAAGAGATGAATAAAAAAATGAAGTTCTTTGCGACAAATGATTTTTAGCAAAATACATAGTTCTGTTTGCAAACTGCGTTTTTTAAATTAATATAATACTTATTATACTATGATGACTTTATTATTTGCATCGAAAAATAGATGATTTTTTCGAGGAAGAGTCTAGCAATTAAAAAAATAATTAAAGACGACGTAGACATTAAAACGTATACATTAAGTTAATGAATCGAGGTGTACGTTCTTTCTTTCGATAAAATGAAAAATTTTTCTTTTTTTATCAAGATATGCATTGATTTTTCAGTAGATATAAATTAAATAAATACGAGAGGTTGATTTTTCAATAGAAATAAATTAAATTAAATTAAATTAATTTAAAGACCTCATAAAATAAGATCTGAATTGTCAAATTTTTCTTGTACTCACACTGTAGAGATACAGATTGGTCTCATATCCTGACTTCTTCTCGGAATTGGTGCTGACAATGGGATCGCCATCTCCGCCTGCGCCACCTCCATCGCCTGAAAGCAAGAAAAGAAAGTAATTAATTATTCTGTCTTTTATTTTGAGTTTTAAAGTTCTCTCTAAAAGGAAATTATATTAACTACCAGAAAAATACACATTGATATATCCATTATTAATGGCATATTAAGGATTCTCAAGAAAATTAGTGTTTCTTGCAAAAAATTGTATATATAGAATTTAATCAATTTAATAATTAAGTTTCATCTTTATAATTTGCTATATTTTCTTTTAACTTCAATTTCTCGTTTATTCTTATGTTTAACGAATAATTGAAATACTGTTAATAAATGTATTTACAATGATTCATACTATTACTCGCGTTAAATATTACATAATTAACTCTCTGGAATTGGCGATGGATCTATTAGACTCAATTATAAATCTCTTTATCAAACAATTCAATTTCTTTTATTTGCATCTGCAAATTTGGATTGTTCTTATCGAAATATACTTACAATTAGTATTAATTCTTATTATACATGTTATCTTGGTTTTTTGAAATTAATTAATATATTTTATTTAACTGCATACTTAATTAATTACTGCATAATTAATTAATACTTTTAATTAACTGCATAAAACAATTGAATAAGTCTTATACATTCAGCATCAATAATTATGTTATAGATTTTGGCATCAGTTCCAAAAGATTAATAAACGTATAATATTTAGACAATTTTGACAAAGATTTACATCGTAAGATATGTATATCATCGCGCGAAAATCTGCAATGACAATTGAATCAATAAGAGCAACGTTTATCAGATACTTAAACTCTTTTAAGGTACTTTGAGAAAGTCATAATGTTTACAACTGCCTGTTAGATGATCAATATGACACCACAACTATTTTTATGATCGTTAAGTATTAATTATCAAGTCATTATATGTTCGCGAAAATACATATACAGATTAGATATAGTCGCAACATAAATCTTTGTTGCTTTCCGACAAACAAAAAGAGTCAAAACTGGAAACAGTGATAAGACTGAATAAATATTTAAGTATAAAAAAAATCAAATAAAACATTTTATAAAAATTATTTTTTCATAATAATAATCAGCGACCAAGATAACTTTCAAAAATATACAATAAGTTGAGTGAAAATAATCATATAGATATAAAAAATTTGCTTTCCATGTTGCATCTGTTATTTTGAATTTCTAACATTTGATTTTAATAATCAGTAATCCAAGAAACAAGTAAATATTAAAAATTTGTCCAGTAAAAAACAATGTGTCCTAGAAAGATTAAAGAGTTTTCAATATTTAAAAAACAAATTATATTTTCACGTATAAATTCGCTCTCTTACATTACTCGGCCATATTTTATTTTTCTACATTTGCGCTTTCTCTCCACGTATTTCATACGCGAAAAGAAAACCGAAGACTGGCGAAGATCTAACGACATTGAAATACCGTTAAAGAGCTAACTCCCACTGTAGCATTTCGCGATACAAATGGCAACGTTCCAACTGGCACGTACGATCGTTAATCGACCTGACAGAATTTTTATCAACGCGAATTCAGAATCGGTCTCGTGAGGAGAGCTCAAACCTCTTGACCCATTCGTCTCTTTCAGCGAATCTCGACTCCCTCTTGGTATTCCATCAAGATGTTCATTCCAACCAGCATCCAGTACGGAGAAACCGCAATACTCGAATACAGAATTTGCCGTGCTTGATTGATTAATTATTTCCCGGAAGAGTCAATTCTCTCTTTAAAAAGACGCGCGTCTACAAAGTATGCGAATTATAAGCTATAAAATCGAAAATATTAATTTTTCAAGTAAGAACAATACACTTTTTTAATAATATTGAATATACATCCTTGACCATAAATATAAAGCATTTAATTTCTAAAAAACAATAATAAAGACAAAAAAACTAGCAAGATATTAAAATTGTAATAAAAAATTGTAATTAAAATATTAAAACTGTAATAAAAAATTGTAATTAAAATATTAAAACTGTAATAAAACTGTAAATAAAAGTAAATAAATATTATTATTTTTTAATAAAATTGCTTTTAATTTATTATATTTTTCACATTTACGTCAATTTGTGAGGATATATATATTCATTCCCAACGATAAATTAGCAAAATATTGCAAACTATATTTAACTGGATATTGAATATCAAATTAGTAAAATAACATTTCTCTAATAAAGATACATGGATAAATATTATTGCCTCGTAAATTTATTTTACATATTTCAGGAAAATTGAGGTAACTGTTAAAATTACAATATTTAACTAGAAATATCATTAGTAAATAATTAGAAATATCATATGTTTATTATTCTAAAGGACTAAAAGAATAAATTACTATGAAAATGAAGAAAGTGATGAAAAGTCAAATATTTTTTCAGTAAAAAAAATAAATATTGGAAAATCAAAAAAGTTCAGATTCTTATGTTTTATAAAAAAAAAATAATATTAATTTAAAAATAAAAACAGTCAATAATGATCATTTAATACTTCTAATGTTAACCAAGTAATTTTTCTAATATGGAAATCTAGACATGATGATTGTAACGATGAAATTAAGAGAGTGCGCGAGAAGGAAGAATGGAACAACAGCGATTATGCAACCATTCTTACATCGCGTCGACGAGAAGGCGAGTACTTATGCTATGCTCCTTACTTAGTAGTCATGAGAGAAGGTTCCTCTTATCCCTGTCTGCTTGAAACATTCCAGTGTGACATATCAGAGCCACAAATTTCGCTCTTAATCTACTTGCGAAACGGATAACGCTGCCAGTAAAACGTTACGCGATAGACATTACGCGAGGAACATAAACAAGACAATAGCTCTTGGCCGATGTATTCATAGTCGTACTCATAGTCGGCAGTTTCCCCGTTCCGCGAATTAAATGCTAAATTTGTGAGATATGACGTTCGACATTTTTATATAATTATACCGCGTGACGTCGGAAATATATATATAAATATATTTATAGCGCAGATATCTGCTTAATGGCTGGAAAATTGAGTTAGCTGACTGTAATCTTATCTATATCTTATCTATATCGAAACGCATCATCTTGCTCTATAAGAGCAAAGAAATTGAATCTTCAGTTAGATATTAGATAAAGCGATATTAATTTTCGTTAATAAAGTTGCATAAAATTGACGATCTTCAATCGTATATTTTATTATAACAAGTTTATTATAATATAGATAACAAAAAATTGTCATCATTAATTCCCCCGTATATCTATTGGACCCCCTCAATTATATCTTTTATAATGTGTTACATCTACTTTGCATTATTGTTATTGAAATAAATTTAATATTTACACACATTCTTTTTTATATTATAATTATATATTTATATTTGGTTATATTGGTTCCGTGAGATTAATTAATTTCTTTTAGTCAACATGCAAATGTTGTTAAATATCAAAGGTGCAATAATAACAATTCCTTGAGTTAACCTTTCGACTCTCAAACGAGGCAACCGTTCACCTTAAAAATGATATTTTTAGAATAATTCTGTTATAAGATTTTAATAATTTTTGTTTGAAATAAATAAATGCATAATATATACAATTTTCAAAAAGATATGTCTTATTTACTTACGGCGAATTATTCATTCCTCTTTCTTAGGAATATTATTTTATAATTACTTTCAAGAAATAATTTTCATTTACAACTAGAAAAATTAATATAAATTTTTAATAACATTTACATTATTTACAGAATTGTGCAATAATAAGAATTGTACAAGAATTAAAATACGAGAATAAATATAGACAATAATTGTTTCATTATTATAATTATAATTTCAAAGTTATTCAACATATATTAATATAAATAAAAATAAATGATATTGTATCATATTTTTTATACAAAAAAGTTTTTTAGAGTCAACCACTTGGAAACTTATGCTGAGAAATTAGCATTTAGTCGAAAGGATAAATAATATTTTGTTATTTTTAACTTCCATATGTATTCAAATGTAAACACATCCTTCTGTAGTTTCAAAGTAAATAACGTCCAGCGTGTATTAACATACACGCACTTAATAAATGCAAACTGACTCTTCACATTTTAGTGTAAACTAAATTTGTCAAATTTAATAGTTTCTACAGTTTCTACAGTTTTAAAAGTTACAGTTTTAAAAGTTTCTACAGTTCAATTGTTTAACTCCATTGTTTTAATTAAATTAATGACATATGAATAGGTACAGCGGTGACCTATAGACATATTAAAAACTCGAATTGGATATAATCTGACATTTTTTTTTTTACTTTGGCACTTCTAAAGAAAACACCCGTGAAAGCCTCAAAAATATCATAATCTGACATTATGAATTTAACAGAGTAAATTAAATGGATTTCACAGAGCCATTTAATTTACTCTATTAAATTTATATGTCCCAGTGTATCCCGCAGTATCTGTGTTACAGATTTTGACGTCAGTTTCAGAGGGAGGTTAAGCGGATATTAGTAGAACTTGATCAAAAGAAAATGATTGAATACTATTTATTAACGTCCATTAACATGAATATTCGTCTTTTGACATTTAGCAATAGCTTTATCGGTGAATAAATTCTACTATTAGGAAAGTATTATTCCATCCACGGTCTGAATCATCGCATCTTATCCCACGCGATTTTCACTGATTTTATCGGCGGTGTAACGTAACGGAAAAATGTAGAAATGGCAGAGAGACGAGCAGAGTAGGACTATGCGAAGTAGGTCGATGGTTTCGCGTGCAATGCCAAGGCTTCTCTGTGTATATGTCAGGAGAAATAAATATAGTCAAAGATAGCAAAGAGAAAGAGAGAAAGAGAGAGAAGCGCAGAGAACTCAAATAATATAATACAGGCGGCTGACGTATCCGAAGGGAAAAGCCGAGAGCCGTGTGTCTCGATTATTGTGGGATGCTTCTTGGCTGATGTCTTTAACTTGGCTGTTAACTTAGTTATATCACTTTGATCTCCTTATCCCTCGAGTCGGTTTCTTCCCTTCTCGCATCACCCCCTTTCTCGATGCTATCTTGTAACATGCCCGAAACCGCAGTTTTGTTCGTAAATTCCACGACGATTTTGAGGACAAACTTCGTCAGAGTGTTTGGAGTGATTCAGCAGTCTCTGGTGGAATCCATTCCCGTGAGAGCGACTACGATGTGATCGAGAGATAGATTTCGACGCGTGTGCATCGAAAGAAAAATTTATGGTATTTATGACTAAAATTATATGTTACTATTTTATGATTATTGCTATAGAGTTAATATATGTATAATTCTATCAGCAAATAAAAATATATATATGCAGTTAGCAAAAAATGACTGTATTATTACCAGGGCAGGCTGCGAAATAACGCGTTACTTTTAACTGTAGTTAAATTTTAACCCTTACAGCACAAAGTTGCAACAACACTGTTGCAACATTGCAGAGATTTTGCAGCGGTATTGCTGCTGTATGAGAATTAACTATTTTCATTATAAATGGTATAATATAATAAATGATATTTCATGCGCCACTCTATATATATAATATGTATATTTGTTGATAGAACTATAGTACATATAATTATTATTATTAACATTATAACAATACTAACCATAATTGTGGTAATATGTAATAATTAATCACAAATACCGAAAACTTTTCTTTCAGTGTACTATTCTGACAACAACATCACAAATATCGAAAACTTTTCTTTCAGTGTACTATTCTGACAAAGTATATTCAGCGAGAAAAATATAATTCAGGAGAAAAGGTGATATTTTGCCGAACTATGTAATATTTTACTTTTCCATCTAATATATCTTTAACATTTCCTTTAGTTTCCTTCCCTTCTCATATATCGTGTTTGAGTGAACAGGTGTACTAGAATCACATCTTCATTATTTAAATAGAATATTGGAAATATTGTGTACTTATATAGCTATTCAAATGTCGATATTAATATCGCATGATATGTTAAGAGCTCAATATTATACATATATTATTCAATATGTGTATAACAGAATCGAATCTCAATATTTCATTTTAAGTTAATACTGAAAAAGTAACGTTTCTATGCAAATATATTTATGTACGCAACACTGTGTTTACGTAAAAAAATAAAGAAAGAAAATAACATCGGCTTCGCAATATATATATATATATATATATATACATATAATTACGTACCTATATAATACTTCAAATTGCATTATTTCCGCTTTTGCTGTTCTTTAACCTATTCAAAGAGTTTTCTATTCGCATGGGAGTACAATACAATATTTTTGTCAGCGAAAGAGACATTGTAAAATTCTCTGTGAGGGAGCTGCATTAATTTTTAATTTCTATGAGTAGTCTGTATGAAAAAAATTCGTTTGTTTAATAAAAAAAAAAAAAGAAAGTTCGGTTGGTACTTCTATAAAAGGATTTTCCGCTACACAATCAAAGTAAAAGGATGGAATGAACAAGCGATAGAAAAGAGAGAAAGAGAGAGAAAGAAACGATAGAAATGTCACTTTTCTGTGAGCAAAAACGAGATAAGGAAAAATATATCGCAAATAAATACACGTGTCCTCGAACTATATTTCTTTGACGAATACTGCAACGCCATGAGAGAAAAACGTAAAGATATGATATCGCTGTCACGAAAAATAGAGTTCTCTTTCGGGAATATTTCCTGACGATCTTATATAGAATCCTTCGCCCTCCCCCACGTAAAAGCTTGAACGTTTCTAACACAGAGAAATAGATCCTCGATAAAGAACAAATCACCGCATAAAATGTTTACTCAGTTTTCTATATATTTCGAAATTATATATTAATTCCAATTAATTGGCAGAAATAAAGGCATCCATCAAAATTAAATAACGAATATTGTCGTTATCGGTACTGCCACGCAGATTTATATTTACTGCATTCAAATATTTCACGATCATTCAACATGATTTCTAGATTTACTCTCTTGCACGTGTGCCGTACACATTCGAGTGTAATTATGATCGAGTGTCGTTTGCACGCCTCTAAGCGTCCTGCTCGACACATATAGATTCACATGTAGCATGGGTGTGAAGCTAATTGGCGGACAAAACGCCCGGTATTATTCCAGAATCGATCCCGATATATAATCGACGACAGAGTAAGAATTATACGACTCCATAATGCTTCATGACGCGGTCGTAAGCGAGTTGGTCTCTCTCGGTTAGGTAATGATAATCGTAATATTTCATTGATGGGCTGTAACCGGCAGACTGTGCGAACAAATGACGACCGTAAGACCATAAACGACTTCTAATGATCCTTGTCAATATCAGGTTGCTTCGTTGACATCCTATCACAATGATTTATAGGTCCCGTAAATTGCTTTGATAAAATTTCTTTTACAGCAAAAAATTTATAAAAGTTCATAAAAGATCCTCCATGTATCTTCTTATTCTAGACTCGATGTTATATTCGTATCTTATTCCATTCATTTGATCCATATTCTTATCTGGATCAAATCTTAACATGTAATATTCGAATTTTATTTTTAATAAAGAATTTCTTTAAATTACAATAAATGAATCAATTAGTCTTTAAGAGAAAATCTTTAACTATCTTTTAGAGAGAATAGAGGTCTATTTTTTAAATTTTCTTGTCTCAAAATGTGACATTACAGTGGCTTTCCCATTTTAAAGATTGATAAGTCTCTTACAAAGTGATTATAAAATCTTTATGTACAGCTTTAAACTTTTTTATAACTTTATTGAGTCTACAAAGTCAATTTAATTGAAAACATTTTTTCTTTTTTATTATCACCTATGAAGTAATTTAATAAATGAAGTAATTTAATAAAAAAAATCAAAATGATGAATTCATATAATAGATAGAATAATAGATAGAATTTTAAAAAAATAATTTGAATACTGTTAAAATTCGGTTTTAGGGAGCTTTTAATTCCAAATTTATATTTTCCAAGTTTATTTGAAGTTCAGTAATGTTTAAAGTTCTTTACTACGTAAAGTATTACAGTTAGTACTAATTTTTAAATTGACTAATTTTCAACTTTTAAACTCTGATCATGAACTCAGCTGTGAGATTTAAATTGTTCTTTATGGAGGTTACTATCTTTTTTAAATTTGATATTTTCTGTCTACATTCAAACTCAGAGATACCAAGAATTTTCTATAACCGAGTTTTACGATAACCAGATTATTTTTTGAAATTTGATTTTTAGAATTCTAAGACCAAAATTGAATTTACAGTGACCTCGGAAACCTTTGGAAAGCAAGAACTTCCATAAGTTACTTTGTTAGAAAGCTTCGGTCCTTTGAGGATCGAAGCTTTCTAACAAATAGCGAATTCGGTTGGACACTCTCTAGTACACTAATTTAATCTGAGTCTAAAAGTGAAATGGAATTATTTTGAATTATAAAGTATATATTTTACTTAATAGTGCAATAAAATGCATTGAGGATTTTATGATTTAATCCGTATTTCTGTGTATATTAAACACACATTTTTACGTTAATTTATGTACAATTTCTTTAATATGCATCAATGCATATTATCAATGCGTACTGAATGCGTCCAATCGAATTTGCTAAAAAAGTAAGGTTAATAATTTCAAGATATATAAAAGATTTAAGATATGTAAAAGATTAGTGAACAAGTTTTTTGCAAATATTTAAATGAAACTTTGCAAAAAATTGCAACGACAGAACCTGGAAAATGATGAAATTTAAACATCTCAAAAATGAAGTAGCTCGTTGTCATGACAAAAGCGATATATTTAGCTGTGCAAGAAAGCCGCGTAAGGAACTGGAGCGAGACGCGAGCGTCGTGCCTGGAAAATACAAACTCTACTTTGTGCTTGCACGCGCGCCATTTGCCAAACGCTAGTAAATTTGGGACAATCTCGTGACAGGAATTAACGAGACTCGAACTTCCACGCTCGCCCACCAATGCTGATGAAATTTCGATACAATGATCCTCGCTTTCGTTCTCCTGATTACATTATACACTATCGTGTTTCCTATTACAGTCTCTCTATGTTCGTCTATAATTTATGTACGTGTGAGTATAATTGTGTGTCTATCAAATATCAAATCAATTTATCAATCTCTTAAATCTGTCGAATATTCTCTACTTAGGAAATGCTGCAATAACTTAGAATTTATATAATATTTGTGTCTATTATGAATTAAATAACTAAAAAATTTAATTAATTATCATTAATCATTTATGATTGTTTTACTAATTAAGAATTTCCTCAGTTTTAAGATTTTGAAATGCTTTTTAAAGAAGTACCTTATAAAAAAATAAAAACTAAAAATAAAAAAAAGTGAATAACCTTAATTTTATTTTCAACAATCAAGCTAGTAAAAAGATTATTAATTGACTCATGCCTATGTACAAATATTTTATTTCTAACTATAATAATAATAATAGCTCGATAAATGTTATCTTTTAAATATCAAATATTGTCAACATTTAAACGTCAAATATTCTCTGAAAATATTGCAAATATATGCAATTTATATCTCTAATATTTATTTCTACTATAAAGTAAAAAATTAAAGCTTCATTATCATTTAATTACCTATTTTTAATTCACCAATTAAATATTTTATAAAAGTACAAGTTTTTTCTAATGTAACTTTCCTGATTCAAAAGGATGCTTCATTAGCTTTGTGATTGAGCCTAGAATGATGCATTGCCACGAAAATCGAAACTGCAATTTACCCTTTGTGCATCTCAGCGAAAATTAATGGCGTGGATGCACTGACGATAATACCGGAGATGGTGTCTAGTGAAGACAGATCAGTTTACGTCGCCGGCGAGATAGCACTTCCCTGTAAAACAATACATGAAAACGCGCGTCTTTTACCTCGAAAAATACATGGTATCGATGTTATCGTATTTCCGTGAAAGAGCACGTAACAGCTTTATCTCTTTTCTTCTCTTACGGTTTCTTCTCTAACGCCATTCAGTGCAAAAGCGGAGCCTTTGCAAACAATTTCGCGTTCGCAATGCATTCGGAAGCCATTCTTATTGATGATATCTACGACATTTTAAGTATGACATTTTAAAAAGAACAAAATTCCTTCGTAATGCAATATTGTCGTACAAATTGTTTCCTCTGTAAAAATATTAATCGCAGTCTCTAAATGAGGTTTAATGGCAGTCCATTATTTGCAATTGAACTGACATGTAATTATGCACGCGTCGATGCGTAAGATCCCGTTCGGATCGCACTAGATACACTTCAATGACCAAAACGAGGATCTGGAAAATCAGACTAATGCATTAGCGGCATTAATTAAGAGCGATACGTGCCTTTCGTAATTTTTCTTCCACAGATGGCCTCTCGAAACTCGTAATCGACACAATTGTATTCCGTTAAATATTCCGAGAGCGCGATTCACCTTTCACCATTTATTCACTGTTTTTCACGAGCTTGAATAAAATAAAATTGTTATCTTCCTGAAATTTACTAGTTAAAATAAATTGAAGTAGCTGTGAGTATAATTTGTGATTTATATTTAGCGACTTGAAAAATGAGGAAAATATTCATAAGTCAAAAAATTCAAAGATTTAAAATTTAAGACATTGAAAACAAAGAATAAAGAACATTCATAAAGTCAGACTCAGGATATAATTTTATGAAAATAAAATATATCAAGCAATGCAATTTTTCTTGAATTCTTTATAATCGTCTCGATTCCCCAATGCGGAAAATTTCGTTTAATACAGTCGGCACGAATTCGATGGAATTACGAGCTCGTCTATCTACGTTTCGATTTCATAAATTCTATTTCCCGACGCTCGTAAATAAAGTTAAACAGGCGTGGGCGCATTTCGGCAAAGGTGGCAGCTGAATTGAATTTCATATTTCAAACTTATGGCAATTACCGCACGATATAGTATTTTATCGAGTGGGCGGCGGCTGGCGATTATTGGCCATCGATTTACGTTCCGGTGGCACGTGTGCCTTCAACCATACGTGCGACATTGCGTGCTTCGACACATATTGCGTACACTTTACCGTAAGATGAGTCGATTAAGAAGATTTACGTTATACATTGCTTCTTCAAGTCGATATATATTGCATAATGTGATCATCAATTATCATTTTATATATCGATAACGGTGTAATAAATTTTAACGAACCAACTTTTTGTTTTTAAATACGTAACAGGTGTTTTTATAATGTAAGGCTTTTCACATTAAAAGGATATGGTTTTTAAAAATTCCATTCTCCAATTTTTAAAAACTTTGCTATAAATTTCTTATGTAATAATATAAATTTGTAAGATATGTAATATATAAACATTTTAAATTTTGTTTACAATATGAAAATAAACGTGATGATAAAGCTTCTTTTAATGTTTATGTGCAATTCTAAATAATATAAAATTTATTGGTCATATTTAACTCTCTGCAAGTTGAACTTTGAAAGCAGTGTCAATATTTTAATTGGAAATTTTGGTAAAGAAATTTAAATGCTATAAAAAATAAATAAAATACTATAAAAATAAAAACTAAAATTAACTAAAATTAATTAAAATTTTTCACAAGTATGCAAGAATTTTTCCTGATTTTTATACAGTTCGGAACAATAAAAAAATCTCCATAAAAGCTCAAAGACTTAGATTAACGCAAGATGTAAAATTCTATATGGCGACGGAAGGTTGATGAATTAAGATAACATCTTTGTACTATATTTAAGCGAGCAACAAATTTTTTATTGATATTGGCTGAGAAATTTTTTCGATATTATTTATACTTATTTCGCAAGTAACAGATTCGAAACTTGCGAGCATTAGATCAGCAACAAATTCCTACATTTTTAAGTACAATTTCGTTGTTACATATTTTGCTCCGTTAACTTAATCTTCCTTTAGTATCATTTAAAGAAAAATTGACAGAGCAATAAATTTCTTTCTTTGGCAAGAATCGATTGAACAACACTTGATAAAAATAATAGTCAAGTTTTTAAAATAATTTAAATATTAATTATTATTAACCAAATTATTTATGTAAAATGTAAATGGATGATTATAACACCTTCTTCTCTAGTCTTCAGTCAATTTCCTTTCATTATTTCAAAAATACTAATGTTTCACTTTTCATCAACGCAGCGATTTGATTTAAATCTTTTTGATTAAAATATTTTTTATAATTTTTATTTTTGTTCCCTCAATTTTTAAAAATTTAGTAAAGATTAAAATTTTTATTCCGAAGCTTAATGACTTTGAACCCCATGCGAAAACCGTAGCTCTTAAGATTAAATTAGAGTTACATCTTACGAGTTCTCCGAAATTATCGAGGACAGCCGCGGATTATCCTTGGAAAGTTTGTCGGATCGAAAATAGCGGGCTAATAGAGAGAGAGAGAGAGAGAGAGAGAGAGAGAGAGAGAGAGAGAGATAAAATTCAACGAAATTTAAATAATCGGCAATTACGAACGAGCGGAGCGTGAATTTCGCACGGAAGCACAACCGCCCGCTTGAGCGCGCCGACGCTATGTCGACGTTAATTTCCCGATGCATGGCTGCACTGAGGTTGACGCCGCAGCATCCGATCTGACGCTGCAACGAGCGTCAATCGAGTAACTGTGTGTCAACAAGACCCTCTCTGGTAGCCGCTGGACATGTACACATGGGTGATCATTTATCTTGGCAAGAAACGCTCGTAAACCGCGGTTACTTTAATTTTCGCGAAACTTGGACTCGTGGAGCCAATTAGATCAATCACACTTTCAGAGACTCCAGATTCATTTGGAAATGGAATTTATCTCTTTCTCTCTCTTTCAAACAGCAGCTTCGGTTGAGGGGATTTTAATTCAATCATCTTGCCCCTCAACAGATTCAATTTAATTATTTTACATTATTTTATTACTTCAATTAGTCGTTTCTAAAGCATTTATATGTAAATGAAGAGCAAGAGAAAGAGAGAGAGAGAGAGAGAGAGAGAGAGAGAGAGAGAGAGAGATAATTGATCTACATAAACGACTTACAGAAATTTCTAAAAATTTCTCTTCATAGCAGGCAAAAGAGATAAAGCGTTCATTGCAGAATTCAATGATGCGTAACTGCGATGATTCGTCTCCTTTTTAACTCGGTCACGAGAGACATTTTTCGCTCAACGATGCAACGTTAAAAACACTCCGATGATCGTATTATGTGATCCGTATGTAAACCGATGCGTGTTTATGGAACAAGTCATAAGTAGAGATGGTTGTCGCATAAATTTCATCGCTCGGCAGATCAATCATGACTACATACATATAGGCGTGTCAATGGTTAGACGAACACGTAAATCATGGGAGATGCCCCGCAAAATGGTTTACGTCAATCCGTATTAGATAGTGTCTGATTTGCTTAATCGCGAACGGATAGAGTGAAGGCATCTTTTTAGAATATCGATCGCCTCGATCACTTATATGTGCTGCAGTACATTTTTACAGCGTATAAAATTGTAAATGTCGTTTATTTGTTACAACAATGACGCAATTCAAAAAACAAAACTTTTCACAGAATAAATTTGGATAGTTTAAATTATTTTAAAAATTTGTGATATTAATTTAAAATGCAATTTTGATATAGAACTGATAAAATAGAAATAAATATATATTATAAAATAACAAAGTTTTTTAAACATTGTTTCTAAAATCAACGTTTGTGCGATTCAATTTTTGCAACCATATGGCAAATATCAATTGTGATAAATTGAAGTCTCGGGTATCAAAATGCTCTTATTTGTCTTATCATAAGACAACATGAAATTCTAAAATTCTCGGAAATATATCGCCAAAACATCTCCGTACTATTTCGAATTTATCCGGAGTAACAATTTGTAATCTCTCAATAGAAAAGTTTCCAATCACTCGATTCTTAATACGTCACAGTAAAATATGTAACGGACAGAGAATCGAAGATAGAAATTGGAAGTCCTCGCTGCTCGTGTCTTTGATGACGAGATGTAAACAGATTCGTTTTTGATGGCCTCGTATTCTATTGTGTGCATTTCAACATTGCGCGGTTTGCGGTTTCCGTTTTTATTTAATCTCATTGTTTTGCCGCAAAAACGTACGTAACTTTCGGTTACAAATACAAATCGACGCGGAAGTAGACTATGAAATTGATATACAATCGAAAGACTGATATATAATCGAATTATTCACAGTCACAGCTATGTTTTAAAAAAATGATTACATCTTTTCATGCATGTACAAATAACAAAAAAGTTCACAACTATCAAAAGTATTTCCATATTTAGGAATTTATAATATCCAAGAAAATGATCGATAAACTGAGAAAATGAACTAGTAATAGAATAAATATTTAAACAGTGCCAATTAAAAACACTTACAGTAAATAAATATTTAATCAATAAAAAATGATACTTAAATCAAATTAATATTTCTTGTGTCACATATGCATACATATATATTTTTTATTTAGGAAATACATAATTAGTATTATTTAAATAAATGATTTATTAACATTTAGTACATTTTTTCAGTGTATTTTTCACTGTTAATCTATTCATTAAAATTAAATTATTATATTATATCATAAATTTATATTAATTTTATCATTTTACTTTAAATTATATTATAGTGTAAATTAAATATAAATATGTAAAAGAATAAATCATATTAAACTTGTTTTTTAATTGTTTTTTGTTCAACATTATTTTACTCTCTATCTCGATTCGTGTACACATTTGTGTAAAAATATAATAACGTCATAAATATAAAATACATTTTAATTTTAGAAGCTTTTTCTTGCAAAACTCCTAATCAATATTGACTTAAAACAGCTTCACGAAACGTAATATAACCGCTTTCATCTTCCGCGATTTTTATAAATCGTCTTTCAAGGTTCATGTGACATGAAAAATGAATCAATTTTTATAAATAGAATCTTGAAATTTGTTTTGGACTTAATAACCATAATGAAAAAAAACCAATAATAACAATTCAATGTATACTTTCTTTCAGCAAATCGTTGATCAAAACTTCAAAATTGAGATTAAGTCAAAAGCTTCGCGCCGCTTAGGTGTCGTTCGCGAAATGAACTCTGACCTTTGATTGCCGTCTCTGCCGAGCATTCGGAGCATTGCTTCACGTTCTACTGATCAAAGGACGCTGCTTCTCTCACTTGGTGCATTTGCATGCACACGTACATACATATGTCACGCGTGTATGCAGTGTGTTCCTCTGGCCCGACACAAAGTTGCTTCTTGGACTGTCATTTTCGCAACTTTCGCTTTGCTGAAAGAGAATCAACCCTTTGCTGATAAGGGCACTTTTTACAACTGTATTTAACAATCGTTCTTTATTTAACTCTGCGACTTTATAACAGTCGCGAGCGATCGGTTCCTATGACAAAATTTCCGAAATTTACGAAACTCTGTTCAGAGAAAGCAACGCAAATCTTTATGCGAACTTAAAGTTGCCAACTCACTAATTTATTATAATTATAAGATTAACGTTAATTTACGACTTAGAATATTGTCTTAATCGTGCAACTTAGGTTACAAAGTATTTTCCTCTCTACATCAAAATAAAAGAAGTTCACAATATAACTATAAGAAGTGATTATCAATATTCTGTATAACGAAATTGTAAAATTAAATATATTTCATATTTATAATTATATATTTACATAATGAATACGCGAATTGAGAAAGAGAGTAAATTAATTTGAGTGAAAAACAATTTAAAAATAAGTAATATTAAAAATAAGTAAATAAATAATTTAATATAATATAATTTATAA
>NW_017259346.1:44324-44757 GCF_001594045.1 Atta colombica
TATATAATTATTAATATAATTAGTTTCACTTTTAATTTATATGATAATAAATTTAAATAGAGATTTTTAAATAAATGCATGTAAATAATTCTGTAAATAATTAAATCTCATAATACTAATTTTATTTATAATTTAATGATATTACTTTTCAGTCTAAAATATGATAATACATGTTTCATATATTTCGTGTTTTAACATAATTATTAGTTCCATTTTTATCTTATATAGTAGTGAATTGTGAGTAGAGATTACCTATAAAACAGAAAATACCTTGTTTAACTCTGTTATACATAAGATAGTAAATCTGATTAGTTTCGTGCGCGGATTGACACGCGGTAGATAAAGGGAATGAAAGCATAAAGCTTCACTTTACAGACAATCGGATCTGTAGAAAGCTTTCGGCATTAAAAACACACGGGGATACTCCGTGGAC
>NW_017259346.1:44857-45533 GCF_001594045.1 Atta colombica
CACTATCGATTCACCTCGCGGCCTTGTGCTTAATTGAATTAGTATCAGGCTAAAAAAGAGTGACCTTGAGTCAATTAACGGCGAGACAAAATAAGACAGAATGGCGCTTCTCACTACTTTTCGCTTGAGTAACAAAAAGAGAAAGTACCTCTTTAAGTCGCGATTATTCTTCATAATTGTGTCCCCCCCCCCCACACACACACACACACATACACACCCAACGCCCATATTTCTCGAGCGTATCCAACGTTAAGTAACAGCCATTAATGTACAAACAGCAAAAAGATGAAGTTTGTGAGAGAAAAAATAATTTATACTCTTACCAGTATTTTGAACGCGCCAAATATTTCTTTTCAAACAGAAAGTTTAGTTAGTTTTCAAGTCCGTTATCTCTGATGAAAAAATTTAATTTTCTCTCCAATTTCAATTAAAAAAATCTATGACTATATGTATATGTGTGTGTATATGTATGTATGTATGTATGTATGTATATATATATATATAGTGTGTACCAGAGTTAGCGCAGGAACCGGCACGTACATATGTCTCGTGAAAAAATAAATCGATAACAAAATCTTAAGGCATCAATAATTTTCAAACGGTGAGCATTTGAAAATAACCAACCAACAGGGCATGAAATTCGCGCCGACAGAAGCGGCGCAACTAAGCAGTCGGC
>NW_017259346.1:45633-47669 GCF_001594045.1 Atta colombica
ATCGTGTTTAGAAATAATACAAAAAGTTCTTGTCAACGATTTAAAACTAGATTAAAAATTATTTTAATAAATGCATTTTTTAAAAAAAATAAAGATAAAATGAAATAATTTAAATTGTAAAATTGTATTGTATTGTTAAATATAAATATTCATATTATTGAAATGTTTCATATGTATAAAATAATTCTAGAAAATATAAATTCTCAATTCCTGTCATTTTTTGCAGAGACAATACACATCCTAACTCATATTACCGAGATATTTTTAGTCTACTTTAAACCTTTATGATTATAAAAAAATAAGAAATTTTGGACATATTTTGCGCATAAATGAATTGAGCAGATTAAAGCGGAATCAAGGAGGTGATTGAGGAGGAGGGAGGTATGCGATGATGCGTACCAGCTTGCGGACGTGCTGGCGAACCATCGGGCACGACGATCTTGATCTGCGACTTCGGCGTGCCCTCGCTCATGGTAGTTTCGACACGTCTTCGATTTTCTACCGACCGGGATGGGAAACACGAAGCCCCCTCTTTCAACTGCTACCCAAAGCTCAGTGCTGTGCACGCTTTTCCGATACCCGCGCGAGCTGCAAGATCTTTATCTCGATCGTCGCAAGATCTTCTTCTCGCAAAATGTTTTTTTCTCGTCGACTTTTTTTTGTTTATATCTCGATATAAGCTACTTTAAGTGAAACTGCACTTTTTTACTTTGATTTACTTATAAGATTGGATATGCTAGAACGTTGATCTCTGCAGAATCTCGATCGATGATCGTTCTTTGTGAATCTCAGTAGGCGAGATTAAAATTTCTTGATGAGGAAGAGGCGATCGGAACAATTTGTTGATTTATCCTCTTAATTCACCAAAAATGATGATTTATTTGAATTGCAGAGTCGTAAGATCAGTGGATGATCGTAAGATCAGTGGATGATCGACAGCGAGGAATCGATTTGGGGAGGTCTATATTTTCGAATATTTCGCAATTGTACAGATTTTATTATTGTAGTTGTTTCAACAGTAGCGATTCGATATGGAGATCTCGAATCGCGGTAGATCGTCAGCGATCTCAATATCGATCTCGATTTTCGAAATTTCCGCGGAAACACTTTCGAATGAAGAAAACGCGGAAAGTCATGAAGCGCGGCCACGGGCGCTCCTCTCACACGACGGTTCGCCAAACTCCGCGCGACTTACTTTCCGCCTCGATCCCTCACGTCAATCCTCTCGCGATCTGGGAGGAGCCGACGTGAGCCGCGCGACACACGGGTGGTGAGATCGGCGTGCGACCGCGAGGCGGGCGTTCTCAGTCTCTCAGAGCGAGTGCATCTCTTCCTCCCTCCCCCCTCTTCTCTCGCAGGCGGTGTCACAAGGTCACGAGATCACTGGGTTCGGCTGGATTCACGCGCGCTGGCGTACGTACGTTCGATCGATCAGTCGGTCGGTCGGTCGTGGTTTCTCACCGACCGGGAAACACTTTGCCGATTGACGATCGCGCGACTATGACTGCGGAGCACAATAAAACACACGTATCACACAGAATACGCACGCGATATCGTGTCACGTCTTTGGATTTTTCTTCGAGACTCGATATCAGGTTAAAAAGTTACGAGAGTCGCTGTGATTGAGTCGTTATACATAGGACAGTCGATACTGCGAGGCGATCCTACAACCAGGACGGCACCAGGGAAGAGACCAAACGGCAAGACGAGGACACACAGGGAAAAGCGGGAAGCGCAGCGCGTCTGACTTAGCGCGGAGCGTAGCTACTGCGCCGCGTCTGACTAGAGCGCGGACAGTCGTTACTGAGCTGCTGAGTGGTACAACCCGCGGTGTGTCGGACGTACTGGCTGCTTCCTTCTCCGGCGCGTTGCGGAGTCACGGGTCACCACCCTTGCGCGTCTCTCTTCCTAGACCAATCTCCCTCTGATCTTCCCTCATTCGTCGCGCATTTCCAACCTCATTCCTCCCCCTTTCTTCTCTCCTTCTCTCTCTCTCTCTCTCTCTCTCTCTCTCTCTCTCTCTCTCTCTCTCTCTC
>NW_017259346.1:47706-57981 GCF_001594045.1 Atta colombica
CTCTCTCTCTCTCTCTCTCTCTCTCTCTCTCTCTCTCTCTCTCTCTCTCTCTCCTTTTCTCGTCCCGCTCTTTTTCCTCTCGCACGCTGATCGCCTCAACGTGCCGAGCGTGCAACGATCGCCCGATGCTGACTCTCGCACGACAACGGCTTTCCCTCGCAGAAAACGTCGACTGCCGCGCGCGCGCTACTGCGAGGGGGTCGGTGACGGCCGACAAAGCATTCTCCCCGGCTTTTCCAGGGGTTCCTCTCTCCTTCCCCCCCTCCTTGCGCCCTTTCGTCGCGCGCGCACGCTTTTACGCCCTCTCCTCTCGATGATCTTCCTCTCTCTCCTCCTGTTTCCTCGTGGCTGCGATGCGTTTCCTGTCTCGCTTCATCTTTTGATACGCGCCCTCCCCTCGTGGAGGACCGCGAGGTGTCCCGGGCGTAGTGAGCAGCTCTCACCCGCTTTTCCACCCTTGCATGGCGCTTGCGCGTCCCGGGGATATCCCTCTCGCTCACCCCCTGCTCTCCTTCTGCCTCCCTGACCATCCTGCGGATGCCCTCTCGGTCTCTCTTCGGTCCACGCCACCCTCCCTTCAGCCCCATTCTCCTCTCGTAGTTGCTGCTCCGCAAGCAGCCTCCTCTCTCATCTGTTACCCCGCTTTTCTTCTCTTTCCCTCTTTTTTATTAGATAGTTGGCTGCTTTTATCGGCCGTCCTTTTCCTCCTGACTATGTTATCTTGCCGGACCATACGTGCTCTTTGTTGAGGCTGCCCTTCCGGAGGGCACCAAGTTTTTTGGATACTTGCGACACCGATCGAATTTGAATGCGTGCGAGACGAGAAAGGGGGTCACGGTTTCGTCGCGAAAGAAAGATATGTCTGTAGACAGTGTGACCGAGTGAAACGATTTTCATGGGCGACCTGATTCTTCCATATGAAACGGAGAAAACAAGACTGAGGAAAAAAAATAACGCTTGCAATTTATCCTTAAACTTCAATTTAAATTTAATTTTCACTGTGTTTTCAGCACTCCCATAAATTCGCAAACCGCCGCGCGACAAATTCATTTGTCTCTCGCGTGAGATGAGAATGGAATGAGAATGCACGACACAGACGAATTACCGGCATTAAAAGGACGGAATTACCCCGTACCCATGTTGCATATCCGATACGAATAAATCATTTTTGTACGAATAAAGACGTTGACGCTCGATTCCCTGATTTTTTTCGAATATTATTCAACGAATGCAAGACACATATCTCTCTTTCTCCTTCTTTCTTTATCCCATAAATACAGATGCACACGAGAAAGAAAAACGCTCACAGCGATGGTTATTTATGTTCACACCTACGGAATGTGCGCACAAACTGAGGCTTAAAGCCCGACTTTAAATCGAAACACCAGCTTTAAGTGGAGCTTTGCGATACTAAAAAAGGAAAAGAGGCCCAGGTGATATCTCACAACTGTCCGCAATCGCTCTGTTATGCAAACGTCGTTCGCGAACTTACAACGATTGCAGATATCATTGAGAATGTGATGGTATGCCAAAGATCGCGCATTTAAAGTAATCTCGAATTCCATATCTTCTAAGTACAAATATTTTTACTACGAGCAAAATATATAAAATTTGATTCAAATACACAGTAAAAAATATTTTGTATGTGTTAAAATCAGTCCTTGTTTTTGTGTTAAATTTTTAACATATCCGAATTTTAATTTAACATAATATGATTGTTATTTAAATATTTTAAATTGATATTCCAAAGTTATAAGTCATAAATTATAAATTGTGTCAGTGTTACATTTTTTGTGTTAATTTTTTGCATAATATTTTTTACTAACATATTCATCTCATATCAATTTACACAAAAATTTGTAGAGGAACGTTTGTAGAGGAAATACGTGAAATATGTTAAATTTGACACAAATTGATCAACACTGTATATTTAATATTTAGTTTATTATTTAATTTTCTTCAATAATATATTTTTCAAATGTTTTCGCTTCAAGGAAAGATTTATTTCCTTTAGATAAAGAAATTACATACACATAAATGTACACATAAATGTATATTTTCTAGAATGCAAAATTCATTATACTCGCTGCATTTTAATATTGAATAAATAACGTTGTCTCATATAATGATGTATACAAGAGTACGGAGGACAATAAAAATTAATTCTGAAATTAAAATATCCTAGAGGATAGTACATTATTACTATTAAATAATATAGCGACAATTTTATTATAATATAATTTTATTATACTAATACATTAAGAAGAGCTAACCGGCCATAATTTCAATATGATAGGACATCTTTCTCTAGTCTTATCCATGGCCATCGAGTATGAATTTTAAAAGCAGCCCTCTTTTCTCTCTCTCTCTCTCTCTCTCTCTCTCTCTCTTTCTCTCGCTGTTCGTAACCAGCAAGCCGAAGGATAAGATGCGAGAATCCGGGAATCGAATACGAGCTCAGAAATAATTCCCCGAGGGCTCAGGCAAATTTGACTTGCATCGAAAAACGTTCATCGATGCCAACGAACTGGCGTAACTTTTTTTGCGAAACAATGGGGGACGGTGAAGAATTAATCCGTTCGTGTGGATTCGATTATAGTCTGACTCTCGTGTGATCATTCCATTTAGACGGAGACTAATGGAGACTGCGAGAAATTATAGTCTAAAAATTATCGAGAAATTTGAGATATTTAAAATTATAACAGAAAAATACATAATATCTTAAGTTTCGAAATTTAAAGTATAACTTGTTCTTCTGTTATTCATTTTTGTTTATTATTATTGAGTCATTATAAGTTTATCTTTATTTAAAGTGTAGCTTTTTTTATGTTAACCCTTTTAAACCCCTTTTTGATATATCCAATTTCTCTTTCCAATACATTTTCTATTGCCACTAGTATGTTGTACCTATAAGAGTGTAATATTATTTAATATTAAGTAATTCTTGAGATTACTAGAGATTGAAATTGAAATTAATCAGAATAAAGAAAACTTAAAAAACCAATATTAAGTTTAGTAACTTTACTTTGACTGAGTCAAATTCAATCTCAATCTCTAGTCTATCGGCATAAGAGAAATCTGGGACATCTTATATATTATTAATACAAAGGAAAACCAACATAATGCAGGCAGACTCTAGAACATCATTGTCGAATTCATAATGCAATAGTAATTTAACATTTCGTAAATCGGCGAATTTAACCCATGCGCAACAACGTCGAGGTTCCACATTAAAATTTGCACGGCGAATACATTCGAGTAAATTTGCGAGTGTGCAACCCAGTTGTGAAATTTCATGTCTGCAGGTTTAATTAAAGTGGTGTTATGTGTCGGTTCGTATACATACAATGATAAATAGCATGTTTTCGAAAGAAATACGAGAGAGATAAAGAAATCAAAAGAGAGTTCATTTTATGCTTGTATAAAACTACCTATACGTTCGCTACGAGATGCAATCATTAAAATGTTATTACCGATTTTTGCACGTCTCTCACAACAAAGTCACTACATGGTAAGGAAACATTTACTGGAGCAAGATAATAAATCCGATAGCAAAGTTTTGTTCACCGAAACTTCTTCGTGAAATTATCGTAAAGTAAGATAGTGAATCGTCTTGAAGTCGCATAAAGATTCGAGCCATCAAGTTGCATATTGTACTAAGCAATTCAAATAAAAGTTTCGGTTTCCCACTTTTGTACACAGGAAATATAGTGACTTAATAACTCGAGTAGAACTCTGGTTTCTATCTTTTATTTGCAAAATTTCTATGTAAACTTATATTTGCTTATAGTTTCTATCTGTAATCTGTAAAAAGTGTATATGTAAAATGTTGAGGTTTTTTTACATTTCACATACAACTAAACATTTTTATCTGTACGGAATTTTTTCTTAAAAAAATTGTCCCAAGTCATCAAAATTACAGAAAATAAAAAGAAAGATGTACTTATTGTAACTTTTCATTTCTTACTTACGAAGAAATCTTGCAAAATGTCAAATTTTGATTTTAAAGAAACTTCGTACATGTATGTATATACAGGAATCCAGACTGAACTGGAATCGAAACCAAAAATTGTTCCATAACTTCTTTTTAAATAATAGAAACCAAAACCAAATTTTAAAATTCATAATACTGAAATTATAATCAATAAAATTATATTTTTAGCATTTCTTTTTTTCGGTTTTTCTTTCAGATCTATACAGATATTCTTTATAACTGAACTAATTGCATTTTCGCGTTTAAAGTTTACCCTTTTTCCTCCATTGGAAGAAGAAAGATAAATTCTGAACTCTAATGCAGCTAGTATACGTGAGAATGTATGCGTGAGAAATTGAATGAATTGAAGAACACGCTCTTTCTCTCTCTCTCTCTCTCTCTCTCTCTCTCTCTCTCTCTCTCTTTCTCCTTCTCTTTCTCATTTGCTCGCTCACATTATCGTTGCAACTGTTGATTGAAATGTACACACGTAATACACATATAAAATATTGTACTAAATAATAAACTTTTTAATTTTTATTTCTCTCTCCACTACACATATACATAGTTGAATAAAAAAAGCCATTTTTAATTTCTCCCCAACCTCACGAGTAACTATAAGTAACTGTGAAAAAACTAATCGTAATTTTTACAGTTCCAGTTTTCTTCACTGGTCAAGAAACTGAAATTAAACCATTATATTTATTTAATATTTTATTAAACCGTAACCGAAATCAAATTGAAAAAAACCTTTTGAACCGGATCTCTGCATACAGGTCACGTAAATACACAGATAAATTTAAAAAATATCAGTGAAATCATTCCTTATAACTAAAGTAATTTTTAGCTTTTTTCGTTATATCTCAATAACTACTCAAGATATTAAAAAATATTTTATACAAAAATAAGATTTACCTTGAGGATTACTTCTATTGTTCATGTCTATAATATTTTTAAAAAATAAATTTAAAAATTTGAAATTTGAAAATAATTATTTTTTAAAAATATTATTGACGTGGATAAATAGAGATAATTTTATTATAAAACTTTTGTATAAAATATTTTTTCCTAATTTAAATTGTTTTTGATAAAAATTTAAAAAATACTAAGAATGATTTTTTTCTCAGTTTTTCGATATCAATTAATATTTCCTAGATTCTTCTAATTTTTAATAATCTATAATATATGTATACAAAGTTCTATTAAAATCAGAATTTACTTGCCGAAGTTCCCTTGTAAAATTTAAATCTTGCAATGCACCGCGTCGAGACGATTATTAGTAATTGTAACAATTCAGAATATTATATAATATTAAATGATAAAAGGCACAAGACCAAAATGATATTGGAATCTCTATTGTAAATAGCCACAATTTTGCGGAATAGCGATGGTCGTTGCGATCGATACAACATGCGGTACACCTATATCGGGAAACATTGACTGAGTTACAACGGACCTTCGTAATTTTCGACAGGAGTTTGCAGACACGTGGAGCAAACTAATTCGATTATGGACAATCTGACCGCGCCGAGGGAAAATTTAAAGTTCACTCGAGTAGCGAGCACGCGATGTTGTAATTGCCGATTCCGTTATTATTTCATTAGTGTAATGTGTATAACAATGTAAATTACTAGCACGTAACATGAAACATCGCATAACACAGTGATTTACTACTAAATTACGAAAAATTGAATAATCGTGATGTATGACATTTTAATTACATATGCCGCGTGCGCATATTACATATGTTTTGCAACATAATTTAATAAAAATGTCAACAATTTTATCGTGTTAAATTCAAATCAATTGGGTAACTTGCAATATTAAACAAAATGATAACGTAAATTACATAAATTATACTCTACGTATACATCAGCAATATACACATACAATGTTAAGTATATTTCACGAACATATTGCGCGCGCACGCACGCATGCAAGCACACACACACACACACACACACACACACACCCACACACACACACACACACACACACACACACACCAGATCAGAGTTTATTTAATCTCAAGTCCGCATCCTGTTAATTTTCAATGGGTAATTTACATTCCTAGGAGATTCCTGGAGACACACACACACACACACACACACGCGCGCGCGCGCGCGCACAGAGAGAGAGGGAGGAGAAGAGGGGGAGGGGAGAGAGAGAGAGAGAGAGAGAGAGAGAGGAGAAGGAGGAAGAAAAAGAGAAGCAAATCGATGAGGAAATTTGTGTGCATGCAGCAATTCTTGACTAATTCCGCTAAGTGAAATTTCTCCTAGAAATTAATTCGTCAGTGAACTAAACTACAAACGGCTATTCAAAGTTTACTCCACTTAAATTGACGTTCAAATTGCATTCCGTCATTATCTTTAAGCGACTAATAATTTACGATGTTTGAAACTGTCGTACAAAATGTTCAATTTGTAACAAAGGTATTAATAATAATCACACTCGGTAATTCCGTCTCGCATTGAAAAGAATAATTTAGAATATCATTAGAGAGAGAGAGAGAGAGAGAGAGAGAGAGAGAGAGAGAGAGAGAAAGAGAGAGAGAGAGAGAGAGAGAGAGAGAGAGAGAGAGTAAATTACTGAATTCTTGAAAAGGAAATAATAAGTTGAGTACTTACTTATCCAATTTTGGTCTTAGAGCGTTTTCTTTTCAAAACAAGGAAAAGCGCGAAGTTATTTTCACAAGGACTAAGTGATCCTCTTGTAATAATAAATGTTCTGATTAAGTTTATATTAAAACTAAAGAGAGATAATATATATCGCTTATTTGCTACAACACAACTTAAAAAACAATGTTCCAGAAAATAAATTTGAAAGTTTTGAATTAAAATATTGTAATATTAATTTTAAACTGCAACAACATTATTTTGTAACAATATTATTTGTAGAGAAATAAAAGTATCTATTTTTAATAAAATACATTTTTCTTTCTTTTTTCTGTTTTTTTTTACAAGCAACTAACAAAAAGACAAATTCTAAATTATATCGTTGTGGTAAAAGGGCGATATATAATAAATAAGAAACTAAATGAGAGAGTGGTTTAAAATTCTATTTTCGAGCTGCTTGAGAAAAATAATTGGCAGAAAGAGAAAGACGGATATTACAGCTGTTCTCTGTAAAAGAGATGGCTATAATTTAACTGTGAGAGGTGTTACCGCGTGTCACTCTTCACGATGCTTGTGTGTGAGGCCGCGATGCTGAGAAGTAACGAGGAGAATGTAGGGCAGAAACTTTGGACGCGTTGGGAACAAGTCTACTCGAATTGTAGCGCCGGCTGTTCGATTTTTATCGAGTGTACTGACGAGGAGCGAATAACAGCGCTGATATTATACGTTATTGCATCAAGAAATCTCGTTAGCATGTTAATGAAAAATAATTCCGGGTACAATTTTATTTGAATAAACAAATAAAGAAGCGAATGAAGAGAAATTTCTTCGCGGGACCAATTAGTGCAAATAAGTTCACAGATCCAACAAAAATTTACAAAGAAAATTGGACGTAAATAATTTGTGTTCAAATATTTATTAGCATTGTTTATTTTTCTGCTTCTATTTTCCCACTTAATAGATTTTTCGATTTCGTTCTAAGTATTTTTGTTTTATCACTTTTATCACTTTTATCATTTAATTATTTTTCTTAAAACGATCGACAATCTGAAGTGAAGTAAACATCAGAGATTAAAAAATCTTTCCTACAATAGACATAACGATGTAGAAAAATCTTTCCTACAATCTTAAATAAACTTTCCCGCGAAACTTTAATTTCTCAGAAGTAGAGAGTTAGTTACAAAGATTTAAAGTTCAAAATTGCTGGAATAGACCACAGCCGGAGAAATCCTCATTAAAGAAATATCACCTGCGAGTTATTGTCAAACGGACTTTAAATGAGAAATAAACGAGAAGAGGTGCGATTAATTCTCGAGAATATTCCGTATTTTCTCGATTCCAATCTGGAGTCTTTGTCAGATGTATTCTCTATACGCATATTATGAACAAGTTTCTCTCTCGATCCATAAGAAAGTTATAAGTCCGCTTGATTTTCTTCAACGGGAAGGATCATCTCACCCTCGTACGTCATTAGGTGTGGACAGGTAGAAAGGTGCGGAGAGCCGACTGTGGTGCAGCGAGTTTATGGTGGCTGGAAGCACCGGCGGCGAAAGATGCCGGGCAGCGGGGACCGTCGACGGCCTGGGAGTGACGTCATCCCCGGGTGAACGATGACGTAAAAGCCGGGGTAACGTTACGTTACGCAAGCGTGAGAGATGCGCGCTGCGCGCGCTTATCCACTGCCCTACTTTCCGCCTCGCGCGCGCATCGCCCTTCCTCTCCGAATCGGGGATGAACTCGACGCTCGGCGTTCACCTCTTCGCCCTCTTCACGTTTTTCTCCCCCGCTTGTCGCGATGGTGTGCGAACCGCATGTCGAGGGAGAAGAGTTAACTCTCATTTCGAAAGGCTTTCTGTGTAAGCTCTATTTATTTAAGCGTTTAGCCGCACGGAAATGTGGAAAATCAAGAATTCTGTAACAAAAGTTTATCGAGATAAAAGATCTTTCTCGATTCCTTTATTACGTGTACTCGAGACCGCGAAACTTTCTGGAACATTTTATCTCTGATAATACTCTTAAAATGTAAATATCTGATGTTAGTTTTAAAATACAGCATATTTCGGTATTACTCAATACAAGTTATATTTATTTTAGCATTTATACGGCATTTTCAATAGACATTAAAAAAAAAGTTTTTGTTAGTTATTGGAAGTTATTCGAGAGAATATTTTTTATATTAATAATTCCTTTATAATAATAATTCCTTTAGGTCAACGTAAAATATTTATGCAAATGATTCTTTACAATTCTTCATTACATTTCGTTTTAATATTACGCTTCGATATTTTTCAACGAGTTCTTTTATATCAAAATTTATATCAAAATTGATAATGAAAAAAAAACTAATAAGTATTTGTTATATGAAAAGATATTTTTCAGATATTTTTGTTAATTCATTTATTTCATGCAGTAGACGGTAGAATGTTTGTGCAGTAAATCTTTTTCGATAGCTTTCGATATGGCTTCGAAGCGTAATGCTTTAATAAATCCGCGCGGCGTATAAAGTCACAATACAGCTTCGACGCCACATTTTGCCTGGGATTTTAATAAAATACAAAGTTTGATATCCTCTCTTTCCCTTTTGTACGATGTTTCTTTGCTATATGACATCAAGTAAGAATTAATGTGACGATTTTTGAATAGATCGACAAAATTGGCGAAAATTCCGAGAGATCGCCTCGAGCTCCGAGATCGTCTCTCATCTTTGCGTATTCAAGCTCCATTAAGTTCAACATCGTAGGAGGTACCCTGTGGCTATGGACCTAGGATAAGAATCGCATCGACTTCCCCTTATCTAGGTCAAAGGTATGCACAGCATGTCGGATACGTGTGTCTGTGTAAGTCCTATGAGATGCACGTGTGTATGCGTGCACATAGCATTCGGTAAACAACATTGACACTGACGACTTAGTTCTCGATCTGCATCGTTAATATATAATGTTCAAGTCATCATTAATATACAACGTTCAAGCCATATGTACAAAGATATAATATAATAACAGGATAAATGTCTTTGGAAATTTGGGAATTAACAACGTCGAGAGATAGTCGGAGATTAACATTGAAAGAAAAAATTAAATGCGATTTTTAAACGATTAAGAAATATCTGCTTATCATACCGAGATAAATCCCACTTTATAGATTGTTCCAAGTAAGACGATGTTCAACTCAAAGAGATAGAGAAGCGTCCTTTAATTATTTCGAAGATCAGCGATTAGTGGTTGAAGGAAATTCCATTCCGGATTTGGCTGATTAAGAGACACTTCTCAAGCGTTACAACGGCTTGTTCATCCAATCTCTGAGACATGAGATTTCTGAGTTGATTAAATCTCTCTTTAATATCGATTATCGAAGATTAAATGTTGAAAAGAATTAGATGGTTAAAATACATTTTAAGATTTTTGCAAAACTAAAAAAATTTTCTCTATAAAAAATTATTTTAATAGAAATAATCTGTTAAATATTAAACAGTTTTATTAGTAAATTTAAAAATTGTAAAATGTAATAATTTGTAAGAAATAAATATTCTTTAAGAAAATGACACTTAATAATTAACATAATGTGATGTTATTTGAATATCTTGAACATTTTGTATTAAATTGACGTTTAACATTTCTTATTATATATTAGTATTAAAATAATACAATTTATGACAAATAAAATAACATAAAAATAATATATTTT
>NW_017259346.1:58081-62566 GCF_001594045.1 Atta colombica
CGAATATTCACCTTGTGTTAAATTAACACAAAAAATTGAGTGGACTGTTTAGAAATGTATTAAATTTGACACAAATTTTGCAACTGTTAAAAATAATATTCTAAATAAATATTCTAATAAAATATATTCTAAGATAAATAAATAAAAATAAATATATATATTAATGTAACATATCATAAATATTAATTTTACTGAAGAAATATGATTTCACAAACTTTTGTTTCCAAACTGTAACTTCAAAATGTTACATCTTTTGATTAATTTATACATAATATTTGTTTTACACTCTAGTATATTTACATTATGTTAAATTTAATATAAATTTTTGAAAGCTGTCATGAATACGAAATAGTTACAAAGATAAACGATGCCTGATAGAAAAATAGCCGAAAGGCCGAGCAGCAATTTCGATGCTAGTGATGAAAGGACAAATTATAAACCACCGGTCACTTCACCGCCATATCTTTATACGGTTTATCGCATGTGTCGTTTAAATGTGCAAGGTCGATGATGAATTATCGACTGGAAATTGCGAGGGATGGATTATCGGGCACCGAGGTCCTTAATAAGCGTTCCCTCATGGCAATTTACACGGATAGTGTTGCATCATACGGGTGACATTAAAACGCGCAATTCGGTGGCACACATTATGCAGGATGTTCTATATTTAGAGAAACTGGAAGGTATTCCGAAAGGGTATTCCGAGATAAAACGAGTCACAGAATTACTCAACGAAAATATTTATGAGTTACGAATTCTCTGCGCGAGACGGGCTTCAAAATCTGTCACATCGGTCATAACATAAAATTTTTCTTTCTGATTAATTTTGAACAAACTTTCACTTAGCATAAAACTGGAATAAAACTGAATATTTAATAATTTAAATTATAACAAAAAGTTGAAGACTCCAAGAATAAATCAATAATAAAATTACAAATGCAATGCCAGTCCACGCGGTAATTGTTGCGCAAATCATATATTAATAATTATAATAATAATTATATATATTATTATTAATTATATTATTAATAATTATGAAGATTACATAATTTTAAGATTTAATTCATATCCACTTACGAGCGGTTACAACAGCATACGTTTTGACTCTGATTTGAGTCCTCTTCTGTTCTGTAGAAGATGGAATGTACAGTAATAATTGAAGTAAAAACAATACCAACCATACAGTTATGTCAAATAATGATAATAATTACTGTAATTATTATCAATTATTATTGTTCCATCTTCTACGCACTGATGAGGACTCAAATCTAGGAACAAAACATACGCTATTGTAACCGTTCGTAAGCGGATAATTGAATTTTAGGATTGATTATAATCATTGTAATTTTATTAATATAATTTGAGCAGCAATTAACGTGCATTTACATTGGCATTTGTAAATATAGAATGTTTATATCAATTTGAGGAGATCCTTTATTCTTTTCGTCAAGGCTATATAAATAAGCTATAAAAATAAAAGTTAGGTGACATTTAATTTTACTTGTAGATAATCATTCGTTGCGACTTTTTAAAAATAAATTATTAAATAAATAAATTATTAAATAATAAAATTACAAATGCCAATGCAAGTACATATCAACAAAATATAAATTAAAAAAATAGTTATATTGAAAAATTATTAATTTTTATAATAAAATTTATATATTGTTAGTTTTGCTCTGGATTTTATTATCACTTTTTCCAAGAAAATACAATAAACTGAAGATGCTTTATAGCTTATGCTCAAGGCTGCAGTTGCAAATTATATTCGATGATGCATGATTTAAATTAACAGCCGTGTCACGTAACAATGAAATCGTAATTAGCAACTGCGTCGGTCAACCGCAAAACCGACATATCGTCGATAACGATCCTAATTGACCGATTAAACGAGATTAAACACTAATCACGATCTTGCACACAGCAAATCAAGATGCAGCGGGAAAAAATTTGGAGAACTCGAAGAATGCTCGGATTGAGATTGCGATTCGCGTCGTGATTGAAACACGGAAACGCAATAACTGCATTGCAGAAATAATTCGGATAATATAAGAAAGGATAAGTACAAAAAGGCATCATATCATAGGAATTAATATAATGCGATAAATCTTAAAATATTTAAAAGCTCCTTATTCATTAAAATATTACAAGTGTAAAACAATCGGCATCCTAAACTCTTCGAGCAATTGTCATTCAATTTAAGTCCAATTAGTTGCTAATTAATTCACCTCAGGTTGCTTTTTGTTTCGAAAAAGTAGAACGGGAAAATTCGGAGAAAATATTTGATGTACGATAAAGTTGTAGTTTTCCGAAGCGGAGCTGTTCTCTAGGGTTGCGGCCCACTTTGCACATACGGTTAAGGTATCTATCGGATAAATCGCTGTCAAATAACTCGTTCGAAGGATTCATCTGGTGGAGCAAATAGTTCGATCCGCCGTCCGTTCGTGCCGGTGACAAGCTCGCCCGCTGTTCTCGTCTCTGTTCCGAGCGGCAGATCGATACAGCGGAGTCTGCGTCTCCAATCCACGTGTATATATACTTTATTATTACTACGCGGTGCACCCGGTACATACCCCGAGTAAGGGTGGCCCCCGCGACTACAACGCGAGTCGCGTTTCAGATTATCGCGTCTGTAAAAGAGGTTTATCGCTAGTTTCTGGCTTGCCTGATGCTCTTCGTCTAAAATAAAAAGGGACATCGGAAGACTTCATCAGGCAACCGCTTACCTTCCACCCGAGTTAACTCGCGAGTATTACATATATATATCAGTATATTTAATCCGAGAATCCACGTTTGGATTCTGGGATTAAATGTATATTGTGTACTAACAATATAATCTCATTCAAAACTCGTAACTTAATAAAAGACAATCCCATTCAAGAAATGTATGTTTATTAGGCAATTTTACTTTATAAGCCTTCCGGGAAAAAATATTAATATCATTCAACTATCGTATGAAAATATAAATCAAATAGTCATAAATGCACTTTTAATTTGTCAATAGTCATTATATAATTACTCCATTTTTTGAATTGAGCATTTAAAAAAATTTAAATCGATAAAAATTTTACATTTCTTTCTACAAATTTCATCGTATATTCCTTGTTCATAACAAATGCACTTCCTTAGTTTTGTCAAATTTAAAGATAGAGAAATATTGATATTCTACATCTAACAATTTGTCACTTTCTGCCAATATTTCGAATATAAAAAAATTCTCGTATGATTCCATGTTTTGATGAAATATGTGTCAATGCACAACGCGTTTCTATTTGATTCCTCTTCCCTTCTCTCTCTCTCTCTCTCTCTCTCTCTCTCTCTCTCATCCTTCGTTTTCTTTTTTTGCTTTTATATAATTTTAGTTTATATTTTTATATTTCATTTGTATTTATTTTTGTTGTACTTTTACTATTTGTATACTTTTGTTCTTTTCTTTTTATTTAAGTAAGTAAAAAGAAAAGAACAAAAGTATACAAATAGTAAAAATAGTGTGTGTGTGTGTGTGTGTGTGTGTGTGTGTGTGTGTGTGTCTCGCTCCTTATTAATTAATATGTTTCTCAAAATTAAGATTAAGCTCTTTTCATTTGTTAATCACCTCTGTCAAAAGACCTTATCAAAAAATGACATTCATGATTATTCGGGAAAACGTGCATTATACTCAGTATTAACACTGACAGGAAACAGTTGTAAATGATCGATAGAACGAGTTAATTACATTTCGTACTTGTATATGTCACGTAATTCTCTGGCAGATCCAGCTTATAATTTACGTGCTTGTAGATATGTTGTTTTCAGATCATTGAGATGATAATAAAATAAAAATGAGCGATTGTAATTCAGGAATTAACGTGAAAATGTTTCGCGTGCACGATTAAAATTTCAAAACGAGGAGAGACAACATGTCAGAAAATTAGGCGGATGAGATGACACCCTTGAAACGTATTATCCCAAACTATTATTCATCTCAAATTACCCACAACAGCGCTGTAGTTAAGCGAGCGTACGGAATATATTGTTAAGCATATATTGTTAATTTTATTTAAAGAGAAGAGGAAATAACTTCGTTATCTTAATTAACACGCATAGAAATATCTCAAAATGTTAAATTATGCTGATCGCGAAATTACCATTTAAGGGAATTTCACGTATTTTCCAGTGCAATATATGTGAAAATGATATATCCCTCTCAGCTTTTCGATTACGCGATTTTTCGAAATGTCGTATGTGCGAAGGCTTATCCAGCAAATCTAGATTTAGTATGGAACTCAACATTCCAATTACACGAAACCGGACTTACTGCCGAGTGAAAACTTAATTGCAATCGCGTAATGCTGCGGGAGGAGGCGAAAGGACATGAATAGGATTAAAGTTATTGCTCAACGTGAGATCTAATCTTCATCGTATCTCTGCTCTTCGGCAGCAGAAATAACACTGATCGCATGGGAGAAAATTGATGTCAGAAAAATCCATGTATATATATATATA
>NW_017259346.1:62666-69703 GCF_001594045.1 Atta colombica
ACATGCTCTTTTTTATAATCAACAATTGGAACAAAATTTGTTAAACAAATCTTAATTTTATTAAGTTTCATATTATTAAATTTATTTTAAGTTCTGTATATCGATTTTATAACAAAATAATAAGAATAATAAATATTTATACAAATCCATTTAGTCAGTTTGCCTTGCCAATTGAATTTATAATTAATTCAGTGTACCATCATAGAGTTAAAGGAGAATGCAATTAAATAAAGATAAAGACCGAAGCTGTTTTGAATAATTCAATAAAGAGATATAAGCGCAGACGTTTCCCTGCTCGGTACGTTTTCCAAACATGGAAAAAGATGGAATGTTTTCGCGTTATATTAAATTGATAGAAACGCAATAGAGACGCTCGTAAATCAGTGGCATTTAATCTTTCATGCACAGTAAATTCCATAGTTGTTTCAAGAATGTCACAAAACTCGGCGAGAGATATGCTGTCTTCTTTCTCGACAGGGCTAAATATTTGACGAATCAAGTGTGAGGAAACGAGATTTAATATTGTACGATGCCCTTTTATGAGCGTCGATAATATCCACCTGGCCATGAAACGTTTTTTTAGCTAACTTTTGTGAGGAAACTGCCGAAAAATGAAGGTATAATCTCGTAAATATGGTATGATCAAAGAAAAAAGAAAACATTATCTCTTTCGGAATCTCATATTAGGTGTAGTAAAAAAAAATCCATTATTTTTCCATTCAATTTTATGCAAAAATAATGGATTTCGATTATACTTTCAAGTGTATATCCGCAGGTACTAGTGTGCTTATGCTACGAAATGTACATAATAAATTAACATAGCAAATTATAATATAGAATGAATAATAATTAGTAATTCAAGTAGAATTCTGTATGCTGTTAATTGTAAATTATTAACATTTGTAGTTTAATACTTGTAACATTTATAATTTATAATATTTATATTTATATTTATATTATTATAATAAAAAATAAATTTTGAAAGAAAAATTGTGTCAGATACATTTTTTTAATATGATCGTAGAAATTTTATAGCTTTCTATAATAGCATATAGTCAATTAATCGATCATGATCGATAGTCTTTAAAGAAAGCTCGGTTCAGAGCAATGCAGTAAATATTGACCGACGCGTATTCTTCGAATGCAACTGGGGACCAATGGGTATTTTACTGCGACGTAAACCTACGATTGTTTATCGATTCTCGCTTATCGACTTTTGGCTTCAACGTGAGACCCAACTATCGCTTCCTGTTTTTATTTTCGCACGTTAATCGTACAGCGATCGAAGCTCCGTTGATCTAAATAGAACACCGGCGATAATTTTACGCGCTGTTAATTATTTCGAGCGTGTTTACTCAAGTCACGTCACTGCAGTGTATAGAAAACAGCTTCAAGTAGACGGATCGTGTCTTAAGTCTATGGGATCTAATTTTTTCCTGCTGGATTGCTTGTTTTAAATCTGGAAATTCTGCATTCTGTGTGCTGCAATTCTAGTGATTTAAAACGCAAGCAATCCAACAAGAAAAAATATATCATATGCTGTAGGCTTTATATGACAATACTGATTGTCATATAATATATATGACAATAATGATTAATTGAGAAAAAAGTAAATAGTTCTGAATTGTTCACTATCAGAATTTTTCATATATATTTTCCACCTATACCCACGGGAACTAAATACAAAGTACAGTAAATTATATATTATTAGATTGGATTAGTAATGTTCAATATTGTTAATTATAACATACAGACCAAAAATATTAGGTACTTATATTTTCTTCATTCTTCTGGAATTCTTTAATCTGCATTGTTACCTCCTGATTATTATCATACAAAAATAAGTTTAAAAAGTTCTTGAAACAAAGGATAGTTTACAACAAATATAAATTAATTTTTTAGCTAGAATTTTAAATAATGATTAACAAATATCTAATATTTTTGATCAAATTTGTATATGTACGTATACTTTGTTTGATATTCATTGATTCTTCATTTCATTTTGAAAAAAACACTAATCTATAAATGCAAATCTATACACAAAATAGCGAGTCATGTAGAACACATTTCGAGTTTGAATGAGTTTCAAATAATGAGAAATCGAGACCTGGTTAGCTGAATGAAAATTTGACATTTATGAAAAGGAGCCCCGAGCTTTTGATATTTTATGTATTCGATTCGGGAAAAAATAATGAACGGAGTTTTGACATAATCCCAAGAACTAAAATATGAAGTGCATGAACGTTATTTTGCGCCAACAAACAAAGGCCAGAAAAGGCTAGCTATGACGTGAGATGTAGGATGACGATTGTTCACCCTTTCCATCTTCTCACGTACGCATCGTTTTGTATCAATATCTGTAATCGCTTTGCATCAATACCTGTAACGCAGGGATAGTCGACGGGAATAAACGGTCAATCAAACGGACAGCGGGTCGCTGAATAATAGAACAGGGAAAAACAATAGTAACGGGATGGAGAGAATTGGAGCGTGCAAAAAAAGAGAGATCAGTGAAAAAGGGTTTCCCGAAATTAAGATCTTACGCGAGAAAATCTTCCGCTTTGAACAAATATCTATTTTTTTTAAAATCCTACAATTTTTGAGATGTTATTTTCAATCATGTATGTACATTAGATATATTTACATCATATATTTGCTAATTGTTTAAAAATTATTATTGTGATTATAAATATAAAATAAAGATATAAAAAGATTAATGTATTAATCATTTTTCTTCATTTTTTTCAATTTTTTTCTGAGATTCTTATGCGGTTATATTTAATAAATCTATTTTATTGATTATTTATTAAATTTTATGTATTTCTCTTTCTTTTTTCCTTTCTTCATTTTATTTTTATAGTAAAAGAATGATGAAGAAATTATCAACTTTGGATCTGATTACAATTTCTGAATGTCGTACTTTCATACTGTTTAATTTGTTCAATATTAGAAAATCATATTACTATTAAACATTGGCATTAACGATGGATCACGTTACGGCGATAACCAAATCCTCTGGCATCATATTACCATCATAATAATAGTAGATATTATAATGAAAAATGCAAGAAACGATATAAGAAACGATTAGAGCCCGACGGTCTTTTAGAGTCGAGAATAAATTTTTCCTCGATATATATATAATAAATTGTTAAGTTCGCACGCCCAGAATATGACTTAATACATAGATGGCGAAATTGTAAAATATCACTATAATATTATAATAAATATTACTATAAAGCTATAAAACTAACATTCAATTATAAACTAATTCAAACAAATCATTATTTTATTTCTTAGAGACAATAAGTCTAGTAAAAATGCTTATAAGCATTCTAATATCTAAACAAGATATTTTAACAACATCTTATTAACGTATATTAAAGACGTCATGTGACGTCACTTTAAACGTATTCATGAATTCTTCTTTCTAAATACTTTACTGATTCGTGTATTGTTCGTTTGAGTTCCATGTCGTCAAAATTAATGAATTAAATAAAATATTGCAGAGTACGAGAAAATTCGATGCCGAGGTTACTTCGCAATCGATTGCATATGCAATGAGTATCGGAAAGTCAACGAAAATAACCGCGACATTGAATGGACGATGGGAAATCTGAATGGAATAAGAAAAAAGAAAGGTTAAATAGACGATGAGATAAATGCCGGAAGGGCGTTGTTGATTTATTTGGAACATTGCACTACAATCCCATTTATCTAAAAAAGATTGCTTCCGTAACAGCGTATATCGATATCAATGTTACGTATCTAAAGCGTCTAAGATATATCAGCCTATAAAGGTGAAGAATCCATGCACAAACAAGCAGGCTAAGAAAAGCACTATTACTAGATTCACTGAGAGAAAAATTTTCGATATCAGTGATATAATTACGCATTGCAATAATTATAGTTATTACTGTTATAATGTTATACAATAATAATTAAGTGTATATAATTTTATTAGCAACAAATGAATGTATAGTTAATACCGAAAATAATTACCAATTATAATTATTATTAACATCCATAATATGATTGCCCCAACAAATGACTATAAAGTTATTATAATAAAGTTATAATAATTGCAACAATTTTTATGATAATAACTGTATTAATTTATAGCCATTTTTGATATCAATTGTATAAACTTGTTGATATAATTATACATATTGTTATTATTATTAACATTATAACAATAATAACTATAATAGTAATTATAATCATAAATATCAAAAATTTGTTTCTCGGTATTAGATTAGTAACATTCTACATATATGCTATTATAAATTAATATTTGTAAAACATGATAATATAAAATAAATTTTTATATAATTTATAAAACACGTATTTTTATAATTTATAAAATATTGTTTTCTGGAAAGAAAGATTAGTGTGTCAAATAATATATTCTCTCCTCTCTTATTTCAATAATTTATTTACAAACTAACTTCTTCGGTCTTATTTCTTCTAAAAAACAAAGTTTTTGTTTTAATCTTTTTCTTTTTTCGCCTCAGAAACTATGCTTCAAGTGCCTATTGAAAAATTTCTGATTCCGTTGGAGATAATTTCGAATATTTTACCTGTTCGAAAATTCGAAAAGAGTATTTCAAGTCACCGAAGTATTATATATGTACAGTGTATCATTGCGCATAAATCTTGAAAGATGCGGTAGAGTGCCGATCATATTTCTTGAGAACGTCGGAAAAACTGGCTCGAGGTCGGTAGAGATTTTCGATGAAAATTTGCCGGTACACGTCTCTCTTCCCTCGCGTCTTCTGCTCTGCCTGCTCCATTATCCCAGCAATATCCGGCGCAGTATGCGCTTCTGAAAATCGGGTCGGCGCCAGGACCGATCCGGGTGCTCCTCGTCGAAGAAGCAAATTGACAAATTGGGCCAATCAGGTAAGAATATACCGCTAATCGTGGTAAACAGCGATATATTTTTTGCTGCCCTTTGCGTACTTTATCTTCCACCCACATTGTTTCTCGGGAATATAATAATTCGTGAGTACTAATAGTAATAATAATCATAACCCCGGATTTGCAATATGTAATGATTAAGAGACGTAAATTATGAGCAGTTACAGTTTACAAAAGCTTTTCTGCTATTATTACATTCTAAAATATTAATTATATTCTAAAATATTCCATTTCTCTCAGAATTTTTGCTCGCAAAATGAACATTAAATTAATGTTATAATATTCATAACATTGAACAGTAATATTTATAACAATTTATGTTAAATTTATGAAAAAAAAGAATTATTTTTCTAAAATTTTTTTTCAAAGAAATGATAACTTTCCTGAGTTTTGTAGAAAATGCATATCTATTATTAAAATACAGTCAAAGTTTCATTTTGAAACTTGGATCAAAGAATGGCTACGATTTACATTTGTATGCGAACGACGTCAAATAATGTTTACGTTGCAACATATGTTGCAGTTTATTCAATTTTCAGAATTTTTCTGTCGATATAAAATTTTTAAAGCCTGCAACTTAGAAAATACACGTTTACGAACTTGCAAAAGAACAGAAGAATTCTTTGCATGACATCAGCTGCGTTCAGCAAAAAAAGCAGCTTTGCAATTATTATACTATTCTTTTATAAGATTGGTTTGTACATTTAGATCCAATGATGAACTGAAGAAACAAGAACAATAATTGATTTTTACTTAGTTCCTCATTGGATTTAAATGTATAAACCAATCATATTAAAAAATCAGTATAATTGTAAAGCTGCTTTTTATATTGAACGCAGCTATTGTTTTCATCAATACGATTAGCAAAGTTGTTGGTGATAGTTTGAACTGAATGTTTCATGAACAACATTTGCCATTCGCGTGCATATAATTATCATAACAGACTATAAAAGAGAAGTGGCGCTTTTTATCATTGGCTTTTAATACCGTGCGGCGATAAGCGATATGCAATAAGAATGTCACCACCGACTGTGCCACGGTCGCTATCATTTCGCGGCATCGTTACCGAGTTGTCTGCGCTGTATCGATTTCTCTCGACCTTGTGCCATGCGACGAAGACATGAATTACACTTGATACACTCTTTCGCCCATTCGTCTGTCTCTTTCTCTTCGTTTCCTTCCGCTCCGTACGAGCATCCAGCGTAGGTATCACGATGAATCTGTGCTTTCCATTAATTTTCTGCTGTCGCTTCTCCCGGTAATATCTTCTATTTAACAGAGAGAGTTGTTACGGAATTTAAATCTGTGAATAAATCGCCGTTGATTTTAACAACTGATCGCTGTCAATCGAAAGTTATTAACAGTTAAAAAAGAGAACGTGCTTACACATTTGAAACTACTTTAATATTCATATAAGCTTTTTTAAACAATTTATAGAAAATTATATGTAAATTTGATGTGCATGTGAATGAGATCATTAAATGCTATGCCTTTAGTGTCATTAAAAGACTCAACCGCTATGCTAAAAGCTAGAGAACAAGCTAGAGACGTTCTAATTAGGGACTGGCCATAATAGTTATGTCGTACATTTTCTGGCAAAATCCTGTGAGTAAGAAAAGAACGTGCTATCTCGTTCTGCAGTGTTGTAAGAAGAAAAAGATACTGCTATGTCTCCTTTACTATTACTAACTAGAAAAACTAACTAGAAAAATTACTAGAAAACGATCAATTAAAACCGACTCTTTTGTTATATAATCACTTTCTAATTAGATAGTCTTTAGGGTATGCAGGACAAGCGGAGATAAACTTTTAAAAATTCTCATTGTCAATTCGAATTCCTTAATTATTATAATAGAAAGAGTAACAAGTGATTTCAATTTTTAAATAATTTTATGTCCTTATATATTTTATTAATAAATACAATATTATGAAGAAAACTATATACTTGAACTATATACTTCATATTATTTCAAGATTAAATTTGATAGTATACTTCTTCCTTTTTAATTAATTAATAATTAAGTTATTTGTATTTATGAAAATCTAAATTATAAATATTTTATCATTATTAATATTATTTGACTAAGATAATTGCATGATAAAATAATTATGCTTAA
>NW_017259346.1:69722-74170 GCF_001594045.1 Atta colombica
ATATATATATATATATACATCAGAATACGGCCAACATTAATAATAATAATTATATTTCATATGTATATATACGCACATACATATTATCCGACCCTTACTTTCTTTATATAGCCAAGCTATTTCTTTCGTTCCGCGAATGAGCTCTACTTGAAATTGCGGTATAACGAGGCCGGGGTCTTGAGTGTCACGAGCAAACCCGTTCATTAACCCGTTTTCCTCTCATTTTCGTTCTAGTTCATTTCAAATTGCGATCATATGTATCCTGTGGCCTGATCCTATGACTCGAAGAAATCTCGCTTAAAGATTAATGTTCAGAAAGTCGTGATTTTCGCGAAAGCTCTGATTAAGCTGATCCTCAAGCAGAAGTTATGTAGAGCGAAACGTTGAGAAAATTGAATTGCAACGAGGACGTTCGAGAGCTCGTCTCTTAAAGTTGCGTGTGAAAGGCCACGATCCGTTTAACGATTGAACGCCTCGAAATGGCATCGCTAATTGCTGACTTCGTTGAATATTACTATCAATGATAAAAAGTGATCAAAAAAAGAGCTGGAACACTTTATAGAAATATATTCGCCGTTTCCATATCATCATTTTTACGAAGCGAGGAGGAAATATGTTGCTATACGGAAATATGTTCATTTTCGCTCACAAAAGAAACATAAAATTCAAAAATGTTCCGAGGAACGTCCAATAATTTCATTGCCAGTTTCATTCTACTATATCATTATTTCTTCATTTTGCTGTCAACCAAAAAGAATAGCGTAGAGCGATTTATAAGTTCCACTAGCGTGTAAAATAATGTAATATCATTTATCTAAATTCAACCTTTATTAATGCCCACATTTATTTCAACACGTTCTATATGTCTTTGTACTTGTTTTTGTTCTTTGTTTTTCTGACATTCACTCATTTCTATTCATTGGTATTTACGATACAAAAAAGCGAGAATGTACGATTGCATTCCACAAGAAAACATCGCTTACATCAACGATAATATAATTGATCTTTGTCTGTCGAATTTCGTAATCGCATTTGCGAACTGTCAGAACTTCTTCAGCGTCATGTAATTATCTTCACCGCATTGCTGTTGTCAGAAAATGTGCAAAGAGATAAACTGCATAGTCTTTTCTCTCACGCGCGTCTTTTGAGAAATGCTAAATTTAGAAAACCTTGGCAGAAAGAAAGACTTGGTGGTCCGTAATGCAATGTCGCTGCCAGATCACTGTGTGTTCTTTTCTTTTCTTTTGTTTTGTCTCTTTTTCAAATTACAATCGTAAAGTAAAATAAATTTAGATATCGCTATGATACGTCTTTAGTTCTGGAATAATTGATTGAATAATTGATTGAAAAAAAAGAAATTCTGGACGGATCATGCTTTTACATGATATGTACAATTCTTTAGAATCCAGAGGCAAATGTTGTATATTTGTAAATCAAAATTAAATTGGAATAAAGTTGGAATAAATTTGAGACCTGTGCAGATAAGTTATATTTTAGTATTGAAGATCAAATAATTAGCATTATTATTAAATTGACAATCAATGTAATTTATTGTAATTATTTCTACCTTCAGTTTATGATTGCGTTTTAAGTCCGACAAAATCAACGCGCAGTTTATAAGACTAAAAAATATATCAAAAATTTGCAAATGAATATTCAAAATTCGCTTTGGTAAAAAAATAGAAATGTTTCTCTTATTTAATTTATTATCAGTCTAAATTTTATTTATAATTAATATTGAAGATAGAAATATAGTATTAAACAGTGAAATATGATATCTACTGTTAATAAAAAAACTATGAATCGGTATAAATTTCGATATATCTCAATAGAGAATTTATCGATAAATTACTCACAAAATATTTTTGACTAAAATCAGTAAGAAAAATTGTTAATGACAAGATAGATATTGCTTCTATATAAAGAATCAATAAAGACCTGATTTTTTTCGAATAATTTCCAGTAATTCGCGATTAAAATGAGAACTGTTTACACATCGCGACGATGACAGCGACTATTGTGGCGAATGCATTTTAGAGAGTAACTGTCGTACCGTTTAACATCTATTGTCGCGCTTACGTCGGATCGCAAGTAGTATAGTCATGAGACGCAGCCAACTATGAGAATCAGGAATAGGATAAGACACGTTTACGACCAGCTCGATCGACTCTTCGCGTTTATGCTCGTTACTTGTTGTTGAAATATTGACGTGCCGTTCAGCAGTACTTTATTGCTCTACCAAATGGCTACAAATTTAAGTTAACTCTCTGAACATTTCGAGCACAGATTGATAAAGGAGAATAGAAAAATTTTAAGAAATACTTTGCCAAAATATAAAAAATTATAAATCATTTAAAAATTAATAAATTTATAATTATATAACATTTATATATTATAATATTTAAAATTTATAATTATATAACATTATATACTTATATTAATATTTAATACTTCAATTTTTAGTAATTTATATAAATTTACATAATTACATAATTTATATAATTTTTAAAAATCAAAATCGTACACATCTTTCAAGAAATGTTTAACAAAAAAATATACAAAAATAGACAAAAATAATGTGAACACTTGAGAAATATATCGACTTGTTTTATCTACTAGTTTTATTAATAAAGAGCTAGTCTATTTGCTCTTACATATTCTATTCTTGTTGGAATATATGCTTGAATAATGTAATAACTGCTACAATACAATTTTATACCATTCTTCTAGCAGAATCATTTGTAATTAAGGAGAAAATTTCACTCTGCCCTTCAAAACTCTAAACAATTCAACGATATTTAAATTATATAATTGCATTGATTAGGAAAGATATTAAAATTTTAGAGGACAAAGGTCACACACAATTTTGGAAAATAGAATGAAAAACCCTTTTCCAATATTATTTATATGCAATTAAAAGACGTTCTACTAAAAGAATAACACAACATTCCATTGATAATTATTCGATTATTGTATAAAAGATTCTATTCCAAGAAGAAATAGAATCAAAAGCAAAAATAATGTGCCAACATTTATTTACTTTCTAAGATGACATCGTCTTATAAAAAATAATTTTTTATTGCTTTTGCTAAAAAATGACTTTTAAAAAATCTTTCGATATTTTCGGATAGAATTATATTTCCATGTTCAATGCTACATACATTTCCATCTTCAGTTCTTAAGTATAATTAATTTGCATAGATTTTGAATTTATTCCAAATTTAATTTTAAAGTAAATGTTACATTTGCAACACTCGCCCCTAGAGAATTAATAAAAGAAGTAGAGTAAAATAAACAACGTATTTTTCAGACGTATATATTATTTTATATATTCCCTATTTATAAATTACAGGAAAGAAAAAGAAAAAAAAAGAATAAACATATTATTAGGGTACTTAGAAAAATATATACTCTGTCAAAGCTCAAACGTTAGATAAGCGATTATCTATTTAAACACGAGATTTGCAGTCAAAACTGAATAATTTATCAAGTAATTAAATGATTGATTGTTGTTTTAAATTTTATATATCGAAATATAAAAAATATAAAAAAATCGAAATATAAAAAAATTCAATAAAAACTAATTAAATAGTTAAAAGTAATATAGTATAGATAACATGACATCAAACTTGCGCGAAAGAAGAATCGATCATAGATTCGTAGAAGGATCGATTCATCGTTAAAACTTGAGCGGCAGAAATGGGTCGTACCACTTGTATGGATCTCAATATTCGTGCCAGCGGCTTTATACATCTGTTCATAGTTTTAGTATTTTTATTAAACTTCCGAGAGACTTCTTACTAAAGGGTCCAAGGGATTAATCGAGATTAACAGCGAGAGCAATTGAAAATTCAACGAGCAGACGAAGCATTCCAGTGCTCGTTCCACGCGAGAGATCGCAGGATGAAAAGTTACTTCGGAATAGGGCTAATCCATAGAGATTCTATGCCATTGTTCCCAGTGGCCCGCATTTACATATCGTATTGCACAACGCCAACTTCGAACAGAATGTAGACAGAACATAAGGGAGTAAGCTTTACACTATACTCGCGATAACAGAAATTATCGAGGAATCCACAGATTCTTGAACTTAATATTTTTAAAACAGAAATTATAATGTTGGACCTATTTATTATATATGGAATGAAATTCTGTAGAAATATTAAAAAATTTAGCCAGATACAGATTTAAAAAATAATTTTATTGGATCAAAATAATTTTATAGGACACTCAAACAGGTTTGACACTAAAATGTCAAAACTTTTTGCAGCATTACTCATCATACTTGAACATTCTACATAAATTATTGTGATGATTCAAAATTACACTCGTCTGCAATAAAATATTGTATTTAATAATTTTATCTATTTTTAATGTATTTTGCCTGTTCTCTCTCTCTCTTTCTCTCTCTCTCTCTCTCTCTCTCTCTCTCTCTCTATATATATATA
>NW_017259346.1:74270-81079 GCF_001594045.1 Atta colombica
AAATTTGACTCTCACATAACAATTTTAAGAAAAATGGTATGAAAAAGGTAAAAAAACAGTAAAAAAATTTTAATGGTTGTCATGACGTTGCAGCAAAGGAAATATAAAAAAAAATTTGCTATCGATATTGCAACAATCATAAAAATCCTCAAAATTTTTTTTTCTTTTTAATATTATTTTTTTCAAAATTGTGATAAGATAAATTAATAAACAGCATCATGTTCATACTTAAAAATTATAGGAAACAATTAAATTTCAGGCAATAATCTCAAAATGTAAATTCGCAAGCTAGTGTTATTTTCAAATTTATACCTAGTTATAGACGACAAAACCGTGCAATTAAATCATTGCATACTAAACCAGGCGTATGAATTTAATATGCAAAATTTGTATATTATAAAATATTAGGTATGGGAAAAAGTTCGTGGCGATTAGGAAAGCCGTGTTTCTCTTGGATCTTGAATTACAACCAAATTCATCAACTATTTTAATAAAATTACGTACAAATGAAATCAATTTCTCAGAATTTGTAACAGTGAAATTTGATGAATCTGTTCGGTTCTCCAACCGAATTACTACATTTATAGGATCGGCGGGTTAAAATTATAAAGGACATTTAAATCTTTCCACGTGGAGTCTTTGTTCACATATTGGATATTAAATAGATCGACAGTTAAATAAATCAGCATGCAAGTGATATTATCGAGAAAAGTTCATACTGAAGTTATTATTATTTTCATCATATGATTTTACTAGAGGAAACAGTATACGTATTTCTTCCTTCATTAGTCCGCTTATTCACGATCATTGATATTTATCTTTGAATCTGCTTCTCTTTCTCTCTCTCTCTCTCTTTAGAATCACATGCGCGTGTAAAAGCCGAGAAATCCAAGTGGGCAAGAATAGCCGCAATCATCGTGAGCGAGCGGAAATTTTCCGTTGCAGGTGTGCAATAAAGATGCAACGCGAAACGACTTGCACGTGCCAAAATCACATTTGGAGCCGTGCGAAAAATAATGGAAAAAGAAGACACATCATTCGACGATTCAATTAATGGCGAGCTGATTACGACACCTCGTTTTCACGCGCCATCAACGTCATAGATCGATTAATTCGTTAGTTGCATCGATCAACATGTAAAGCAATTAAGAGATTCCTCCGTGTCGCGATGTCGTTCGATCTTTGTCAATTTACGAGATTCTATCCCGCGATCACGCAATTTCACGGGGAAAATCCTTTAGGATTTTTTACTAATTCTGTGAAATATGTTTCTAGTTTCAGGATTCTAGTTTAAGGAACGATTAATCATTTTTCTTCTCTTTCTCACGATACTTCGAGGGAGAAATTATTATAGAAGAAGAATTATTATGGAGGAGAGATCTCCAAGCGTTATGCAATTTAGATTGATGTTTCTTCAGCATGCAATTTCTTTCTGCTTAATTGATTCAGCTGCTTTTTCTGCGATATATTTTAAGCAGTGGTTAACATATCAGCGCGACTCATCGATCATTTCTACAAACATTTCACGAATATCATTTAAACAGACTTATATCTATATAGTGATGAATCTATTTAAAGAACGTCTATTTTCCTCTTAAGGGTCACGCGTCTATTACACCGTATTTCACACTGCATTATGCGGAATTTGCATTGTACGTTAAATATATGCGAGAGCGTAAATAATAACCGCATTCTCTTAGAATTATCTAATCATTAGCTTCAGGATTACGTTATTATTGCACGTCACCGACCAGTGAGCTACATAAAAAAAGAGAATAAAGGATGAAAAAATTATAACATCGATACAAAGTGCCTTTCGGATTTGCGTCAATATTATTAATACCTTCACCGTATTTACTTTATTATAATAAATTAGTGAACTTTGGACGATATTATCAACTACGACGTTCTAATGAAATTAATTTAAATAAATAAATAATTGATTACAACCAATAAATTGTATAACGCGATACATATGTGCCCTTTATACCTGAGTAAATATCGTCATTATTCTCGCTTATAATAAATTAATGCACGAACTTTCGATGTAATCTATATAAGACAGATGTATGATAGATTAAGGGGTTTAGGGCAAAATTGCCTTCCCTCTCTAGAGAATAAGTGACTTTATTGAAATAAAAGGAAAAAAGACGAGCATAGGTACTTGCCTTCAATGATCACATCCTTCTTCGCTAGGATCAAGGGAATCGCGCCGGAAACACTCATGATGTCTGCTGCAGCTCACGTAGATTGTACTTCACACGCGTGCACACGCACAACGAGAGAGCGACAATACTATAACAATGACATCCACAGTCTTCTCAGTCTCGACAGTGCGCGGGATCGATTTATCGAATGACAGTTTCTATTTTTGTGCCGACGCGGCGTGCAAAAATTTCGCGTGCAAAAAAAGATGGAAAAAGGGAATCTCGTTCAAAGAATAAGACTCGCTCTTTTAGCCGGAAAAAAAGTTGCCAGTAAACTCACAGCAGTATTCGATAATCCGCGAAAAAATTGTTCAGATTGGATTGGACGCGCGGTTAATTCTGAAAGCATTTTAGTGTTTCAATGATTCAGTAGAAAGTGTAACAGAAAAATTCTGTATGGTAAGCTTCGTCAACAGAGACAAAGATTACAGAGAAATTACAAATTTTTAAGAAAGTGACAGACACACTAAGAAAAATGTTTTAATTAGAATTGATAATCAAGAAAATAGAAATGCCATTCTGATGAGACCAAACAGAATTTCTGCTTAAATGATAACAAAAAATTCTGTTTGATCCCATTATGCCAAAATGTTATTCTTATTGATACGTTTTGTGAATATATTAAATTCTTGATTATCAATTCTAATTAATCAAAACATTTTTCTCAGCGTTATCATTTTTTAAAACTTGTAATTTCTTTGCAATCTCTCTCTCTCTCTCTCTCTCTCTCTCTCTCTCTCTCTCTCTCTCTTCTGTTGGCATTCATTGGCAGTTCATACATAATAAAAATATTTTGCTACGACAATATTGTATGATTAATTTCAATTACGTTTATATTTCCTTTTAAAAAATATAATTATAATTATTTAGCAAAATGTAATTATAAATTTATTGGCAATGATACCAATAATGACTATATAAAATCTAACGCATAAATTAGAAGAACTAAATTAATTATTCATGTGGCGAGATGTGCGGTTAATGGAAAATATATTGAAAGATCACGAACATTATTTCTTATAGAATATCTAAAAATGTAAATAAGACTTCGATCGATCGTTTCTAAATTGGCTTTCAATTCGCTAATGCTTTATAGATACCTAAGCGCTTATGGTCCGATGTTTCATTTCTTGCAACGTTAATAAATATGCCAAGCCAGCAAAGCTTGAAAAGTCAGATCAAAGTGACAATTCATGTGGGAAAATAAATAACTTTATGCGAGATAAAAAAAAATACCTAAAAAGGAAACTAGACACAATCACGAAATAAAAACAAAAAAGCAGTCAATAAAAATAGTAAGAAAAACTAACAAAATTAATTGGTTAAAATAAATCAGATGCTTATATGTCACGTTTATGGGCTGCTATTCATTCGTTCAATTTTTATCTTTTACCGTTTTATCTGCTTGATTAGAAGAGCGTGATACCGGTTTACGTTGCATCCGTTGTGAGCGATGCAACATCATAGGTAGGAGAGAAATAAAAAAAGTGTTAACGCACTTCTCTGCTATTTCTATTACACGTCAGCGGTCGATAAAACATAACGCTCATCCAGCATGCATCACGTCATGTAAACAGATACTCACGAACAACAAGTGTTTGACATCGTCGTGACTTTCGACTTGGAAACACAAGAAAGTCGTCCGACTTAATTAGCGGCGAGTATAACTCGCGAGAGATCGCAAGATAAATGAAAGTATCGCGTAAAGTAGCGTGTGTCATTAGATGCTAAACTTTATTTGTCAGATATTTTCACGAGTCCTTAAGTTCCTTCACCTGCGTAATATAGTGATATTCCCTTTTACATGTCTCGCATCACGAACGAAAATAAAATTTCCCTTAATCGAAGTACTTCGCCAGCACGTTTATGCGATTTTTCGGATTAATTAATTTGTATATTGTAAGACATTCTGATATGTTTCATCGCTACGCGAAATTTACTTTAATGCTGCATGCATAATATCACGCTATGAAACTGTTATTACAAGACCGCATGCGATATAAATCGCATAGACAAAGTCAATGTCGAAGGTTATTTCGATTAATGCTGATCGTTATGTTTCATTCGTTTACACGGTACATCGATCCCGCATGTGACATTGCGCATTAACGTACAAACGATCTTTCACATGTGCGCCTTCTATTTTTCTCTCTCTTGCCTCTAGATTTTCGAACGAGGTCGAAGGAAAAAACGCCGCACGAATCGAAAAAGTCTCCTGCTACTGAAAATTGACAGCGACACACCTCCCTCTCGGATGATAAATGATAGATAAAACGATCCGTGAGTTCGAAAAGACCGAAAGCAGGACCGTTTTGCCGTCACGCGGTGAATTATGATCCCCGGAGAAACGTGTTTCATCGTTGTTTGCAGAAATACTGCACGATCCCATTAACATAAAATGATAATAACATTCGTAATTCAACTTGTATGGATAAGATCGGTAAATATTACAATCAATACAAACGACAATGCCGGTGAAAGCAATAAAGAAAAAAGGTAATAACGACGAAAATAAACTACACAACGGAGAAATAATATCTTTAGCAATAATATCGAAAGTATGGGCGGTGATAATGAATGCAACGGCTAAAGAAATGAAGACACGAGGCAATAGGAATTTATGGAAAATTAATAAATTTTAATACAATCGCACATGCAACAAGTCGTTCTAGCACGTCGCGTTACATTTGTTTGTAAGTCGTAACTACACTAACGATTGCCGATCGGCGACTGTCATTGGATTATTTTTCAATCAATCAAAGCAAAGCAGTCACCAATTTGCTTTGACTGGTTGAAAAGTAATCACCAAGCACAATCACAATCCAATAGACAGATGCTAGTGTGATGACGGCTTTATGAACGTAACATCTACGAAGATGAATCGCTATGATATAAATGAATTATCCCGAGTCGTGATTAATTAACCGAACAAAACGTAAGCTAATGTGCATTTCTTCGTTGATCTCATCGATATCATTGATCTCAGTGTTGCGCTCGTCAATTTGTATCAAGAAAATCTAAATAATTTTACAGATTATTATATTTTCGTATATTGTCTTCCTTTCCTTCCTCTCAGCGATTGTTGCTGTTTAAAAATTTATCAATTCATCTTCAGATATTCTTTACTCAGAATATTAATATTCATCAATTCTGTATCAAAAAATCTTTACAATTGATCATTTTTAGTGTTTTTCGTTTTTACTGACAAATAAAATGCATCTTCTATCATTATTAGTATACTATTTCTGGATCAAGATAATCAGTTTTAAAACTTTGATAATAATATTATCTTTAATAATAATTTTAATATAATACTATTATTCTCTTTCGAGAACACAAAGATAATTGTTTTTATTTATTAATATAATATCCTATCACTTTTCGTATATAATTCTCTTGCGACTACATAAAATAAAATTAGTGTAATCCGCGTTGTATTTTTTTCATTCTTTTTAACGTGACATTAATTGTAAATGTACTACAATTCTTTTATTCTGTCTTAAAATTTTAATTGCTACGCTTTTAAAAGATTCATTTTATATACTTAATTAGTTAATACTTTAAATAACAATTTCTTTAAAAAAAAAATTCTTTTTGTATTTCTTAAAAAATCGCGCTAGAGTTCTAGATTATCTTCCTGTTACAAACGATCTTTCCCGTAAAAAAGTTTATGGACTCATCTGATGGCGGTACTCGAAACTTCCAAAATTCCTTTTCAGGATCTACAAACAGATCGTCCAACAAGGATCCTGGAAAGGCGGCCTAGTTACACCCAGCTCAGAATGGGAATGGATCGATGAAGCAACTGCCTTTTCTGCTATCGATGTCACGTGATCTTCCAAGGATCGGTTTGACAATTTAAATAGTTTCGATTTAAATAGTTGCTCTTTCAAAAATATCCAAGATGAAATTTATGAAACTTTTGTCGCGTGATGTTCTCGCGAATATTACAATGTAGATTTTCAGAATACTCAAGCTAAAAGTTACAAAAGTTACAAAAATCGTGATGTTATTTTTATCATATCGTTTAAGAATTTTTATGAACATAATTATACGAACATAATTATACGAAAAAATTGCCCTATCTTGAAATCAATGTAGCAGATTTTTTTATATAAAAGCGATATTATAATTTATCACTTATATCTATAGTTCAACATCGATATTAAAATTTATCATGAAGACGTATCGATAATCCTGATGAGAAAGAAAATCGTTGTAAAAAGGCATTAAATTAGAATTTTGTTTCAAGTAATTTGTTCTGTAAAAAACCATTAACTATGATGTAAAAATCGATTGATATATAATGTAGAATATATTATATGTGTGAATGCCTTCCTACGATCTAATACACACTAAAAATACAAAATGATATAAAAGCCAATATATTTTCCATACTTTTGCAATTTTCACGTTTTTTTAATTTTTTCGTTTTTTTCATTTAATTTCAATCGCTTTTTTTATTATTTATTCTAATTTTTTTATGCTATTAATTTTTTCTTTTCATGTAACATAAAATATATTTACTTTTAGAATTAACTGTTTTTCTTCTATATTTTTATAAGGATGTAATAGAATTTATACATAATCCATATATATATA
>NW_017259346.1:81179-84924 GCF_001594045.1 Atta colombica
TTTTCTAGCCCACGAAAATGTTTTAAATTTATTATTAAAGGCTATCTCTTCGACACTTACATCATTTTGTATTCCAGTTTATATTCTTTTCTCATAGGATGTTCACCAGTAACATTTCTTCAGTGGATTTTTTTCAGAGAACAGAATCAAGGAGCCACTTGCGCGCCACGGGAAAAACCAAACATTAGTATCATTTTTCAAAGTCGTATTCTGAATTCTCGCGATCAGTTCAAACGAACAAACCTCCTATCCTCTTCTTCCCTCACCGTCGTCGACGCTTTACACTCTACACGATCTATGTCCGACCACAACGTAGATCACTTACGATCGATCTGGAATGTCGCCCTCGGGCGAGACACTGTGAGACCGTCCGGACGACCCGGCGGGAAAGACGGAAATAGAAAGAGACGGAGAGACAGAGAGAGGGACCAAGACAATGTAGTACTATAGACAAGAGAAACAGAGGAGGTGTTACCTCTCTCGTAAGAATGTCAAGTCGCACGACGACAATGAAGATCGTACGAACAATGAGGATCAGGATAAACTATCGGAGCAATGGGAGACGACGCGACAGCTAGGACACACGCACAAGTGGTTTTTCGCGTTTCGCGTCGGGTATCTCGGGGGTTGGCCTCTGCCCCACTCACCTGGTAGCCGTGTAGGGTGCGCACCTACTACTACCCGACTAGAGATAGGCTACCCACCCGCCAGGCGACCGACCCATCCGCTCACCACCTAACCGCCACCCACTCCACCACTCCATTGCTCGACTCGCTAACGACGAGTTAGGAGCTCTCTCTCTCTCTCCAACCGTAGATATGTTATGTACACATACCTGTACGTATGTGTGTACGTATATATTTGGGTTGGTATATATTATGGGTATATTGACTATGCGTACGTGCCAGATGCGGCCTTGTGGGATGTTAACGCGTTCTGCTGCCATTTGGCAAGGCAAACCATCATCGTTTCGCCAAATCCGATTGGGATGGCTCACCTGTTAACCACCGGAAACTTGAGGTTACGTTTTTAGTGATACCGGACGAAAAATGGTTTTAACGATAGTAGCAGTTCATCAACCAGAGAAAAGAGAAATAACTGCGATAACGATTATCTTTTTTCACGTCTATTAAGGCGAAATATATGCACGGATTATCCTGATATAGGATATTCATTTATCAGTGAGTTTTGTGCAAAGAGGACGCCTTCTTGAAAACTAAAATAATTTATTCCCTATGAAAAGTTAATTAAATATTAATTTATAATTTTATTCATTATTTTAAAGATAATAAAATTATGTTTATATTAAGATAACAAGATGAACATAAACTTATACTTTTTAAATTTCTTAATAAAGAGACTGTCAATGGAATAAAATATGCTATTGGCCTTTAAAAATTCAAATATACACTCAGAAAAAACATAGTAGCTATTATACTATAGTGATAACTATTTTATATATTTACTACGTAAAATTAATAAACGTATGGTTAAATAAGCTATTTTATAGTTGCAATAACTATAAAAAATTTTATTCAACTATATACATTAATTCTTATTACTTGTATAGTTTTATATGTAGTGATTTGTTACCTATATAGTTATTACTACAGCCATTACTATTGGCTCACTCGTACTGGATACGGAAACGCTTGCCACGTAGCAAGATGTAACGCGATAACCAATGAACATGTTAGGAGTTGTAAATTTATTGGTTACCGTGTCACATTTTGCTGTCTGGCAAGTGCTTCCGCATCTAGTGTACAGAAATCATACTTCTTTTCTCTGAATGTATATAGAATAACATGTAGACATAATTTTGAGAATAAATTCAAGAAAATAACACAAAAAGCTCATACAAACATTTGATTTATTATTATTATTATTAACTATTAGTGTAAGAAACATATTAGTAAAAGAAATATGTGATGCTACGTAAATTCAGTATGTAACAAGAATTAATAAAGTACAAAAATGTCTGTAACTTGGAAACAAGATCAGATAGATCAATTTGATCTTCCTTTGTAAAGATATGCTCACATGTTATGAAATACCCTATATATATTGGGTTGTCCGGAAAGTTCGCAGAAAAAAATTTTAATTTAATAAATGTATACTAAAATTTAAATTTTAGTCAGCACGAACTTTCCGGACAACCCAATAAATTCATGTAATATCGGCGTAAACATGTTAAATACCATAAGATACATGATGCTTTCTTCTATCATAATTGATGTTTTTTGAATATTATATTACTATCTAATTAATTATCTTCGAAAGGAGAAAATATTATTTTAAAACGAAATTGTAATAAAATTAATGGAGCATTAATGGAACATCAAATTCGTCCTGAAGAGAGTGGAATTCAATATCTCGACGCGAGTGCGGCATTCCCTTCGAGAAATATGTATATCGGTCTTGGCATGTGTGACATATATGTATTGTAGCACCACATATTTCTCTTACTAATATGTTTATTACACTAATAATTAATAATAATAATAATAGATCAAATGTTTGTATGAGCTTTTTGTGTTATTTTCTTGAATTTATTCCCAAAATTATGTCTATATGTTACTCTATATACATTCAGAGAAAAAAACATATGATTTCTGTGCACTAGACGCAGAAACACTTGCCAGACAACAAAATGTGACGGTAGCCAATAAACTTATAATTCCTAACATGTTCATATATTGTATGTCACACATATACCCATGCGTACATCGCAGGTCACATCCTTAGGACTCTTAATTTAAAAAAGAAATGAAAGAAGGAGAGGAGCACTACTGTATCCGTACCCAGGTGCTGATTGTAACCTAGGTTTCCTTTCACTTAACAATGTGCTATCCTGCGCGAAGATTGCGATCTGCACTCGCCGCCATTAATGGGTTGCTCCGCAGGACTCCGCTCGTCTGATCGCAATCATACCTATTCCACTTCGTAATCGAACTTCGTGCGTCAAACGACTAGTTTGACAGGCGCAAGTAACAAGCAAAGTGTTCTCCTTCTCGGGACAATCAGAAATTGCAGAAGTAATATTCGCATTTCTCAATTTAGACTCAATACAGACTTATTTCTGTGTTTGTTTATTTCGAGGTTCAGGTGTGCCAAATTGCATTCAATTTAGCTGAGCATTTCAATTTCAATTTTCAAATGAGAAAAGATCGATTTATCTGAATCTAATATACGTGCAAGAAATGTCAAGTTTACTTCTACAATTGACGTAATATCTACATAAACGACAGAAATATTTATCGGCGTAAAAACAACTGTGACATTTCGATCCAATTTGATTGTAAACTGATAAAAGCAAAAGTACGAAAGTAACAACCGTTATAAATTAATTAATATCGGCAGACCGATAATTTGTACCGCGTGGTCTCCATCGAGCTTCCAATAATTTCGTACGTTCGTTTAATTTATAGCTATTCTTCGCGTTACCGTTCCTTAATAGAGTTGGTAAATATACGCGATTGATAACAAAATTAACGACAAAATTCAATTAATATAAAGTATTCTCTTGATTTCAGGTGCGCTCGTTTACATTAATTCTTTATTTTCGTCTATTCAAAGCTTACATCTATGAAATTATCTTTTATATGCAACGAAATGTAATTTTTCTAAATATGTTACAAGATAACAATGTGAATACACAATAAGTAAAATAAAATCTTTATTGATCCGATCTGGATCTTAATGCTTCAAATTTAAATTAACTGAATATATACATATATATATATAT
>NW_017259346.1:85024-105106 GCF_001594045.1 Atta colombica
TGTATAAAGCGTTGATAAAAAAAATATTACTTCAATCAATAATTTTGTATCCAAATACGTAAACCTATTTAGATAGTAAACTGATTTAAATAATGCGTAAAACTCTTTCATAATTTTTTTATTATTTTGAAATATGTATTATATGATACACTATCAAATTCATAATGTCAAATTATATGCAATTTAAGTTATTTTTAATCATTTCTACAGGTCGGTACTGCTCCTACTCGTTATATTTAATTTAATCAATTTAACTAAAAAAAAAATGTATTAAATTTGATTCAAATTTAGTTTATTATTTACTAACATAAGTGCATACGTTAATATTGATATTTACTTTAAAAATGACTACAAAAATGAATTGATTTACATTTTAACATACATGAAAGTTAAAAATAACAAAATATTTAACTCAAGGGAGTGAATTGTCGTTGCTTCTTTGATATCTAACGGTATATATCTTTAAACCGAAATGAGGTATAGTAATATCTCAAATTAAATTATCGAACAATTTAATTAGTGATATAATAATGATGCTAGTAAGTATCCCCTCAAAAAGCTGTAAATAATTTAATACATTTTCTACATATTATGTTCGCATATTATATGAAGTGTTATAAAAGAGAAACTGAAGATCATTTAAATTATACTTGGAATTAACAAACATCTGATTTTGATTTAATTAATATTGACAGATATTGATAATCAACATTGGGAAATTAATTTTAATAATTAATATCATACGCAAAGGACAAGCTTTGCGGAATATTGATCCCTGCTAATATGAAATTAATTTACTCTCGTGACATACTAATAGATATGACTCGAAAGAGAGTAATTTTTTGACTTTCTTTCAAAAAAAAGAAATTGGCTCTATGTGGTATCACGCGATCAAGACCAAGATTTTTTTGAAAGATTCTCGACTGTTTTACTCAAATCTCGGCGCCCTCGATGAAGGAAGAAAGACGTAGGTGGATCGCATGTCAGTCGCCAGTTAACAATCGAGGCCTCTTTGCATTTACGAATAAAACTGCGAGAGCAGGCGTGCAGTAAGGTCATAGACAATGAACCTCGTTTCCAGTTCAGGGTCTGACTTGGTCGAAGATGACGACAACAACGATCGTGCTGGGCCATTAACGTCCCTCATGACCCCGCGATCGGAAAGGAAGACAATCGATTGCAGCGAGATTAAAACGCATGATTATACTTCGTCATTTACATCTCGTACTATAGATGTATAACGTCGGCTATATACACTAAAAAAATGGTTGCAATTACCACAATCTAACTGTAATTTGCAATCATTTGCAGCCATTTTTTATGCCAACTGTGTATTTGTTTGGTAAAACTATAAATATAATTATTGTTACTGACATTAGAATAGTAATATAATCAATGGTACAAGAATGTTAGCAAAAAAATTTTACTACATTAAAAATTAAAATCATTTAAAAATAAAAGCACATGTGCTAAAATGCATTTACTTCATATGCATCATCATTATTAGATATTGATTATAACTTATCAATGAAACATGCTTTGCACAAGATTTTTGAGTAGAATTTTAGATAAGAACTTCTAAATTTTCAAATGCGCCAATAATTGTTTCAAAATAAACATTAATTATTTTTGAAGCTTCATCTTTATGACTCCACATATTTTCAATTAGAAATATCCAAAATTAGGAAGGTTAATTATTGTAAAAATTTTGTGAAAAAAGCATGACAAGTTATAATCAATAATTATCTGTGAACATAGGCATATTAAATAAATACATTTTGTAGGTACTTTTAAAATATAACTTTAATTTTTAATATATATATATACACTCGGCTTTTTCAAAGAATTGCTGACGATACTTTTGTGCCACTAACTGTAGGATAAAAATGAAGCTCTTAATTACAATTATTTTACCTTAATTACAATTATTTTGTAATTATAATTAAAAATATCAAACATTTTCATTCAGTAATTTAGTCCTAAGTCTGTCTTGACCAATGAGGCATTACGATGGACGAATAAGAAGTGAATAAATTTCTTATTCAAATCTTTGAACTTTCCTATTGGGAAAAATCCTTAAGTTTCTTATCTGATTTTGATTGCAAGGAAAAATTTATAACAGAATTCAATTAAATTCTTTCGAACTAGACGAAGAGAGTTTAAAAGTTCGTGATGTTTAAGAGTCGACGAGTCGTTAGTTTTTCATACGCGGAATCGACTTGTATGTACATATGCATGTAATAACATTTATATTACACATAAACATTATCGTATTAAAAATTTATTCTTCTATCTATAAATTCTATCCTAAATAAATAATAAATAATAGATAATAAGAGAAAATAGGCTCAGAAACACCATACAAACCACACAAACACAGTAACACTATCAAACAAGTAAATCTGATAATAAATCGCGCAGAAATAAATGCCGTCGCGTGACATGTCGCGCAGAATTAACTGCAGTTGTCGGATTTGAATATTGCATCGCACTCGCAAGAATCACGTTCAGTTCACGCCCACGGATTTTCGAGCGATAACATGAGAGACCTCGCCATCGCGTCAAACCTCACGAAGGTCTAGGATAGAAATTGCGTGTCGTAATCCAGTTAACCGGCCGAGGCCTACATTCGTAAACGCGAGAGATCGTCTACACCTCGCACTCAAATAAGATCGAAGACAATGAACTTCATCTGTTACCTTCGAGCTACATGAGCGAAACAAGATAACGGCGGCGAATCACTTACTATTGTTCGTGATCGAAAAAAATAACAATAATTGGAAATATCCCTCGTCCTCGCTTCGTGCACGATATTCCGAGAAACACGCAAAAGGTAGAAAATGCCGAATTAATATTACAGGCGCTAACATCTCGACGTTTTCACTTTATTACTTTTATTTTTTCGAATCATTCTAATATCGCTAATAGGTTTTGCTATAGATACATTTATTATATAATAGGTACATATACACAAGAGATATGAATCATTGATAGAGGAGATATAAGAGAGAGAGAGAGAGAGAGAGAGAGAGAGAGAACAAGAAAGAAGAACTTGGCAAAGCTCTTAGCATTTTAGAATCTATATTTTCTGAATTTTTCGCTTTATTTTAATTTGCAATATATATTTTAGCAATTCTACAGATTTTTCTCTTTATTATGATATAATTTCAAGAGAATTTTTTAAATCATGAGATTTTAGGATTAGCATCTATGTATATACATGCTGATAGTATTAATTGGATTAATTCACACGGCATCTATTTAAGAAAATGTAATTAAATGCGTTTTACATGTCATACCTAATAAAAACAGATTATTAAAAATATATTAAAAAACTAATAAGAGTTCCGTTCTGTGAGTTTTTTCATAAAACTTGAAGAATCGGGCAAAGCTGGGCAAAGCACAATAAACCAACAAGAAGAAACAAAGTGAAAGCAATGAAAAGGAAACAAGACGCGGGAAAGAAATCGTGTATGCCATATGGTTTCGTTTATTTTTCTTCTGGAAATAAAATCTGGAGAATAAAAATATTTCTTGCAGCAGGATTTTAAATATCGAAAAAGCTCAAGTATTATCTCATAGTAAACGTACTTGCGTACATTATTGAAAAACTTCTCCTTTATATGAAGAAAAATGTACAATATACAATTATTAATCTCGTGGTCATAAGTTTTCCCAAAAAATAAGCGATTCTCCGAACGACGACAGAATTATTCTTCTCGAAATCACGTTTCCTCGTTTGATTTTTTTCATTATAGAGAGTTACGGGTATATATTAAATTTTACAAAATGATTCCACATGATTCTAAGTAAAAGAGCAAACAAACGTTTCAAAACTACACGTCTATTTATTTATGGTAGCTTTCATTTTTGTTATACACACATTTTCGACAGTTTTGTGTTGCAATGTAACATTTATTGTCACATTAGATATTAAAGGAGCAATAGTAATCCAATTTCTTAAGTTAAACAACATTTTGTTATTTTTAACTTCCATGTCCGTTAAAATATAAATTAATCCATTTCTGATTAGTTTCAACATAAACAATATATTACATTTAATACACACTTAGTAAATAACAAACAAAATTTAAATCAAATTGAATAAATTTTTTAAGTTAAATTGTTTAACTCCATTATTTTAATTAAATTAAGGATAACTTGTAAAAGAAACAATGATTTACAGAAATAATTAAAAATAATTCAAACTGGATATAATTCGATATTACAAATTTAACATTTGCATTTCTATGTAATGATATCGCGTTCGTTATAATGTTATAGCGTTTATGTAAAAACGATTATGTTAATTAATTAAAAAATAATTATATTAATTCCTATTAATTATAAAATAATTATAATATAATTTCTTTCATACAAAGTTTTCAATTAGTATTATAAACATTATATCGAGGATCAAAATCAATGCTATTCTCATCCATGACTGCAATTTCACGAGAATTAGTATTCTTTTAATCTTTCGAAAGCGATTCGAAAACGAACGATCGTAATTAATTGTCGAATATACGTGTACCACATCGTTTCAATGAAACGATGCGCGTGCACAATAATGAAACTCATCGATCAGTTAAACCAGTAACAAATTCGCATTGTTATGGCTTAGTGCTAAAACATTGAGGGCTTCATTCGGTATTATCTATCGAACTAAGCCTATTATCGAATTAATCAAATCTCATGGAATGCATTCGATAGTACAATTTAGAGAGATGCATCGAATGATGTTGTTATTTTACATATCCCCGTAAAATATATAATGTTTCAAAATATATCATAGAATGCATTTGATTGTACGATTTGTAGAGACATTGTACATCTAGGATCATGTTTGTCATTTTGCATGTTCGAAAAAGATTTCAAAATATCATTACTATAATAAACAATGATAACACATGGCTAAACTCATTTACATGAATCGTAATTCACAGAAATATAGCAGGGGAAAGTTGTATTGTAGACATGTATTATGTTATTATTTTTCTATTTTTCTATTTTTTTAAATAATTTATTTTTCCGTAATAATTAATTAATCTTAATTTTATTCTTTTTTTATTCACGTTTATCACGCAATTCTGTAATTCCACGTGTTCAACAAAGTTATTCTTATCTTTATTATTTATATATTTATTTAAGTTGATTAAGGCACTTAATTAATACGATTAAATTTTCATCACGTCGAACTATTCGATCCTCTTAAAGATATTTTCTTCCAAACATCTATTATGAGAAACTTATCATATCACGATCGCGCGGAATTTATAACATATATTTATCAAGAAAAATATAGTATGAAATATTTCTTACTTCAATAGTGCCATACGGTAACAGCATAAAAAAACGTAATTTTTTAATTATTATAATTTATGTTAAGTAAACATTATCCTAAAATTAACTTAATTTCATAAAAAAATCTTCCAAATTGTCAGAATTCAAAAAAGGTGATTTAAAAAAAATTTTCAAAGTCACAACTCAAAAAGAATGATTTTTAAGGATTGTGAAAATTACAATAATAACATTTATTAAGAATATATTCTTTCTGCAGCAATTATTTGATTAAAATTAATAATTTTTTATCAAGTTATCAAAATAGTTCTTCCCCTTTTCTGGAAAATTTAATGTTGTGAAATTGTACTGCTTTTAAAGTAAGAGAATGATATACATTATGCGAGATCTATTTAGGATAAATCTATAGTATCGCGATGATTTGGTCCAAGCAGACAAGACTGCGACTGTGGATTATATGCGTCAACCTTGACTGTCCAGCTATTACAAAGTGCAATAATCATTTGTACCATATGTTCACAAATACGTAATTAAAATAACAAGTTGTCGTTAATTATGTTTTCTTAAACAGGTTACGCGATTCGTATTGCATGACAATGAATAATTTTTTCCTCATTTACATTCTTGTTCATTTCTATTTTTCCGTGTTTTTCTATATATCCTTCAGGCATAATTACATTTTAAACGTGTTCGTCGAGACTATACCTATGTAATTCATTTTTTTTACTTTATAAATTGATATTAATGCTATTTGTATTATTTTTTTATTTTAAATTCTTGAAATGTATTTTATTTGTATAATTTATAAAGTTAATAATAATATTAATAGTAATATTAAAGTTTTAAAATTAAATAAAATATATACAACAAAATATATAACAATAGTATAAAATTTAATTTTACTTATCTTTATAAGATTTCAAAATTATGTAATATTAACGCATTATAACAAGAATTGTACAACTGAATAGGAATTATATATCTTTTAACTTTTATCTTTTAACTATGACTATTATATAATTAAAATAGTTGTTATTAAAATTTTCTCTTTTTCTCTCTATTTCTCTCTCTCTCTCTCTCTCTCTCTCTCTCTCTCTCTCTCTCTCTCTCTCTCTCAAAGAATTGTTATCAACGTTAAAAAATTGTGTGTTATTTCAACACATATCATATCGCACTTTTCTTCTTTAGCAAACTTTATGCTCAATATGTCATGACGCCTACTACATTTTATATACTCGCCGATTTTCGTTGCACCGCTTCAATCGACTTCCGGGTGGGCGCAATACAGAGCCCGGTTCTGACCCGAATCGTCGATTGTTGTTCGGCCGCGAGCAATAAATTCGCGAGTGTGTAGAGGCGAAACGGGGACTGTCTCCTCGACCTAGTTCGAAGCAACGCCGATTACACGCACGGATTTTATAAACGTTTCGCGTCGGGAGGCGCACTTTTCCGAACGCGTATTTTTTTTTTTTTTTTACGATGTGAACGAGGAGACGACACGTCGACTTATGCCGAATTAGCAACGTTATCTTTTTGATGAGCCACTGTGAGCCACTGTTGCTTAACAGCTTCGATAGGTAGAGGAACGTGAGACATGCGATTGGATATGTAAGAACAATTAGACGTTCCCATTTACATGATAAAAATTACAAAATAACCAGCAAATTATCATTATTTTAAGCATTATTGCAGTTCACCTTGGAGATGTTTCGAGTCTATTTTATATTATTCTATACTTCTTTTAAGACATTTTTACTTTACGTTTAATGTACAACACTATTATGTAGAATTATTAAACAGTAAAATTGAGAATATGGTCTGCTTTGAAATATACTCTCAAGAAGCGATTAATTATATTTTAATTGTATTTTAATGTATTACTTTGCTTTTCCCCTAAGTTATCATTATAAAGTAATCAACAAATTTTTATCTTTTTAAGCATTATTGCAGTTCACCTTAGAAATACCTGTATTATTCTATACAGTTCTTTTAAGATATTTTTACTACGTTTAATATACAATACTATTATGGTTAGGTTATGAATCATTAAACAGAAAATTTAAGAATATATGATCCGTACTGAAATAAACTCTAATTTGTATTACTTTGCTTTTTCCTTGAATTATTAAGTTCATATAAGATAATGAATATCCGGATCTATTTTCTGTCGTATGTTTGAAATTAAGATATGCAATTGATATATCTTCTAATTAAAATGACTGTATCTTATTTTTTTGTTCATCTTCATACAATTTTTAGAACGGTCTTTCAAAGATCCGAATAATTGAAGCCTTTCTTTGCATTCGTCTTGCGCTTATTGCATGTAACTTTAATGCGATTATTATTAAATGCTGTGGATTACTTACACGCGCTTGTAGATATTGGTACCAGATGTTCCAACTGCGTACCATTCAGCTGCTGGTCTGAAAACAGAAAAAATAAATATACTGTTAATTAATTACTTACGGAGAAACATAGCATCTCTAATAAAAGCTACTAACAATCAGTATTGAATTTTAATTCCTGAATACTTTATTTCCTAAAGAAAAAGAAAACTTGGATTCATTATCATTTATTAATATTTCATCAATATTTATTATATAATATTATTATTCATTAGTTTTAGAAATTCACAATAATACAAATTAATTATTGAGAGTATAAGCATTATTTTTAATGGAAACATTCAACAGCATTCGAGATACGTTAATTTGTAATTATAATTTTCTGCTCCGACAGAGCTTCCCACATGTACATATATTTCATTATAATTATTGAATATATATTATTATTATTGTTATCAATGATATAATAATGTCTTATCACTATATTTGTCAATGATGCAATATTACATCAAGTTTTTTTACACTTTAGTAACCAATTATCCAATCTTTATATTTAGAAATTAATGTAATTCCATTAATTTTCATGTCAAAAAAAAGTCACGATGTGATGATTAATAAATTCAACGCTTTCTTCGTCAATGATCTAACGTACCCCAACGGGGTACGTTAAAATTCTTTTTTAAGACGAATAAAAATTTCACCCGATAAGTAAAGATAAAAAAAAATTTTTTTAAATATCTTCTCTGTCAAATTTATTTTCGGACATAATTCAAAATTTCAATAAACTATATAAGACAACTAACTAATAAAACAACTAAATAATCTCTAAATTGAAATATTTGTGTTTGAGCTGCCATTGGTGGGTTACAAGTTTTATTTCCTCTTCCTAAATTAATTGTAAGTTTTTTTCACTTACGTCTATTTTTATTAAATTTAAGATAATACTACTAACATTTAATACTATTAACATTTAAGTTAGTACGTTATCAATTTAACTCACTTCTCTAAAAATACTGTGTCTTTTTATATATCTTTCTATATCCCCTGATAAAAGACTAACACGAGTCAGTGAAATATATGTCGAGTCGATGACAACTTTCGGCTCGCCTTGACACTTTTCAGAGAAAACATGGAACGAATACAACTTTATTTTGACGTTTTTCTTGTAACTTAGACGTTAAACTCAAATAAAAACACATGTGTTGACGTTTTCACGCAAATTTAATTTGATAAATTAAATTATTTCCACATATATATATATATATTTATATATTTTTCTAAGAGAAATAATTTTGGTATCTTTTCGTAAAATCATGTTTTATATTTATATAATATTTCTATTATTACTCTAAAAGAATATAAGCTATTATTCTAATAAATATATAAGTACATAATATCGAATTATTCATTCAATATATATAATCCATTTAATTTGATTTATTTTAAGATAGATTTGTGTATTTAAATGCACATATAAGTTTCCTAACAAAACTTCTTAATGTCAGATTCTCTTTCTCCTCTCTTTTTCTCTTTTTCAGAAACCTCAAAAAAATCATGCATTAACGCATGCATTAAACCCAATTGTAAACACGTTTTACACTCGGATCAAAGAAGGTGAAATGAAACTGAATTATTCCGGCATCGGCAATGCCAATATTTATTTTGCTATGGAACACTATAGGCAGAAATAGAGGATATGTAGCAGAGTTAGAGGATATTGGATGAGTGTAATGATTAAATGATACTCACACGATAATGCACATACGACACGGTAAATATTTAGTTTGCGAATCACATCGATATACTGAAAACGTTTTTATTAACCATATGATGCAATAACTATTGTTAATCAAACACATAACAAAAATAATTTTTTGCACAATAACTATTATTATACTTTTTAGATGTAATTATATAATAACATAATAATTATATAATAACAAGTTAAAAAAATGAAACATAAAAGGGAAAGAATGAGATTTGAAATTCATCTTTTTCAAATTTTTCCAAGTTTACCGACAAAAGACCAATAAGACCACTTATCGCAATCCTGTTGCGTTTCTTAGTTAGTTTCGAAGCAGATGAAATCAGAGGCGATGCAAATCCTTTCGACGCGCTTAATCCGCCAAAGCTGCATCGCTCCGCAATGAAATCGAGCGTTTGATCCCACAAATTGGTTCTATGCACCGACGCTTCTTGATGAACATAAAATGTCACGTTAAGTACAACGCAAACAACGTGCGCAAACAACATCAGTCCTGTAATCTTGACAATCAAAGGGACTCGACGAATGATGTCCAGGATGGCTGCATCTCGTGGATGATTCTCACGAACGAAAGACCCTCTCACTTCCTTCTCATAAATAAAACACCTTGTAATCTCGCTCATATCAAGGCTGAGGACTCACACATCGCGCATGTGAGGGGATGCACAGGCATTGAAATTATTTTTTTAAAAAAATATGATTTCTACGCGCAAAATGCATCTATCGAAGCGAAAATACGTACGAATAAGAACGATAATTTCTCAGGAAGAATTTCTCACTACTTTGAGTTATCTTTAAAAATAATAGGAGCTTATAAACTCTTAAACGCGTGTCGTATTCTCGATCACATTTTGTTCTACGTATCATTTGTAAATGTAGTTTCAAACATACGTTTCTTATAATCTGGAAGACTTTTATATTTTGTAACAATATGTATATTATATACACTAAGAGAAAAGTATTTGGTATTCGTGATACTACAATTGCACGGCATTAAAATAATTATGTTTTATAGTTATATTAACATTTTATAGTTAATAACGTTATTATTATAATATTAATTACATTTATAATTCTATATACAAAAAATATATATACGAAAATTGATACCAAAAATGATTATAATTATTATAATAACTATATTATATTTATACTAATATTATAGTAATAATAATTATAAAAAAATGGAGTTACTAACTATAATTATTTTATCTTGCAATTATAGTCAGAAAGTAACAGTTTTTCCTCAATATAAGTACATTTATACAAGTTTCCTCGCTGTCTTATATATTTTACGCAATACATTACTTATATTTATATTGCATTTTATATTTTTCTTGCTATTATGTTTAATGTAAAAGAGAAAAGAAGATAAGCCCTTAATATATTTGTTCATCAAAATAGCATATAAATGTAAAGTGCCTTAATATACAATACATTTGTTTATTAACAAATACACGCTCTCTCCGCCTGTAGCCTGTTAATAGCGACATAATATAGCCAAGGGATGTGCATTCTCTCAGAGCGGACGGATATAGACGACCATAATCGTGTCCGGTAAATGCAAGAGAGGGACAGAGCCGCCTACGATTAAAATATTTAATGTCAAAAGGCACTTACGTGTCGTTTCGCGGAATGATATCACGTGCGAGGACAGCGAGGAGGACAAAGTATTAAAGTCCAGCTTAAGAGCAAGCCGGTGGTGAGTATGCGTGCATTGCATAATACATTTCTATCGGAGATAGAGTTTAAGGTGGGGTTCACAGGGGGTTTCATCGACCGATCCCGAGCTACGGGGTGGAGCTTAAACCAGACGACAACGTCAGCACCTTCTTTTCGCGAGAAATCTTCGTTCCTCTTATCTATGCCCCATTTAAAAATGTTTCAATTACCGCTTATTTAATGCTTACTGAAAAGTATATCTTGTATATATTAATCATCGAAGGCAAATTTTCCGATAAGAATCTCTTTTTTTAAGAAAATTCCATTTGAGCAAGAAAATTTCTTTCTCTTTTTTATTTTCAATAACCATGGAATATCTAATCTAAATTGAAATCGTACCAAATTACATGTAATCTACATGCAGAATATAATTGAGGTACATAAAACTGTGTTATTTGCATCAAAATGACTAAAGTTATTGATTTTTTGATCCTGTGCATACAATTATGCCTTGACCTTCTTTATAAAATTTGCATTTTAGAGAAAAAGTGCGGAGAATTATTTTCACCATAAATAAGAGACCACCTTGTATATAATAGGCTAGTTTTATCAAGGCTTTGTTGATTGGAATCAGCGATACCAGAGCACTCTGCGCCCGATAAATCGCCGACATCGTATCGACTGTCGGAAGTCCGGAAAACTAGGAGACTGTTTCGAGCCAGCAAATTTCGACCTCCGAGAAATCCTAATATTACTGTTGTTCCCTTCCGACATTTTAAAATATTTTAATCAGTAATTACCATAGTAATTATCATAAATTGCCAACATTCTTTCCGTTCAAAAAGCATACTGAGAAAAATGTCTTGTTGAATTAATTAAAATTCTGGTTAAAAATAAACAAACAAAATTTTCTACCAGTTATTTTTAGTGATAACCGTAATTCTGATCATTTTTCTTAGTGCAGGATATTAAAAAAGAAATCAAACTATTATTAGTAATTATTAGTCCCCATCCAAATAGTGTGATCTAATATATAATAATATAAATATAAATTAATTCCTAAAGACTCCTTAATGTAAATAAATATAAAATCTGCTTAGCGGATTAATTATTATTAAAGTTGTTTTGTTAACCGTATTGGTTTGAACAAGAATTATCTGCTCCTAGTGCTTGGCTCCTATTGCCCTGTTATATCTAACCATTTTCTAATACAGTAAAATAATCACAGAATTAAAACGAAGAATATTAAGATTTCTAAGATAAAAGAAATCTACTAAAATAATAATAAATTCTCCTTTTAAAAAATTTAATAAACAAAAAATTAATTAAAAGATTAAACTCTCAGAATTCCTCGAATATCTCTGTATGAAAAAATTTTCTTAGCGGTTTAATTTCGAAATTTTCTACAACGATAAACCGCGATTGCATAAGACGCATCTCACGTCAATAAGGCTGACATCTTCCGCGTTTGAATGCACACAAAGACGCGATACAGAGAGAAAGAAAAAGAGAGGCGGACATACACGCAATTCTCTAGTCTAATCATTATTTTATTATTGGACCAATTACAACGTTATTGTTTCCACACGAGCGACGACGAGCCGGTTAAAGCTCTCTTGCGTCACTTTATAACTTCAACTACCAGTCATGTTTTCAGAATGATTCAATCGCTGGCTGAATTTTTTGTCTCCAATTCCGCCTGCCTGATATACCGGATTACGGCGCTTTAACCTTTTAATCCCGACTGAATTCCTCATTGTCAGTCAGCCCCGCTGTAATTGTTGAAAATTCGAATGCTAGTTTAGAAATAGAAATTTTTATTTTCTACATATTGATACGCTTGAGTAGTACTCCATAATAAAAGAAGTAAAATTTGTATTTAATTTTTACATACTTGTATTAATAATCTTACAATCAATTGTCAATTAAATTAAATTAAATTTCTTTTTAATTCTATTTCTTCGTTCATTTTTTTTAACATCTATATATCAATTTTGAAATTTGTTTAAATTAAAATATTCAAAAAAACCGTAGTTGCATGTGCACTCTAAAAAATATAGTGTGAATTTAGTACCATGCGATTAATCAATATTAACATCAATATAATGTATTTACTAATTCCACGCTATGTTAATATAATATTAATATCAATACGGAGAATTATATAGACACTGCATGACATTAAAATATCCATATTAATGCTTCCGCAGATACTTTCGAAACTATATGTTTCGCGAGTTATCTTCGTGTCCAAATTCATTATTAGAATGCCAACGTTTCGTGAACACTGCAGCAGTTCACTTCATCAAAACGAGGAGAAGTCTGATACCACACCCATACTTTTCAGAATGATAATCGACAAAGAAACCGAGACAACGAGAATAAGCCCCCAGTTTCATTTACTTACCACATAACAATGGATGCACAGTCGTTAATTAAGCTTTCACGAAGTTCGTGGCACGAACTTCATGCCCAAACTCGTGCCGCGTTTAATATGTTAACATTGTATTTTTAGAATATCGCAGAATAAGTACTGTTGATTTCTATCTCTTTTTTTCTCTCTTTCACCAGTCTCGCCTATTGTACATTGTGATGGGAATTCATGACGTATCACCCGGAATAAATGTCAATTGACACGCGGGTTCTCGTTCTCTCTCACAGCCACTGCGTAGCGCGGCATTCTTTGCGTCGAAATGCGCTTCGCGTTCCATCAAAACGAGAAGATCCCGTCTCATGAATGAAAGATCGCCGCTTTTTGTGGGACGGGGGATATGTCGTTGAATTGGCTGTGAGATCAAACCAGTATGATCCGCTTAAAGCTGTTCCGCGCGCGTTACGTAAAAGTTGCGCGTTACAATCGACGGCGAGATGACTCTTCCTGCGCAATCCAATATCCGGATTTTAAGATCATTCTCACGTCTGAATCGCGGAAGGAAATATCGGCATTCAATAAGGATAACATAGAAATTCTATGCGGAAGATATATAGATCCGGAATGCAGATTAGAGCTTTCGTATTCATATGCCTGTTTTGCGGATGCTGAGTTTCATTTGTGTTTTTCTCACACATGAGCGAACATGTCGCTTCCGTTGACGGAGGGAGCGAGTGTTTAGCATAATTTCGGTGAGTGTTTAGCAACATCCCCCTCCTGGCAATGCGCCAAAATGGTGAAACGGTATACATATGATATCGAGTTTCATCAGCGACATATCATTTCCTATGTGGAAATACACGTCTTTACACGTGACACAAGTCATCTTGACATTTCTCGGTCTTATATATATCTTACATATATTTCATGAAACAACGCTACTTGCAGAAAATATGATTATTTTTCGAATACGTTTCAAATCACGTCTAGTTACTTTTTGGAGTTACTATCGTCTTCTAACAAAAAAAAATACTTTTTGCTGCAACTAGTTTGTTACATTTGACTATATTGAATTGTTACTTGAAATGCCAGTTCAATTTTCATTTCCTATAAAGCAATTGAAGAGCTTAATGCAATAGCATATTTTGTAAAAACAAAGAATAAATGTATTTTTCCAACTTAATTGTAGAGTTTATTTTTTCCGTTTTTACAAAATGTGAGTTAGATCGCTATTGCAGTAAATCCTTTGATTCAATTAGCAAAAGATAAATTTATTATAGAGCGACATACGAAATATATCATTTTTGTTGTTTGTACATACATTTATTTTTAACAAAATTGATTTTAACAAAATTGCAAACATAATTAAAATTAATTACTAAAGTCTGAAAATTAGATAATTAAATGACACTTCGTGCGACACTAATTATTAAAAAGAAAATTAATAGCTATTATTTTTCATTCATTTTATCATTTATAAAATATATTCTCTATCTATATATAGTCTTATTACTTCCTCACGAAGAAGAAATCCATAAAATTTATTTTAGAAAAAATTAATTAAGATTCTAAATTAATTAAATTAATTAAGATTTTCTCTCTCTCTCTCTCTCTCTCTCCTCTCTCTCTACATTTGGAGCCCCGAAACCTATAAGATCACCTATACAATTGTACTACAATTAATTATAATATCAGAGTACATTATTCTGCTGAGAGTACTGTCTTCTACTGTCAATCTAATTTTTTAAATAAAAGCTTACAAGATGTACGAGAATGTACATGAATATATGCGAATATATATGCATATTTATTAATTGATGATCAACATTACTAAGAAAAAATAATTAAAAAAATATTTTCAAAAAAAGAATTTAAATTTAAAAATAAAATTCCAAAAATTTCACATCTCGAAAAAATTTTATGAAAATCCTTGATTTTCAAGAATAAAAAGAAATTCCCTGAAAATTCCAGATTTTTCAGAATTTTCCCGGTAATAAACACCCTCCTGTTTTTATAATATTTTTATAATATTTTTCACGTAAAAATCATCTCTTGATAGGTGAACGAGTAGGTAAGAAAGTTCCTAACTAGCAGTTGCATCCTCTAGCTTCTATTGCTCGAGGGCGCCACGTGCTTTGCATGACATCCATGTTGCAATTTTCCTTAGGTTTGTTTTCTGTTTCCTGCACGAATATTGCACTAGAACTGACTGAATTTAACTAGTACAAGCCAGAATTAACAAGTATAAACGTGCAGACAAGGAATAAAAAACGTTCTAATGCAAGATAAAAATGTCATCCCATATTGTTTATGTATATAGACGTGTACACGTGTCCATAGAAACTAACATATATGCACGTATTTTCGTTTTGTGCTAAATATGGCCAGCTGATTCCGAGTTTCATTAGCTATGAATAATATGAAGATCGATTTCAATGCCAACACGAGACGAGACAAGATCGTATTTAATGCCAAATGCACAGTCAGAATATGAATAATATGCAAATAATAATCGTTCATTATAATTTAATAATATTAATATTAATATTAAAATAAAAAACAACAATTGGAACATAAATAAAAGATATAAAAAGACTTAATATGACATATGTAAATAAACTAATTTTTCCAGTAGTTAATATTTATTATTTAATTTAATTAAAAATAATAATAAAATCGAAAAGTAGATTTTGCAATCAAGATCAAATCAATTCATGTAAATTTTCATAATTTCCAATACTTTTATCTTTTTATTGGATATAAAAATTCGTATCTGAAAAAAATTTTTATTTTCCAAAAAAATTTCTATATAAGTTTGGGATAAAATATTTTATTTAAATTTTGGCAATTATATTATTATATAATACTTCGATAAAGTTTTAAAAATCTGTTTTTTTAATTGCAAAATGATTTTTGGCGAAGTTATCGATTTGGCGATCAAAGTCAAAATGTTCTTTTCATTAAATCCGCGATAACTGATCAGTAACAAAAAAAATTTAAGAAAATTTTAAAAAAAGATTTTGTAAACAGAACTTTAAGCTTTCACATTAGAAAGTAAAAAATGTTTGCAATTTTTTTGACAGATTCACAAAGTGAGAAGAAAATTTCTCATTTTGTTCAATTCGTAATTTTCTATAAATAAAAATTAACTTACGGAAACTAAAAAAACATAGTAATTTTTCAAAACTAAAAATTTTAAACTTTAAAATCCCTTTTTCTAAATTTAAATTTCTTTTATTTTTAATGAAGTTGCAGCTACTTGAATTTTGAATAATAAATCGGACATGAATTTTTACACTAACTTCTAACATAAATAATTTTATCATATTTCAAATATATCTATGAGCATCTTTTTTTAATCTTTCTTCATATATCTATGTTCAAACGAAACTTGCAATTCCACGAACGAATTCCACAAACTTGCGCTAGTTTCGCAAAAATGAGCGAGACTTGTCAAGACTTATCCTTTTTAGCTGATCTTCTTGCACAGTTCATCCTTTTCTCTCCACGTTGGAGAAAAAAAAGAGAAAAAATCAACCTAACAAGCATTTCAGCTAGAGGAACAGGTATCCAATAGAAGAAAAGAAATGAAAGTAGATAAAGGCAGATAAAGAAAGGAAGATTACAAGAGCGATGACATGTGCAGGGTGGGGCCGCGCAATTATCGATCACTATCATTTATGCTTTTGTAACGGAATAGAAATGCAGCTGCAAATTCTCCCCTTCGAACAAACCCTGTCACACCCTGTCAGGACGAGGTTTTTCGCCGAAGTTCGGCCTTTCTGGCTTTTCACAAGCGTTTCTCACGCAAAGGTTACAAGCCAAAGGTCAAACTTTTTTTTAGTGAATTTGTAACTTAACCGGTCGGATTAAATTCATGAAATCAATTGAAGTTCGTCGCTATATGTATAGTACATATACTTATTCAAGAAGACGCGCCACTGTGGCTGCAGCTGCAGTCACGGAATGCCGAACGACGCTCGGCGGCCTTCTTCCCGCAAATGTTTATCGCGTATCAAATTAAACGATCTTTACGAAGAATCGGTCGACTGACGAGCGGCGTAGGCGAAATGCAGATCACGTATTCTAATCCTGGATCATCGCGTTTTGACCTTCTGCATGAAGTTTCCATGGATTGGATGATTCACTCGCTCATTTTTCAGGAATTTGATTTATAGGTGCGTGTGCGAAATATGTGTTAAAGAAACATTTATATTTTTAAAAATCTAAAAATCTCTTTTATATAGAATAATAAAACAATTAAATTTGTAAAACAATAAAGTGAGATCATCTTATTAATTGTCTTAAATTTTTCGAAGTTTTCAATTTTCATAATTTTTATTAAAAAAATTGGAAAATGGAAATTGAAAAGATTTTATTATACTATTATTATTATTATTATTATTATTATTATCATACTACGTAATTATAAATATTTGAAAGTTGAATCATCGCCGCTAGCAAACAGTGACAGCACACTAAATATTGATATCCGTTTCAACTGTGATCGTGTGTCAAACGATAAAATTTACGCCAACAGTCGCATGAGTGGAACATGTAAATTTAGATACGTCTTAACCCAAATATGTTTTTAAGTATCTCACTGAATTATATATTTTTCATTAAAATATATATTTTTCTCTTACATATATTAAATAATAGAAAATAAAAAATAACGAGAAAAAAATATAAATATTTCAATTATTCTTCTAAATATTTTTAAGTTTTATTTTTTACTAAATTGTTGCATTATTTGGATATGCAAAATTTCTTTGACATAAAGTTAACTGAAACTTTCTATTCAAAATGTTGACTATCATTTAATATTAAAGTCGAAGTAATATTGAGGGAATATTCAAAATTTTGATTGATTCTAAAGAAAAATTTGGATTATATGTTTTCGGACGCTACAGCATATAATAATTCCGGTTATTGTCATAATTACCGTTTGACATGTTGGTGCACTACATTAATTCGCGTTAAATGATTTCGCTCGCGACATGACATGGCGAGCGTTTATCTCATTGCAGTTCGCTGCGCTTCGCCACGTCGATTAATCTACAAGAACGAACGCAGTTTTCTCGATACAAATGATGTAACCGATACCGCAGCCTTTCTCCTTTTGCGACTTTTGTTGCAGGAAAGACAATGTTTACAATAAAAAAAAAGTGTTCAGTTTGTAACGTAAATATAATATACGTCATAAATATCAAATATCACCTTGAGCCTCGCATAATTAATGCAGCGATATCTTACAGAATATCTTGTGTCGATTTAAATGGCAAAGTCATTTTCGAGATAATATCGCGGGATAAATGTAAATGATAATTAGATGCAATCTTAAAGGCAAGACTTCTCATAACGATTACAATATCAAATGATGGAATCTGTCTCTTTGATTAACGTTTGATTATTCATTATATCTCATTATGTAATTGATATATTATTAAATTACTGTTAATATCAAATTATACTCAATTTAAATTATTTTTAATCATTTTTATAGGTCACCACTCTTATTTAATATATCGTTAATTTAACTAAATAATGGAGTTAAATAATTTAATTCAAGAAAATGTATTAAATATGATTGAATCATAATGACTTAAATTTTTGAACAAATTTTTTATAGAGCTAAATTTATATTGAAAGTAAACACAAATTAATAATAAGCTGTATCATTGCACACTTGATAAAAATAAATTTCGAGCTAACTTTATCAGTTCATCGAGGAATATGTCTTCAAAGTCTAACATACGGGAATTGCTTATGAAGCATTCCGTATTGATCGCAGTTACTTCAAGCTTTTACTTTTAACACAATCAGTCTTAATCTCCGTTGTGACAGCAATCGATCGATTGTCCTTGCAACAAAAGCTTCTCTCGTTAAAATATTACCCTTTAAGTTTTCACAGTTTACATTATTCTGGCATGAGAACAAATTAGGCTGCATTCCGTTGCATACATAATGTGCATGATGTATCACTTTATTTTTGTTTAACACTCTGCAACAATAAGGATAAAATGATACCTCATGCACATTATGCATGCAACGAAACACAGCATTAGACACGAGTTTTCCTTAAAATGTGAATAAGGATGAAAAATGCATACATGATGATAAACTATCGGCTAGCGACAGAACATTATACTTATTGTTTTACACTATGCAGACAATACACATGTTTAAAAATTGTCTCAAAGATATCGTTAAAAGACTTTTTTAATGTATTCAAGACTTTCTGAGAAAATACATCCAGAAATTATCTTTCATAAAACATTTTTTTGAGCATGTCTAACTACTGGCATTATCGACTATAACATTTATTAATTGGATACATATAACATGGCTAATCTGTATGCCCACACATGTATATCTAAAAAACATCATAAAGATATCTTCCAGACATTGCGTATTATCTGAAATGGATCATAAAAATATTTACTATTTATTAAAAATCTTCAATGATTTTTATAATTTTTTTTATTTTAAACTATGTCATAGCAATGTGATAAGGTAAAATTTTTCAGAAACATATTAACAAAAAACGCAAAGATAATTTGGAATTGCTTGAGAAACTGATACAGCATGGTTTAAGATTTACAAATTTCCTTAAAAAGTGATCTATATTATATATA
>NW_017259346.1:105206-169403 GCF_001594045.1 Atta colombica
TATAAGACTTTGTAAAAACATCTTAAAACAGAAGAATAAGAAGCATCATGTAATAAAACAATTATAAAACAAAATAAAATAAAATTATTATAATTATTATAAATAAAATAAATATAATAATTATTATAATTCTAAATTTTATTTAAAATAAAAATAATTTTGTGGCTCCATACTCAAATTCTAAAACATAAATTCTCTGGATTCTTATTGCGGAGAGACATCCCCTATACATTACCCCCCAGCGATATGGAATGAAAATAATTGAATGTAATTGTTTATGCAAATGTAAGTGAATGTGGCAAAGTTAATGTTATTCATATCGCGAATGTTTGCGAACATCCTTTATCAACTTGCGCTTGATCAGCTTCGCTATTATATCTATTGTCTAGCCAAATGTTTCGTTCTGCAACAATGTGAAACGATTTTCTTCTATTTTGATTTTCTATGATTAATTCCCATCGTCACGGCGTATTTTTAACATTTCTTGGTAAAGATATCTCCTTAACACAAGTCGTTGACGATCGTCAACGACTATTAAAATTCAATCATTGATTCGCTCTATTTTGCAAAAAATTACTCGTTTTCTGAATATCGATATCTCAAGCAGAATAAGAAATAGTAATAGTCATTAAAATGACGTCAAAATGGTTCCAGAATGATTATCATTAATCATCCGAAGCAAGCGGTAGATCTACTACGCAATGTTGTTTGAAGTAAAGATTCTAATAATAGATAAGAATAAGAATAACAATTTTCTTTGTGAAAACGTTAAGATAAAAAATAAAAATTATTATATTTGTGAATTTACTATTAATTTTTAATTCTATCTGTTACCGTAGTAATTATTTTACACAAATGTCAAACAATTTAATTTCCTTTATGTTATATCTGCAAATTTCATTAAAAGACATTAGAATCATTAAAGAACTTGTATTCTCTTTTGTACAAGTTATGTCACTTTAGTTCTTTGAAATTAATTTAATCAACATGTATATTAAACACTTTTCACAGATCTAATACGACCCAAGTCTACAATTGTGTTACAGATTTTGGCGTCAGCTCCGAATAGAATTACCATATCTGAATCACAAGAAAGAGTATACATATGTATATATATTATACTTTTACATATATAAGAAAAATCCTTCGATCACCTCAGTAAACAATTCAGTATCAGGCTCAATATCTGCTCTTTGCCTTAACAAAAAGTGAATTGCAACGTTATCGAAATGTTGGCATTCCAAAAATGAATATGGAGATAATCCACATAGCTTATATGTACTTTTTAAAGAAAAATAATCCAAGGGCGGAATATGATGATTTTTTTATGTATTAAATTTAGATATTTAATAAAATAAAATTTTTAATTTCGATTAATAATTATTATTAATATAATTTTAATTTAAAATTTTAATGACCAGAAAAAAGAGTTTTATGATCATAAAAAGTATATGTATTCTTGAAAGAGTATGGCTGGTAATTTCTAACTCCGGAGAATTAAAAATAGGACTGTTACTTTTGACAACTTCAAAGATTCAAAGCTTCAAAGCATTTTAAACTTCAAAGATTTAATTAATTTTATAAATTCAACTCTTTTCAAAGCTTCGAATTGTTAAAATTGTCAAAAGTAACAACTCTAATTAAAAGTCACTTTTGGATCGCATTCATTTTAACATTACTTTGACATTATCGCGACCTTATTCTGCTTGAATAATCTGATTCCAAGTTCTTCAAAAAAATATCCGATTATTGCTCGATAAACAACTGTTCGTTATGACACTCAAAGGGGTTTCTACATGAAAACATATGCCTATTTTTCATTTCAATCGCTCAGATCTTTTTCTAGACGTTCAAAGAGATCACGTGGCGCTAGGGTTTCGACCTGCGACATGCGCTAGCCATGTCGTCGACGTGAAAGCGACGCGAAGCCAGCTGCGAGCGACGATCGCGCGCAACATGGTGGGTTGCATTTTCGCATAAAAACACATATCGCGCGCACGCGAGCGCGGATACTTTCCACAAAGAGCACGTGGTAAGAGAAGTATCTCTTTCCTTCGCGCACAGAAATAACAAACGCTTGTGTGCAGTACACGTTCTTTCATACTCAGAGACAAACGGAGCAAACAAACTCACCATAATCGCGCACCGGCTGTGGACTGTAGCTCGCAGCGTTGCTCGCCGGCGTCACACGAAACCTCTCCATGCCTCTTCTTCTGCTTGCTGCCCTCTGTCACTGCTCTGCCACTGTTCTTCTCTTCGCTTCTTCCTGCGAGGGACGGTGCGGATGAGGGATGGGAGGCTAAATTCGCTATTCGATCATCCGCGACGCGCGACACATAGGACAACAATGACAATCGATGTGTAAGAATCGGCACATTCGCACGCGACCACTCGCGTGCGCACTCCCCATTCACCAACGTGAAATTACAGGACGCTACTGTGCGCGTCGCCGGCTGAACGCCGTCGCGAGCCGCGACCGGCTCGGCGTTATCTTCACGCGGAATGGCGCGACGGAGTGGGGGTAAGGGCAGTGACTGGGGAGCAGCAGGAGCGACGCGATAGTTACGCGCGGGAGGGTGAAAGGGAGGGTAACGTGGTATATCGAAGAAGAATTGGAGTCCATTGTCCTGGGACAAGAAATAATGGGCATTATTCCGCTTTTATTTTAAATTTATTTTAATTATTTTAAAACCGTTTTAAATAATGTCTTAAGATGTTAATACATCTTCTCTGATTGGCTTATAACATGGCTTAAGATTGTACTTAATCATAAAAATATAAGAATTGTAGGTCTGTTTTGATCTTTTCGTTTATTTGCGTTCTCTATAAAAGTTATATTTCTATCAGCTTACAGGTATCGAAATTAAAATAACCAATCATTTTAAATTAGGAGGAACAGTCTCAAATTTTAATTCTTCATTCCCTTTTATAAAACGTTCCAATTTTTGTCCCAAATTAAGAACCTAGTTACGAATTGTTCCTCTTTTAAACGTGAAAATAATAAATGTAAAAATAATAAATGTGAAATAAATTATCAACTGATGTGTGAAGAATTTTATGACTTTTTATTTAAGCACCAAATTATTCATACATTCAGAAAAATATAATTTTAAAAAATAAAATTGAATTTTATTTCTAGCTAAATTGAATTGAATTTTTGGCGTGCTAATAACTGCGAAATGGAAAAGTGAAATAAAGAAAGCTTATCATAAAAATGTTAAAAAGACAATGGATGTAAAAGGGACAGTAAAGCCAAGAACGAAAGTAAAAAGATAAAAACGAATGATTCACGTGAAAAGTGCAAGGAGACTGGAGGATAGGACTTATTCACAATCAGTAAGGGAGTGGACATTAAATTGGCAACAAAGAGAACCCGTGAGTTCGTAACTCGATATATTCCTACATTCTTTATTCCGTAATCGTGCACGATATAGGGTGTGTCCAGTTCGCTCTCTCACGGGTTGCACCACCATTCATCGCGGGCGTGGGTGCGCAGTGACGTAATTAGCAAGTTCATAACTGACGTATAGACCGAGATGATTTCAGATAAAAAACACAATGTTTCTGACGAAATTAACCGACTCTTGTATGATTATTTCTAACAAATATCTATGGGCATATCCAGAATTTTTTCGAAAGATTTATCAATTCTGTTAAATAAACAATATTTTTTGCATTAATGAATTGCTTTTTTCAATATTTTAAAGCTTAAAATATTTTTTTTTCATTTGTATGTGAAATATTAGGTTTTGTAAAAATCATAACTTTTTTTCTCCTGAGGGCAATACATATATAGGATAAAATTTTTAGGAGAAATGTGAAGCTCAATTTTATGGACATGTCACTCTTTGTGGATATGTTTATATTCCATGTTTATACTCACTTATAGTGAATGCAAGATTATAATAATGGAAGAGATTTTTTATTTAAAAAGTTTTAGTTGTAGAAAATAAACATTAACAATTTATTAACAAGTGTCGAATCTAAAAAAAAAGAAGTCTTTTATAGAATTTATTTTCAATCTGGAGTAAAAAAACTGAAGGACAACACACAGTGTTCCAAAGCGATCACACCCATCCACCAAGTACTAACCGTGCTCAACCGTCACTTGACTTCAGTGATCAAACGAGAACTGGTACTTTTGATTTGGAAGTTATCCGAAGATAAAAATTATTTGATAATAGTTAAAGATTACTTTAACTTTTCATCTTTAAATTAAATAACATACATATATACATATAATAAAAATGTATATACATACATATACATGATGTTTCAAACTCGAGCACCATACTAATGGCAGGTTCCTAAAATCATTTTATGACAAAAATTCTAATACACATAATGTATACAAACTAAATATTTTTTAACATAATAAATATGAATAATTAAAAATATCAGTAATTTTATTTTCGCCTAAGAAATATTTATATCGATATTAACAAGAAACAATTATTTGTACCATCTGAATGCGCCAATTTTAGACAATATAATATTTGCTAACTTCAAATCATCATAATTCAAAAATTATTATAGCCGTTTTGTCATTAAAATTTTCGTCTCAAAATGACTTCAAGAATATCTGTCTTTAGCAGATAATGCGTCGAGAAACACTCTTATAATAAAATCATTAATCTCTGAACATCGATCTTCTTTAATCTATATTTTGGACAATAATTGAAGAAAACATGGACATAACAGATTTTCACTTCCCAACGAGTAAATAAAGTTTACACATTAAAATCGGTCGAAATTGTTAGAAGGCAGGTGCTTTTGAAAAAGAAGCGATTTCAGGGTTATGTGATGCGGTATCACCGTTACACAAAATCGAGTAATCGGAGAAAAGCCTTCTTTCCTGCTTGTTTCTTTTTCAAGGTAGAGATTGTGTAACTTATTTTTTAGGACAAGATTCGTTATCTCGACAACGCCATCGTTCAGACGACAAGCTGCATAGATAAACTACTATTTTTTTATTTCTATCAGAAAATCATTTTCTGTCTGCATCTCGCCCGAGACATAATGCATAAAACATTATTGATTATGCGCAAGTACTCGTCCGTTCTCGCCGTTTGTTCGTGAATTGTTGCACGCAGAGATAAAAATTATAAAAAAAAAAATAAAAACTTGAAGTTTTAAAATTTAATAGAAAACTGTTCAATAATTTAATAATAAATAAATAACATAAAAGGATTACGAACCAAGATGAATGTTTTATGCTAATAACTTTTTACTAATTTTCTACTTCGCCCTAAAAATATTTTACTCCAATATGTATTTTCTGTAGATATTTGATAGTATAGTTTTATTGATTTAACTCACATAAAATTTTTCCATTTATTCAAAAGCTTCCCATGTAAAAATAATAGTAAATCAGAGATGATCAATCTTGTCTGTTACAATAAAGGTTACAATAAAGGTTAAAAATTTTTGGTGTACTACAGAATTAAGAAAAAAAAGACTGCAATATTATACTTTTTTCTTTTGAATTGAGCAAAAAATTTCTTCTATTTAACAAAATGTATTTCTTTTACTATATTCTGTTTTACATTCGTTTAAAAATAAGTAGTTTACTTAAAAATGAAATGCAGCCAGAATATGTAAAAGTAAAAAATAAATTTAAAAGTTGTTATTTTAACGTATCATTTTGAATGTTCTAAATTTTTCTCTGACAGTACGTATTGTGACAAGTTTGAATAAGAATTTTGATAAAAAAAATTTTTATTCCGCCCTAAAAGTCTTTTACTCGAATATGTATTTTCTGTGGACATTTGATGGTATATTTTGTTGATTTATAATTCACATGGAATTTTTCCATTCATTTAGGCACGTTACCGAGAATTAATGAGAATGCTTTGCGTGCTGCGGGTTGGCCACCCCTGCTAAACAATGAAATTGTAATGTAATGACTCACAATAAGTGACGACAGATACTTGTCAGATCCAGTTTCGAAAAGGAGTTATCAACCCATTAGACTTTACAACAAGGCAAAAACGTTTCCTCGATATTTATAAAGTTATAAAGACAAAAGATATTAAATAATATAGATATCAAACATTTTAACGATGAATATCAAAAAGAATAAAAATTCTATTACTAATATATTTTCTTTATTACACTCTAAAAATACATTTGTGTGGATTTAACAGCATACGGTGTTTATGTAATTTCAACACCATGTCGGTGTTGATATTAATATGATGAGATATTAAATTACGAGTTTCAAACCACACCTTGGTGTTGATAATAAACTATGTATTTTATTTTAAATTCACATCATGATGGTATTAATATAACAATAGATTCAAATCCACATCATGATAATGCTGATATAACACGATGAGAATTATACATTTATCTAAATATCGAATGATGTTAAATGGATATTTTTAGAGTGTAGATTTTTGCTAAAAAATAATATACTTTTTTAATTGAAAAATCTCGATTTTCTACTCGGATTTCACTCCAAAGTAAAAAAAAACCAGTTTTTCATCTCTAATTACGCGTAGATATCGACATGATTTTCTTTACTTTGTCTCTAGAAACCGGAGTGACTTCGTGAAAGCACTCAATGTCAAATCCAGTGTCGTTTTACTTTACTCCATGATGCTGCGCGACACCATTTGCGGAGATAATCTAAAATCACACGTCGCGCCGAAGGTGAAGGTCGGGGGGAGACAAAATTTTATTTTTACCGACCCGGCGTGTCTGTCATCGTATAACCGTCTTTTATTATCTCGCGTTCCACGAACGGTGATTTCACAGAAGGGCGCGAGGCGCGATTGCGAAAGTTCAGTCGAGAACGGCGCGGGAGTACGTGCGGTATTCCTCTCCTTTTGTGTTACTCTTTCCTTCTTTCCATTTTTTTTCTTGCCAGTCGCAACCCGCAGGAACGCGCGAGCGGCGTTTCCCTGTCTCTCTCATTTTCTCTCTCTCTCTCTCTCTCTCTCGCTTCCTCTCGCATCGTCTGGCGTTTCGAGCGCGAAACAGCTGATAGAGCCGTCCCTTTAATCGCGTATCGCGTCGCCGAGTCGTCGGTCGTCGCGCGAGGTGAGTCGCTGGCCGACCACCGGGAGGATCTTGTCGTTTACGTGCCGCACGATCAGCGCAGGTGAGTATCTTGTCGCGGCGTCCGATAACGTCGCTCGCCGGCTCGCGAACCACCTTTGTAGGTTAGGGAAGGTTTTCCGCCCGTCCGTCAAGCGTACGACGTACGTGGTATGAACGGATGAACGCTCGTAAACTCGCAACGGTCGCCATCTTCGAAACGCAAGTCGACTTTCGTGTGAGTAACTTAGCCGGGTGTACTTTTGTGATGCTTTCTCATTCTCGACATCGAGAGTATGAGACGATCTCGTCACCGAGGCCGAGAATGAAAATATCTCGTCGGAGTGAGGATTCCAGATGAAATGTATACATCAAGATCCTTTCTCTCCATCTTCCTTTGTTTGTTATTCTCTCTCGTTCTTTTCACGATGGAAGTCACCGAGAATCTCATCGACGCGAAGTATCCTTGGTAAAAAAAACTGTCATAATGTCTCATAATATTTTTAAGAATTTGTCGTATTTTAAGTTTATGAAGATTTCTTAAAAAGTGTCTTAAACTTTTTCAGAGTTTATAAATTTTCTTTGGAAATTAAAGATTGGAATAGAGTGACAATTCTTATAATATTTTGGAATTTATATGTATGAGGAAAGATTTTTAGACTTCCTCAGTATTTTAATTCGTATCAAAAAATCAATAATTTTTCAAAAAGTTAAAAGTTAAAGTAAAATTATATAGAAATTTTTAAAAATTCTGAAAAATTATATGAATTTTAACAAAAAATTGTTACCACCTTGGTGAAAAAAATACTCATATTTTATAATATTTTCAAAACTAACATTTTAGATTTATGAAGATTTCTAAAAAAATCTTCAACTTTTTCAGAAATTACAGAATGAAAAAACTTAGAAATCTTAGAATATTTCGAAATTCTAAAAAAAAATTTAGACTCTTTCAGCACTTCTGTAAAGTTTATTTTGTATATAAAATCTGAGAAATTTTCTAAAATTATAAAATTGTACAAAGATTCTAAACAATTCTGAAATTTACATAAAAATACTGAAACATGAAGAATTTTGAGAAAAATTTTCATCAAGGATATACCTTTTCGTTCGCTTTGCTGAAATTAAATCGATTCACGCTTTTTGTCGCGAATTTTCAGTCAATATAACCTTTTTTGATTTGTGAATTTAAATGCGGTATCTCCAGTGTGTGATGTCTAAATTCTTGATGAGAAAGTCAGATAGAACATAAAACGTCATTCGAAATATTCAAATGACGCGCGCGACGCGCCGCCATGACGGCGAGTCGAAACGAGAGGAACGGCGAAACGGCGGAACGGTGAACGGTGAACGTGACATCATCAATGGCCGCCGCCGCGCGTGTTGTCTGTGTACGCAACGGAGCGCGGCACTCTCGTAGGCCGTTGCAGTAACTCACGCAAAGGACGCCGATACTTGATTTCGAAATACGAACCTGCGGTTGGAAGTGTTCGAGACATGGGCTCAAAGAAGCACAAAAAGCATAAGCGCGAGAGGCACGAAGGTGAGGAACGAGTGGTAACGATGTGCCGCGATTTTCTCCAGTTGATCGAAATTCCCGGTCGTACCTTGCGTCTTCGACGGTTTGCGACGATTTTCTTCTAGTTTTAAACTTCGAAACTTTCTTCTTTTCTGCCGCTCATTTAATCCGTCAATTGTCCGATAAAAAACTGTCGTCGGTCGTCTCGTTTCGACAAATAAATAGCCTGTATCAATGTAATGTCAAGATCTGTGTCAAACAGTGTATGCTCGTTTCTACTAAAGATCCTATATCAGAAATTGGCCATGAGTGATTTTGTCAAAATCTTGCAAGAGAGAAAGATATATATAATTTCTTCTTGTATGTGTGTATATATATTATCTCACTCCACAATCTTAAAGTTGTAAAGAGTGAAACACAGTAGAAGGAGTTAGAATGAGACATTAATTGTGTTCAGTAGAAAAAGCAGCTTTGCAGCTGTTGTAAAATTTTTTAATATGATTGATTTATACATTTATACCTAATAAGGAACTAAGGACAAAACCAGTTACATTAAAGAATTTTATATTTGCAGAAGTGCTTTTTCTGCTGAAAGTTATTGTATATACAGGGAGAAATTATATACTTTTTTCTTGTTGGAGTTTGACAAAATCGTTCGTAGCCGGACTCTATTATAAGATCTCTAGTTTCCAATATAGATTAATTCTCAGTTCAACTTACTCTTCATTTTTTTTTCTAATTGTTATGTTCATTTCTAGCAATGTACAATTTGAAAAGAAAATATCGGTGTGAATAATAACATGAGGTATCCATGTAATTCCCACTATATTACTATTGATAACGTGAAATTAATCGATTTACTTTTTATCTTTAGTGCTTTCCTTTTAGGAAACATGATAACAAATAAAGTTTTATTTTTGTTATTCATTGAATGCAAAGATGAACGACATTCGTGCCGACTGTGTCTCCTAAAAGGAAAGCAACCTATCTCCAGGCTTAAAAAGTATAAAAAGATAAATTAGACTAAAGTTAATCTATATTGGTAGATATAGGCATAGAATAGAACGAAAAGTAAGTTGAATCATAATCTACATGGAGGCGTGACGAGGAAGCTCCATAGTGTAGCTTCCTCCATGCTAGAAATATAATTAGATTTATAAGAATGTATATGTTACTGCAGCATCATTACATCGCACCAAACTAAGCTGTGTACTTTTATGTCAATCATCATTTAAAAAAAGGATTCGAATGAAAAATGAGAATGCTTTGGGGTGATGGACCGTCAATCTTTGCGCCTCAATTTGTAAAATGGTCCACACTCTTTCCAATTTTCATTGGGATCCTTCTCATACTCATAGTTTAATGATGCACAGGAATGTTGACTTCGTTTTCACCACGGACAAACTGAGAGTGAGGTTGGAGTAGAAGCGAGGTGGATACGAAAGTATAAACCGAGCGTTCCGCAGCAACAGGCGCGACGTGGAAGTAAGTGACGTGTAACAACGGACATGGACTGGTCGCACGACAGAAGCTAGCTGTGCTTCGAAAATTATCAAATGCCCCAAACCCTTTCTTTTTTTTGTCTGTTGAACCCGTTGAAGTGCAACAAGATCCTACAATAAGAATTCCTCCTTGTGGCAAGGGAGTAGTATATGTGTTTAGATTACAGATAGATTACACACACACACACACACACACACACACACACACACACACACAAACCTGTTGCACTTCAATCATATAATTCCCTTGGCTGTTATGTATCGTGGCATTGAGAGCCACATATGCTTCGCTTGACCTCCTAGCGAGGTATTTTCAATTTTAATGATTGCTCTCCCTGGTTATTCCCGCCGATTATTCGATTTGATATAACGATGAAGATTATTTTATAGCGTATATTAAGATTTGTTTGATTTATAAGTCGAGTTACTTCCATCTCGCTTCCAGTTTGTTGAATGTGAAAACAAAGTCACATGTCCTGTTAATAAAATCATTTTTACATCATCGTTGATACAATTCCTATCCTATGTGTTCTCCTTACCGTAGATTTTATATCTGTTCATCATTTGCACCTCCTTTCTTTCGGTATCTTTATGTCATGCAACATTTCCGACGTCATATTTTTTTTGTGTTACTATGTTGTATCTCGTCTTGCATAATCTTTTCGCAAAATATCCTGATTGCTGCATGTGGCATATTTTTCAACAGATCATATATTTGGCTTTTAGAACAACAATTTTAGTACACTGCTTAAAAAAACATTATTTTAAGTACTCAAAACGATGGCTAACTATATCTTTTTCTTCGACAGAAAGTCAATACACAACGACGGATAAGACGCCTAGTCTGAAGTTAATCTTAAAGGTAGGAGGTAGTACTGGAACACCCGAACACGGCAGCGAGTCGCCAAGTCAAATCACAATGCTTTCGCAACATTATCAACAACAATTGGGTCTTAACTATTCCGTTAGTCAAGGAGATGCAGAATATGATAGATATGTTGGTCACAAAAAACTCAAGAAGAAGAAGAAAAAGAAAGATAAACGACACAAGCATCATCATAAAGACAAGAAAAGACGGAGAGAGGAATCGAGTCAAGAATCAGTTGGTGACGCCGATGAGAATCTGGTCGAGCCTGTGCCTAAGAAGATTTGTACCAATCACAATCAGTTGTTGCCACCCAGACCGCCATCGGGTGGCGAATTGAGGGTCGGTGTTGGTAACGTAAGTTCTCTGTCGCCACATCGCGAGCCTAGAACATGCGTCCTCAGAAAGATAGCAGAACGCACACCTCTCCAAAGGTTATTGGAGCATTTATTGAGATCCATGGAAAAGCGGGATCCACAGCAATTTTTTGCTTGGCCAGTCACAGACAGCATTGCGCCTGGTTACTCTCAAATAATTACGAATCCGATGGATTTCAGTACAATAAAGCAAAAGATAGACGACAATAATTATCAGAATTTGCAAGAATTCGTGGATGATTTCAAGCTCATGTGCGACAACGCCATGACGTATAATCATCCCGATACCATCTACTACAAGGCGGCGAAGAAATTGTTGCATGTTGGTTTGAAGATGGTCACTCCAGAGAAATTACGGCAACTTAGGCCAGTCCTGATGTACATGAACGATATTACAAAGGAGGAACTTGGATTTGAATTGGGCAACGAAGATCTTAATAATCCGAATGCTCCTGTGACAGAGGAACAGATAGAGCAGGAACGCGAACAGGAGGAACGTAATGAGGAGGCAGAAGAGCTTAGGAAAGAAAATCAAAGAAAAATGAGATTGGCTAGTTTAGGAAAGTTCGAGGCTATACCGGACGACTTGACGCCAGAAGAAATACTGAAACAGGCTAGAGGTGCGGCTAAAGCTGCGGCGGAGAAACTCAGTTTGAAGAGGGTCAATTCGAAGATGGGTTTCCTGCGGCAGAAGAAGGACGGTACTACTAGTCTGCAGATTATTGTACCCGGGGACGGGATTATTCCTGGAACCAATCAAAGACCTGTATCCTTAGGACAGTTGATAGGCAAATTGAATCACGGTACTGGAGCATTGGCTGGATTCCGGGAGGATCGAAGGAACATGTCAAAGCCAGTGAAACCTCTCTACTATGGTGCGTTCGGTTCATACGCACCTAGCTATGACTCGACATTCGCGAATCTTACCAAGGAAGAAACCGACCTAGTCTATCAAACATATGGTGACGAGACTGCCGTGCAATACGCTGAATCTATCCTAGACTTTGCCAAGGATTGTGATTACACATTGACCATGGTCGACGATCTGCTGGATATTCTCACAGGTGGCGATCACAGGAAGACGAAGAAATTCATCGAGGAAAAGCGAAGACTGAGAGAAGAGGAGGAAAAGATCAAGCATTTATTGGAAAAACCCATGCAAGACGTGAATCGTAACATTCCGTTGCTGGATAAGGTCAAGGTTGATATCGAACAACTAAAGACACTATCGGATCTCGGTATCGACATAAACTTCTTAGACAATTTAGGTAATTATAGTAACGATAAAAATGAATGATTTAGCATTATTTTAAGTAACTGAAAATATTATCGTTTCCTTATTCTTATCTTAAAATGTCAAAAAAAAATCAAAAAAAATCAAATCACCAAAAAAAATATTTTGTTTCATAATGTTGTCGATTATAATTCAATAATTTCGAGATTAAAATTACTTCTCTTTCGTTATACAATTACATGTTTTTTTTCTATTTACAGAAGAGGATTTTAAATATAGCGAGGAACGTGCCGCTCTACAAAGTCGTCTTGACGACACATCGCAAATGCTGGGCCGGTTGAAGCAGGTTCAACACGAGCGTTTGTCAGCACCGCCACCGGCCCATCTCTCCAATGTTCCTAAAGCAGCGGACACGGAGGTAATGCTTGCCGAGAAGATCACAGACAATCTCACCGATATAGCAAAGAAACTGCCACCGTCAGGGATCGCGCCGGTCGACGGATTACGTAGAGCTATGGGCATAGCACCTTTGGGCGGACCAGAGCCCATGGAAGTCGAGCCGATCACGCACAACCCCACTATAGCCACTGACGGTTCGTTACTGCCGAATCCGAGCAATGGTAGCAATCAGGTGCTGTCGAATCTGTTACCGGCCCCCTCGCCAATTCAAAATGCGAATCTACTGAGTCCGACCGGCCAGCAAAATCAAAATATCAGTATTGTGGGCGCGAATCAGCCGCCATCGTCAATTCAAATGCAGATCGGTATGACGCACAGCAGTCAGACGCCGCCGTCTTTACTGAGTGCATCAGAACCATCTGGCGTGGTGGCTGACCTCGAGTCTGAATTGCGCGAATTCCTCGAGAGCGATCCTACGCTAGGACACTCGCCTCTCCATGATGATAAAACTTTGGAAGACATTCTGTCTGAGTCTTAGTGCGAGCGCGGAATTCGAATGTTCCGCAACTCCCCATAATTTATAAATAAGTAATAATTATAAATTTATAAATAGATATAAATTATAAATATATTCTGAATCAGAATTCTGTAAATTTTATTATTGATACGCTACTTTCACATGTACGATTAATAAATCAGATCATATAGTCCTGTGTCTGATTTTTAATCACTTTATTTATTTCAAACCTATTCCACATTATCTTCAGTGAAAAATGCGACAGAAACGTTTTAAAGTTAAAGACACAAATGATGTTAAAGTAAATTTTTTAGATTTTAAAGTAAATGAAGTATTTCATGAATATATTAGTGATAATATCGCATATATTGTTCATTTGCTGCAACAAGACTTTTCAGAAAATAAGTTTGAACATTTTAAATTAGAAAAATTTGTAATATTAATTTTAGTGTGATTTTAGTGTGATAATTGATTGCAGAGAAATTTTCATTTTCCATTTTTTTGTAAGCAAATAAAAAGTGACAATTTTTTAATTATTGTATTTATCATAAAAATATACTTTTGATATGAGAGATAAAAAAATTTTTTAAATACTTAAGAGAAAATATGTATAGATAATATAAATGTATAGATAATATAAATGTATAGATAATATAAATATGTATAGATAAATTTTTGATAACACTATATCATTCTGTAAAGTATAAAATAATATAAAGTTTTATTTATCTTCATAGAGATATACCTATTATTCCGCGCACAGTAAGTTGCATTTGTTACGCGATGCTCGTAACATTGGAATGTAATTTACATATATCGATACTCAATACGGCATACCACATTATCAAAACACAATGCCGGTCTCATATACAGTATATATCGAAAGGCATATAAAGAAAATGCACAATGATGCTATTGATTACTGATAAGTGTATAGCCACTATCGTGTATTCTGTATTTCAAAGTGTAATGGGAAGACGAACGGCTATCGCAATGAGTTTTACTCGCGGTCGAAAATAAAATCACGGCATGCTCGATGAAGCAGATGATGTTATGAAACATCTTATATACCATGCAATAATGTACACATGACTACTCATATTCCGTGAACGTTTCAAGTTTCAAAGAGATTAATGCGCAATTCAATTCGCAAGTCTCGAATTTTAAGTTTAGGAATTACAATCAGAAATACAGAAATATAGAAACTCTGAGACTTCTGTGAGAATCGAAGACATAATAAGTTAAAATCATAACAAAGAACTTTTATCTATCGTTTATTTTTATAGAAAAATATTTATTAAAAAAGCACATATCTTTGTATTTTCTTTTATATCCAGATATCAATTTTAACCTTCCAGAACTGATACATAAAAATCTACATCATAATTATTGATGCTGGATCTATAAAATCCATTCAATTTATGATAATTAGACCTTACTAATTCATTTCAAATTTAAACATGACTCACATAAAAAAGAGTAAATACTATTTTTAAAAAATATTTCAAATTTGCAGGTGACAAAATATTAATTTACGTGTAATAAAAAAATTGAATTGTTTGACATTTTTAACAAGAGATTTACTTGAATAGGTTCAATAGATTCCACTGTCATTAATGATCTGTTTCGAAAAGTTAATAAAAAAGCGAGACTGCATCTTTTTCAGTTTTAAATGCTTTTTTCAAATGATAGATTTTAATTTTAAACATAAATAGCACGTGATTGTATATAATTTTCTCTATTCTAATTCGTTTTAAAGTAAAAAAAAATATTTTATTTCGATTAGTTTGAAGAATAATGTGCAAAAGCACAAAAGACGAAGCAGCAATGAAACTCTATATATATATATATATATGATAGCAATTGTAGTAATCCGTTTATATCAGACAATATCGTTTTAGCTGTTGTAGCTGACAATGCAATCACGTGCGTTTGCGTTTACGAGAAATGTGTAATTCCTTTCCCATAATCGTATTTCTGTACCGCGTGTTCGGTGAGTTGATCCTGACAACGAGATTACGCAAATGCTAGAGTTTATTTTCGGAAATCAGAGCCTTTGCGCCACGTGCTCTTTGAACTGAGTTTAATGACAAAAATAGCTTGCCGTGAAAGAGGCGTAATCACACCGACATCGCTATCGGTATACCGCTGTCAAAGATAAATTGCAATGAATATTAATTAACCGTAAAACATTTCATACCACGTTCGCTCCATAAAGTGCAGATTTATATTTATCCTTTTCATATGGAAAGCAAGGAAGGAAGTGTTCATCCTCTACGATCTGTAAAATAATGATCGTCCAATTTTTATTAAAAATCACGGTTTATACGTACCTTTTTTTAAACGGAAAAATTTGAAAAGAAAAAATAATGACCGATTTAGAGATCGAAATCACTATAAATGTTTCAAAGCATTTGATTTACTAATTAAAAGAAAATATTTTGCTAATTGATCAATCAAAAACTGCTTCAAAGTATTTGTAGGAATCCAGGAAACGGTGGAATACTGATACGACTTATTTAAAATAAAAAATAAAAAATAGATTCCAGAAACTTATTTCAAATACATATAAAATAAAAGATATGTATTTCAGTTAATTTTTAAATAGTTAATAAAAAGGATAAAAAGGATATAAAGTTATTTAGAATTTATTATTTTAAATAACTTCATTTGATCTGTTTCTTAACTATAAGTACATACTACACACCTTAATTTTTAGCAACTTTATTACTTGGTCACCCTCAAATTAATGCGACACTTGAAGCGACATAAAAAAACACGTTCGTCTCGCTCGAGGTCACCGAGCGAATGCTTGCGAATGCCTAAGTGATGACGTAGCAGCCGCTCCCCTTTGCTGTTCGAGCTCCCCCTCGCTATTCGCCGTATTCGCGCTCCCCCTCGCATTTCGTCGGTTGTCGTCGCGCCGTTCGGATGTTCAACTGTCGCGTTGCGTATGAAAAATATTCAATTTATTTAATTTATTCTTTCTCTTATTTTACATGATTTTGATAAACGAGTATCATTATATATTTTGTGCTTTTTCTTTGTAGCATCTCTAACATTTATTCAATTATATATTGAACGATTCTTCTAAATGTAATTAGTAATTATTCGCATATGAGATATTTTTGAGATATTCCAATATTATTCTTTTTAATGATTCATACTTAAATGAAGGTTGATAATATTCTATATATCCTTTCTATAAAAGATATATAGAATATTATCAATCTTTATTTATATATATGTAAATTTTCTTAAATCAGCAAAACTATTCGTGTAGATAAATAATTTATTTCAAATATAAAATCAGAGATATGTATTCCACTTAATTTTTAGATAAATTAGCGAAGCTATTCTTTTCGTGTAGGTATAAATAATGGAACCGCGAAATGAAGCGCAAAATATGCGATCGATATTTCTCTGAAATTCTGTAATAATATCTACTGAAAGAAACGAATTATATTCAGCTTATTTTAATTAGAATACGTCGCATATTATGTAGCGACGATTAGCTAACATATTTAATTTCGCACGACGTCGCAGTGCGTTATTGTAAACACGCGTGACCTTGTTTGAAAATTGAGACTCAAGCTGCCCGGCAGGCAACGGTCGAGCTACGTCTTTCGTGAAGTGCGTCACATATTATCCTGCGGAATGCGGTCGTGATGAGACGCGTAGGTATAACTCTCTACGAATTATTAGAAAATACTGGCTAGCGATCGATTTTTAATCACAATGGCGTCGTCTACGATGTGTGAAGTACGCCGTAAGAATAAAAACAAGAAATTGATCGAATGTGAGGAAAATGATCGTCTCGTAACTCGTAAAAGCCATTCTACCATTTCAAGACGATACGGCGACTGATCGTCGAAGTATAAGGTAATTTTGTACGTTTTAGGACAAGAACACATTATAGAGAAAATGTCGGCCAACTGTTGTGTCGTTTACGGAAAATAATTAAGATTTAAATAACAATCCATTAAACTTTTAAAACATTCTCATTCTAATTAATCGGAATTAAATGTTATTAAAGTGATGTTAACAAGTTCACGAAAGAAACGCGCTTCGAGAATATTCGACAACAATCTATTCGTTGAAATTATTTAATTTGAAACGCAAGGAATGAAATATTCGATATAGTCTGTTTCTCATAATTTCTCAATGTTACAATTTTGAAGTCAACGGATCGGTTGGCATGCGGCTTTCAAATTTCTTTACGGACTACGTCGCGCGGCGTAAGGCCAGATTCGCCTTGACGGAAAAACGGAAAGTGGAAAAGCGAAAGCAGACAAGCGAAATGTATCGCCTAATATTACTGCGAGTTCCGATTGGCTTCCGCTTTTCCGCTTTCTGTTTTTACGCCGCGCGACGTAGTAGTAAAAAAATTTGAAAGCCGCTTGCTAACGATCCGTTGACTTCAAAATTGTAACATTGAGAAATTATGAAACAGATTATATCAAATATTTTATTTCTTGCGTTCAAGATGTGAATTCAGCTTAAGGATGCACGGCGTCCTGCGTAAGGTCACCGTACCAGTCACTACCATTCGCGCACCGACACTCGAGCGAGCTGGCAGCGGCGTATATTATCTCTCGAAACGCAATTATAGTAGGTATAGCGAAGCTCTACTAATCGCGATTATTCTGTACCAATACTTAAAATTGTGTCGTATTCATGTTACGTCGTGCGATTACATACAACTTTGTATGTAATCAGCTAAAAAATATTAAGCACCGTTATATGGCGTTAGTTTAAAAATTGATTCGTAGTATTTGCTGTGAAATATTCTTTGTTTTATTGTAAAAACCTTTGAAACTATTATATGTATAATGCCGGTAACTAATAGGGGAATAATACAGATAAAAGAATTTCAGATATAAGCGAAAATAATACAGGTGCATGATATTTTTGACCAAGATTGTATATATATTGTCAACTTTTCATACACGACAATAATCGACCGACATTTTATCTATCGTGTGCTTTCTCTTGCCTTTATTCATGCAACAAAAGTCGAAACTGTAAGGGAAGTTAACCCTCCGGAGCTGATGTCTAAATCTGTAACAGTTACACTGACGCTGTACATCTGTAAGCAGCATTTAATTTATAATTTTATAATATTAAAGGCATTAATCAATTTCAAGGAATCTCAAAAAATGATATAATTCGTATAAAGAGGAGTAAATACTTAATTTCTTTTACAATACGAATAATTTATTTGCAAATGTAACGTAAAGAAAATTGTATTGTTTGACATTTTTGATAAAGACATTTATATAATGAGTGAATTCAATAAATCTACTGTCAGCTCCGGAAGATTAAATATTGTTCTACATTTATGGTAATTGCTTTCTCAAATACGCTTGAATTTAGATATAAGTATACTTTGAAATTTTCCGTCAATATCAATTAATATACTTTAACGAGTCATTTAGTTTTTTCGGTTTTTAATGCACGAATTACCGGAATGTAACAAAAATCGGAAAGTCATGATACATCAACGGTTCATTAATGATACGTGTCTTTTATGGTCTTTCGTATTCGAAGTATATAAATATTATGTGTAATATACATAATATATATAAACTGAGCTTTGAGACACATACATTTTCGCAATTTATCGCACCTTCATCAGTTAAATTGATTCATCGCAATGAAGTTGCTGCGTCTTATCGCATTGCAATGAAGTTGCTGCAATCGAATTTTTCAATTCTAACGTAACTTCGCGAATACGGAATGGCTCGATAGCGTCACGAGTCGAGCGACGTCGTGATGCTAAGTACAATCGTAATCAGTGTTATATCGTGACAATTAACGATTGTATGGCGTGAGTTCTTGGCGTGTATATCGTTGACACGAATGTGTACTTTGTTAAATCCGTCACATTACACATTAAGGACCGATTGTTCTATCTTCAGATAAACTATGTGATAATTTACCTACTAGATAAACAAAAGAGTAAAAAAATAAGACAGTGAGCTAAAGTTTAAAAGTGGAAAAAAGTGGAATAACCCAGCTCTAAGGATTGTAAATTGGAGATTAGAATTTGGCCAATTATGTAATTTTAATGTCCGTTTCATTCTGACTAACTGAATTCTAATCTCCAATTCGCAATTCTCAATCTCCAATGTATCCTGTAATACGAGCTTGAGATCTATGCTTGAAATCTATCGGGAAACAATCGCAAGACGATCATAATCTCGAGCACTGAACATTCCGCGGATTTTATTCACGATCTTAGCCTCGAGTATTGTTATAATACGCGAGAGCAACTGTTTTAGAATAGTACGTAAACCATTTGTTATTTCAGGTGTAAGAAGGAATATGTAACGTGCAATGGTGGATGAAGAATAACGACGATGAAGACTCAGAAGAGGAAAAACAGAGGAGGAGGAGGCCCGGGATGGCATCAGGCATCGGCGGAGCAACCAAGGGTGAGTAATTTATTATTTATAAAATGTTTAGCATTTTTAAGATTACTTATCTATCTCTGTGAAAGTCGCATACATTTCATACGGTTATTGTGTAACACAATTCATATAATGTATTTTAAATTATTTTGAGATATTATATTTAAGAAATATTTATATAAGAAATATTTAATAATAATGTGTTCCTAATATTTTTATGGAGAGACATAAAATATTCCAACATGTTCAATATTTATAATTATTTAAATTATTTATAAGAAAATTAAATTTTTTTATTAAATATTATACAAGTTTATACTTACATAATAATTAAGAGAAATTTTATTATCGATTAAAAAGGATCTTAGATATTTTAATATGAATCACAATGAAAATATTATATTAAAATTGTTTGATTTCTAAATTTGATTCAGATATACTGAAATATTTAAGTACTAAGATTTGCTTTGATCGATAATTTCTTTAGATTTATTCACATCGTATATTAAGAATTATAATTATTTATACTTACAATTAGAATGAAATTTTTTTACAAACTATAATTTTTTGTTTGAATATTTATTTAAAAAACAAAAAATTTCATACATATTATTTTTTACAATTTTAATTATTTTGGACATAAGTTGAATTTGGATAAATTTTATAGATTAACATCGTATACTACAACTCCGCTGCTGCGCATCGGACCGGTGAGTTTTAATTATTTTTATTTTAATAATGAATTTATGAGAATTTTATATGTGTGTGTGAGATGATAATTACTTTTCCAAAAAATTATTAATATATTAAAATTTGAATTTTTAATGAAAAATAGATGCAACAATGAAATATGTTATATTATTTAAAATGTTTGATATTTGAAACGCGTTATTTATTTTTAAGAGCATGTTTGATTTAAGAATAATTAATAATTAAAAATTCATATTAGAGGAATATAAGAGAATGTTAAATAAAATAGATAAGGTAAAATCTCATAAATTCATTGTACACATAGATATACTTCGAAATGGATGAGCTAGTATAAATTAATATTATTATTTAATAGCATTATGTTATTGTATTTATCATACTCATCAATCAATTTTCAATTTTTTTTTTACACGAATATATGTCAAGCATACATACTTATAAAGTAGAATTTAATATGATTAGTAGATTGATTGATTTGATCAATTATTTACGCCCCCCCTCCCCTTCATTAATTCTACATGTATCATTAATTTAATACAAAGATAATTGACAATTAATATATTAATAATGTTAACTAATTTGATCATTTATTAATGTTCATTAATTCTATTATTAAATGGAAAGACAAGTTGGCAATTGTTTTAATTGTATTTATATTTGCAATATAAATTTTTTATATAGCTCATCCATCTCATCTATGTTTACTGATTATTTAAATATATATGTTTGGAAAGCTGTTAATTATAAGCGATTTAACATTTAAATAATTAAGTTTTAAAATGTTTGGAATGTATCTGCACATGAGCCTCCGGATTAATAACTCATGAAGCGCTAACTTATACACATTGTCATGTCGGATTTCAAAAGTGTCTAAAGTCTGCATGGACCGTAGACACTGCAAATTTGCTGACAGGTTAATTAAGCCACATTCCGCCGTTATTTCGGAAATGCGGTGGACGTTTGAATGACATGTGCAAGCGTAATTTTCACACTGCCGGTAGGTTGTTGTTTCATACTTTCAAGATAGAGTTATTTTAATTCGCTTATGTCGATCTACATTCTTCGGAATTCGATACCAATAATTAAAAAATACCGTGCTATCAGTTTTTAATATTATTTTGAATCAAATTCGATCGCAATCTTCTTTTTCTTCTTTTTCTCCTTCTTCTTATGTTAGGCTTCTGATCTGTGTCACAATCAATTAATATTATTCCTATCCGATTAAAATATTGCATATCATAGAATGGAGTAACTTGACTCACAAGAATCCTGTCACAACTGTCCGGAACCGATATTTCAATTCTTATCATTCAATTGTTATTGAAATATATTATTAAATATAATAATTCAAGAGATGCATTTTTTTATATCGACCGAATCTCAAGTTTAAGGGATGAAACAACATTCCTTAAAGCTAATGCTTATATTTGATTCATTTCTCTTAAATTTTTGTTTTTAAGAACATTTCAAGGAGAATTGAATTAATTCAGGACAATTGTGACAAGCTCTTTGTTAGGATAATTTTGGTCCAAATTGAAAAAAAAATGCAGACAGCAGACATGTCCAAAATTTGGACACAAGATGTTTTAAAATGTCTTTTTAATCTTCAAGATATTTTTAAAATAGTTTATGTTGCATTGTCATTTAGGTCAAAGTTATCTTAATTTTAGGCCAAAGTTATCTCTAGTTTTTCGGTACTATTAAAATTCTACGAAAGATTTACTCCTTTCAAAGATTTACTCAAGAAAGGATAAATTTAATTAAATTTTTTAATTAAATTTAAACTTGCGTAATATATTTCGGAATTTGATTCTCATAATGCGACATGTTAATTTGATAATAATCAAAATTGTATTCCTTTCGAAATTCTAAACTGTCTTCCAGTTGAATTCCAGAGCTAGAATAAGTTTGCTTATAGGAGTAATAGATTATTAATTATTTATTGCCTTCGTTCATATCATTGTGCAAAGGCAAGAGCACTATCGTTAGCGAGGCTTCATGATAGTTTAATAACAGAGGATCACTCTGATTTGCGGTCAACATTGTATATATTTGCTGACGCAGATACGCACAGAAATGCATTCTGCAATAGATATGCGTACAAATACGCGGCCCGTCGAAAATGAAGTCGTGACTCGATTTGCATACGCATATTGATTATCGTAGTTGCGAAGTGCATCGAGATATTTTTGCGTTGATGCTGACACACCCACGGGAGAAATTGTCGTTTTTTTCACATTGTTGAGAAAAAGCGCGCCCCCACCTGCCACAGGCCATAATTTTACATCACGTTTGTATTTTATTTTGTAGGGCGCCACACTTTATTTTGCCCGCGAGAAACCGCGGCGTGACTGAGAAGTCGATAACTCATGGATAAATTTTACTCATCAATTTATATATATAATATATAGAAGTTTTCTTCAAAGATTATAAAAATTCCGCGAATCGAAATAACATGAAAATAATTTGCCGTGAAATAGATTTTCTTCGAACGCAATGTTATGGAAAGATATATATATATAGCCGCATTGATAATCTTTAATACATGATATGTTTAAACTTGAAGGAATAATTGGATGAATTTCTAATTTAGTGAGAAATTGATAAACTGAATTAATGACTAAATACTTTGCTAAGATGATTTTTTGAGGAACTTCACTTTATTAATTTAATTTTTCGACGTGTTAGTTTAAAAGACCTTAAATCTTTTGATCTCAATATTTAAGCACTGAACGTGCTTAAGTCCAGTTGTGATTCATTAAGAAAGAATTATGATTAAGAATCGGAGACATTCACCTCGCGCCTTCCTCGTTTATACTGGTAAAATTAGTTATACATTACCGCGTACGGACTGTCCCGAGTAATCTCATTAGAGGATTGAGAGTAATGAATTAGTTACATGTACAGAGAAGTCTACTATATACTGTTGAACATGAATAATTTAACATATTTGCTACATTTCATCATGCAAACGGTAAATTCTACTTTATTTCTCTAGTATAAGCCGCTTGAACGTGAAAAGAATTATTGTTATTGTATTTTAACATTTCTCGAATTATTTCATTTTGCAAAATGTATTGAGAATAATTAAAGATTTATTTTGTAGCGTTGAAGCTTTATTTTTTATATAATATAAAAAAAATGATAATTTTTAATAAATTTAAAATTTAATTTTCAAAAAATTAATTTAATTTGTAATTTTTTAAAATTAATTAAAACTCTTAGTATGAATTTATACTTAATTCACTCAAACTTCTTTATAATTTTATTAGACTACAAGGCAAACATACTTTAATATGTTATATTTTTATTAAATAAAAAAATAGTTACGCATATGCACGAAGATTTGTTGATTGTATGGACTCAGAAAATGAAACTAGACACAGGATATTTTCCCAAGATTCACGCGAATCGTAAAAGCGCCGCATTAGTCCAATATATAATTAAGACTCTGAAAGACAAAAAAATAATAATGTCACTCAAAGCAACGATTTAATCGAGCGATTAGGTGCGTTAATTACACGGGATATCGCTAACATCTCTCCGTGACACTTTATTTTAATCTTGTTTAACTTGCTCCTCCCTGGAATCAATTAAAACTTGACGGAAATCGGATACACCTTCGCGCAGGACGTTGTATGACATGTTGCATGACGTTGTTCGAACCCCAACTTTCACAGTTATGCTTATTGAACGGATAAATTATATAGTCTTTTGTGTGAAATTTGAATTGTATAGGTATATATAGCTAGGAATAATTAAAAGCGAAATTATTAAAAGCGAATAAAAATTTAAATTAGTTCATTGTTATTTCTTATAGTATAGTATTGTTTATCACAATTTTTGTTTTTATCGAGTTAATTAACAGAATCCAACTTATAGCTTGAGATGTTTGCTATTCTGTGTTAATTTTAAGTCGTTCCATTTATTTATATATATATATATTCTACTTTATAATAATTACTTTATAATAACGATGTCAAGAAAAGACTAAAGTCAACATTGTTTCGATTGAAAAATTTTCAATGTGTAGCTGAAAATGATTTTATTTGTTTTATAACGAGGATTTTTCACATGGCATCGAGAATTCAATTAACTAAAATTGTTTCAATAATTAGCACGAAATCTCTGCGAATACTAGTTATTTTCCTCGACCACTTCAGTGCGTGTGCGTGCGTGCGTGCGTGCGTGCGTGCGTGCGTGCGTGTGTGCGTGCGTGCATGCGTGTGTGTGCGTGTGCGTGCGTGTGCGTGTGCGTGTGCGTGTGTGTGCGCGTGCGTGTGTGTGCGCGTGCGTGTGTGTGTGTGTGTGTGTGTGTGTGTGTGTGTGTGTGTGTGTGTGTGAGAGAGAGAGACAGAGAGAGAGAGAGAGAGAATTTGTCGTAATTTCAAAGAGCATTATAGCTCTCGTTATAGCGAAGGAAATTATTTATGGCTTATTTAAATGACTTGAGAGCAGGTTTGCCTTATATGTGCGCCACATACTATGTTCTCGAAATTTCAGTATTTTTCCATTCGCCTCCTTTGCATTGACAAAGTAATGCTTTATTTGATAAAAGCTGTTTACATTTTATCGAGAAAGGCTGTCGATTCAAAAATAAAATATGTATATAAAATGTCAAATACAATATATTAACGCTTTTTCTCTCTTAAACTGACATTAAATTTATATTACTTTATATAACAAGGTGAAAAGACAGTATTTATGATTATTTTACACTAATTGTAAGATAATCTCCGCGATAAAATATATATTATATATAATATTATATAGGGTATCTTATTTTAATTTATCTAAGAAAATATTTAAAAAAATATGTAAGATACGGAAAAATGTTCTCGATGAAAGTGGAACAGTTTCGGGTCGGGAACGTATCTCAATCACGTTTTTTAATAATATTTCCACTTTAAATATTTATGTTTAATATTTATATTTGAATATTTATCTTTAATTTTTTATGTTTAACAACTTACTCTCTAAATCGGAATTAGTGAATAGTCACTAATTAACCAGTGACATACACTTGGCACTGATAATCAGTGAAGTTCAATTAAAAAAGAAAAATGTTTGAGCTTATATAACTAAAATATTGATATTTGTACGTTAATTTCAATTTTCATTAAATTTATATATCTTCATTAAATTTAAGCATTAAGACAGGGTTAGTTAGATCACATAATAAGGTTAGCTAAGTTAGGGATCTTACATTTAATTTACCTGATTACCATTAGCATACTTGGCACTGATAACAGTGATTAACCACTGATTTAGAGATTAAACATTTGTTTTAATTTATACGAAAGAACATAAATGCTTAACTTAATAAGTTTTCTATAAAAATCACGTTTTATTGCACCAAACAAGAGGATGTTGTTCTTGAAATTTCACAATGTATAGAAAATCTACAATCGTGATTTTTCGTGAAGAGAAAATCTATTAAGAGCGCGGAAGAAATCTTTCGTTTGGTACGTTATTTTTGTGGTGAATAGCTTGATAAATTCAAATGCTTGTACATTTAATTTTTTGTTATTGTATTCTATTTCTTTATACAAAACATATTGATCATCTAACTCCATCGAAAAATCTATAATCCGTGTTTGTTATTAAATATACCGTTTATACATTAAAAATATAAAATTTTTAGTAAATGGTCAACATTAATTACGTTAAATACATAATATAAATATTTTCTCTGGCAAAAAAATATAATGAATATACATTGATCGGAAAAGAATACCTTAGAAATTCATGAATAAACTTGTATTTTGATTTCTCCTTTTTTTCGATCAAATAACTTCAATACAACCACCGAGAGAGAAGCCATAATTTTTATCGTAATAAAAAAGAAATCAATTCAACGATATGAAATGCCGAAATGAAGCAAATCGATCCTTTCTGTAGATATGAAAGAATCATTGATAATATTCGAAAAATCATTTTTGCTTTTACTGTATGTTACATGCTTAGCTTTATTCCTCTCGATATTCGAATTGTTCGTAAATTCGTTAATACTTTTAAATACGATCTAGAATAATGCGAAATTTTTTACAATTTTTTTATTATTTTGAAATATCGATTATAAATATTTCTTTTAATAACGATGATTTAAAACTTAGATTCTATAATAAATCCGATATTATTGAATCAGTATGAAAGTTCTGGCCCGATTTACTATTCAGAATTCAAGCAGCTGCAACTTCCTTAAAAATGAACGAAATTTAAATTTAAAAATAAACTTTTAAAGTTTAAAATCTTTAGTTTCAAAAGATTATTATGTTTTTTTTAGGTTCTGTAAATTTGGTAATTTTTATGGAGAACTATGAGTTGGACAAAATGAGAAATTTTTTTCTCACTTGTTATCTGACAGAAAAAAATTCGTAAAAATTTTTGACTTTCTAATATGAAACTATTATGTAATAATAATAACAATGGTTTCTCTACAAAATCGTTTTTTTTTAAATATCTCTAAGATTTTTTGTTATTGAGAGATTTTTTTTTTGATACTGACAATAGTTGGTACTGACAATAGTTATTAATAAATACAAAGAATATTTATATAAGACTTTGACTGCTCATAACTTCGTTAAACATCATCTCGCGCGTATTGCAATTAAAAAACTTTGCTTTATCAACTAAATAGGAGAAGCGCCGTCAAAATTAGATCGTCAAAATTAGATGCTAGAGATATACACGCATATGTATACACACATATGTATATAAATTTTTTAAATAAATTTTTATCTCAGAAGTATGCGCGTCAATTACTTTTGAACTTTCGATATAATCAATCTGAAATATTAATAACCAATATTTGCTCTATCAAATAATATAATTACCAATTGAGTAAAATGTGTTCTGAGTAAAAATAGAATGTTATAAATACAACTTTCACATGTATATATATAATTTGTTTAAAGCATAATAATACTAATAAAGATTAATAATACATGTGTTATATACATATCGATCATACTTTCTTAAAGATAAAAAAAATTTTCTCATTATTGTTAAAGAAAGTATTTTTGTAGCTATCTCTATAGAAATGATTTATCTTATTTGATCGACAATTTTATTTAAATTTTTTTTCTATGATAACAATAGAAGATAGTAATGGCGTTGCTAAGAAAAAAAATGATGGAGAAAAAAGAGATGGAAGCCCAAGTGAAGTATGGATTATCTTTCTATTCGCTTCGTTATAACATATGCATGAACAGTTCTCTTCTCGCGATGACGGCTCTCTTTTGTTTCACCAAGAGGAATGATAGCGGTCCGTTTGATCTTAAAACAGATTTCTTCGGCGAATATACATACGTTATTTATTTTGCATGCATGTATGTTGTAATTCATCAATAACGCATCAACCAGATGAAAATGTTCGATGTAAAAGACAGAAAACTCATTTCATAAATAAAATTTGAATTAATATTAAATTCTGCAATTATGTATGCATTTTTAATTAAAATCTAAATTAAATTCTCACTGACGAGTATTCTTTTTTTATTAATATTATATTAAGTATTGTTACACAGCAGAAAATGTTTTGTATTAAAACGGTTCTTGTTAAATTTTTTAACCTATCTGACTATTAATTTAACACAAAAAGCGATTATGTTAAATATTTTATGTTAAATTGAGATATTTAACCTTTTTAGTCCTAAAATAATATAAATTATGATAATGTAATTTTAAATTATAAAGTCTAAGTAATGAATAAAAGATGAATGTACCATGTTAATTTATTATAACATAAATGCTAATTTACTGAAGAAATATGTTCCTACAATTTGTTTCCAAATTGTCAATGTTACATTTTTTGAATTAATTTTTACATAATGTTTATATTAATTTTTATATTACTTTCTAACATTCATTTTATATTAACATTTAAGTTTGCATGAACATTTGGAACATGTAAAATGAGTTAAATTTAGCACAAATTTTCCAATTTTGCATATATTATACAATATAATATATCTATGAAGTTTGTTGACTAGTATTATCTTATATAATGATATTATTGAACACTTTGAAGTACTTCTATGATTACACGAATGCAGCAAATATCTGAGATTCCCTTGGTTGAGGTGATCGTTGTAATCTCTCATATCAGAGAGTTAACTAGTGCTTCGAAGTTTAACGGAAACCATAAACTCTGTTCCGTTTTCAGCGAATAACGAGACAGGACCAATATAAGGCTTTGATTTTGCCTCGATAGGAACGAAGTTTCATTCGTTTGCATCTCGTAGTTATCGCGAGTAATATCTTCTACCGGCTTTCGCGTAATTAAGAATTATTTGCAACATCTTCCACCTCGTGCTTCGAAATATTGCATTGCCAGAAAAATTAATATTTTACTCAACATTTCTGTGTTCGTTATAACGTTAATAACTTTACAAATTTAAAAAGAAATGAAATTCTATTTAAATTTAAATTCTATTTAAATTTATTTATTATAGCGCAATGCTTCTTGTTTTATATTATTTTGTTTTATCAACTTGTCTTTACACTTGCTACATATTTTGAATGCATTTTTCTTCTGGGTCTGCGTCCAAAACAGGATAATATACCTATCAGTATAAAATTACTTGTTCGTAAAATAAGAGAGCAAGCGACTTTTTGGCGGTAAAGTTTGTACACAAGTCCAAAACATACAGTACTATATACATTCGTTGTTATAGCAATAAATTTGTTGAGGAAGCAGGTGTATAAACCTGTCTGAAATTGACGGATCGTACCGATTGTGCGTTGCCAAGGGAAAAATATGATGAATTTCCTAACTGAGCGTTCCATTTCTATTTTATACTTTCAGTTATTAACTTATTTAATAAAAAAAAGGCTTAGATTTTTTAATATTATTTTGACAATAATATTTTCTTATTAAAATTTATATTTATGAAACTAAAACATGAAATAATAATTGAAAATAATTACACGTTGAGTTTTTTATCGGACGGGATGTTATGCCTATATAAATAATTATGCCTAAATAGTTATGCCTAAATAAATTTTATGAATTTAAATAATTGATGTTACTTCTATGATAAATCTTTGAAGATGGGAGCTTTTTAGAAAGAAATTTAAAAAAAAAATAATATGACTCCTAATTTTCTGGATCGCCGAATTTAATTCTAGATTTAAAATTCTAAAATTTAAATTTAAAAAATTATCTGTTATTGTGAAATTCAATTTTAGGAAGTTGTTTATATCATTGAGTTTGTATGTAGCCTACAAATATTGAATTTCAAAAGGATAGCAATCTTCAATAGAGGAGGATCTAGTATCACAGGGCTCATAATCACAGTTTGAAAATTAGTTTAAAAATCAGTATTAACAATTTGCGTAGCACTGAGAAGCTTTAAACAAAGCGAAATAGATGCTTGATATATATTTCGCAATTAAAAATTTCCTAAAATAAAATTTGACGATAATCAGATTATTTGTTTAAAATTTTATCTATTATATTGAAGCCACTATTTTTTTATTTCAGAATTGAATTAAACATCATTAAATTATCTCATAGGCCAGTATTCATAATCAGTTTTTACTTTACTATTTAAGATTTTAATATTTAAGGATTTAAAGCCCATTTATAAAATAACTTAATTTTTTAATATTAAACTTATTTTTTTATTTATACGTTTGATTTATACGTTTCATCTTAGTTAATATTACTACATTATATAGCAACATTAAGTTTCTATACGAAATTCGAAATGTAAATCAGGTCGTTATTTCATCACTCGACGTTGTGTAGACAAGAACAGGGATAATAGACGATTAGTTTGTTCTTGTTCTTTGATTAAGGGTCATCAATCAATTCAGTCCGCTTAAATCTTAAATGATCGCGGTTGAAAATATCTGATGAAGCTTCAGTGACAATAACAGCAATTTGCAAGACACGATGTCAGTTTTAAATGTTAAATCCGTGCATTGTGTGATGCTAAAACGGAATCATGTAATTATGAATCATTCAAATAGCTGTGATTGTAGTGCCGGAAACTAGCTCTACTTGACCTTAAAGCACAAATTTTTTTCGACTTTCATCAACGAATTTTCTTTTATTCTTGAGCTATATTCAGGACGCAGCAATGAAAGGAAGTTTACTAGCGTATGGAAATTTAATTACGTTCTGAGAGAAATGTTAAATTTTAATTGCTCGTAATACAATATTCCATTATATTTTACGTACGCTTACTCATTTAATATAGAATCAACATTTTAGTGGTCAATATTGCATTATATATTATTGTTGAAAATTTCAAATCAAATCGATATTAAATTTGATGAAGTGTATATGTTGTGTTTAATACTAATAAGTAAACATTTTCTTTGGACTTTCTCTATAAAGTTATTTGCTTTAAACGTTTGTATTTTTTTTATTTATACATTACGATATTTTTATTAAATATTTTTTTATCATTACTTTTTATTTTGTTGTAATAACAATTTGTGAAAAAGTAACAGTAAAAATAACGGCGTTACTGGTAAATAATTATTGTTATCTTTTCACGAGAGTAAATAAAGTGAAGTGCCAATTTCCGTAAAAACCTGACAGCTTATAAAACGGTTGTGTGTCTTCATTCCATTTAAGCCCCAAGAATGTAACACTATAAGAAAAGAGAAAGTTGATAGTTCACTTAAATGTTAAAAGTAAGACGAAACAAGCAAGTAGGCGTAACGGCTTATAAACGTGGCTTGTGAATGGCAGCAATTACGCCAGGATTCTACGACGAAGACATCGAGCGCGCCGATGACATTAGCATGCTACCATCTGGCATCTTATCCCGAACTTTTAATGGCGCATTTAAATTTTTCAAGCACAATGTAATACTCGTCGCGCTGCATTTTGTAAGTTAAACGCCCGACGGTACTCTCTTCTAAAAGTTACAACTTTTGCCAAAACTTCTCAGTTGAGGGCTGGACGATTATTCTGAAAATTATTTGAATCTGATTACATATATTAATTTTAGTCAGCTACTTGAAAAAGTAGCTGAATTTTACAGAAATTTACACTATTACATATTTATTATTTATGTATACTCAAACGAAAACTTTCTTTCAACTTTATTAACTTTTTTATTTGATTATGTTTTATAAAAAATCTCGCTACGTTTCCCGAATCGAATAATCTCGTTATAATAATCGCGAATAAAATTTAGATTTTTCGCGTTAGTTCCTATCGTTGTTCGCTGCACCACGAAAAAATTTAATTACTCACCTGAAGGTCCACTGTCTTTACGTATGCGACTTCTCGCAGTCTTGCAAGTCTCTCTTAAATAATACTTTCGTCAGCCTTAAAGACAAAATTGCAATTTGCCGGAACGAACATTCTCGCAAAGAAAATCCTGGAAGCTTGCAGAAGGGTGCAGTTTCTCCGATGCGACTTTGCATTTTAAAACCAGTAATCTTACTTTCAATCAATTTTTTTGTTGTCTTGCGCTCGCGACTGCTTTACATTAAAAAAAGTGCATCCGTCTCCCTTTTCTTACACCGCGGAAAGATCACGCGCATAATTTTGAGAGATTCCATTCATGTGAATATAGATATTTTATCGTTTTTATGTCAATAAATTTTATACAGCAGATGAAAGGGATTGAAAATAGAACTCGTAGGACTCAACGATTGGAATAATCATCGCGGTATTTTTATTTCGATCGGTTCCATGAAACGTTCCGATTGCACTTCGTAAGATTTCGTATGTTTATACTCCTTTAATATCAATTTGTTTGCATTACGTGAATTAGAAAGGAAGAAAGAAAATAATAGGTATATTTTCGCAAAAGTACGGGAACATTCATTTTAGGACCATATTTTTTACAAGTTACATAGTCACGATCGTCTGATTCCGAAAGAATTTTAATCCATTTGTTACGAAATTTAGGTATTGGAATGTTTGACATTATTGAAGAAATATTTTGATTCTCTTGTTAAGAAAGAATTATTTCAATAAAACTGAGAAGAATTTTATTAAATAGAAATATAAAAGTAGATACATATTCAAATTTATGTGAAGAAAAGAAATCTAAAGATTGGAGAATTAGAAATTAGAAGATTATTTTCCACAAATAATAACAATTTTGCAGGCAACATAGGAGATTGCTTCTTGAAGTCATTTTTGATATAGTGACCCAACTACGATAGGCGATAATGATAGTAATGTTAAGTGGTGCTAAAAGTGTTAATAGCAGTGTTAAAGGGGAAATGGCAGATCTCTACACTCAAGTGGTACGCGATGAAGATTACACTCATAAATAGGTTTGAAGATCAGCTTCGCGAAAGCGTGATGGAGATTTGCAGAAAATAATAAAATTGTGAGCGAACAACAAGATTTTCTCGCGAAATGCCATAAGAAATAAAACGTCATCCATCATAATTCCTCTCATTTTTCTTCGATCACCTCCAGTACGTCATAAACGTTAGATAGGGACGTGAGCGCGAGGGCAGCTTTACGAGGTCGAAGTTTACGTCTTTGAAGAGCGGAAAATCGAAAATGTCTCTTAAGATTCTACTCGTGATCTGAATAAATGCATGACGTTTTACATTTGTCGTACTTTCTCGTTTGAAAGTTCAAAACGAGAAACGAAAAAATATTTGATGATTAAGTGAAGTTTCAATTAATTGCAGTTCATTTTTAACTTTCATTAACCTCTTGTATGTTTGAAAAGAGTTGAAACATTCTTTCATGAGATAACATTTTATGAAAATATTAAGTAAAATAATGATACAATATTATTCAGTATAAATTAAAGTCTCGATCAATCAACAGGGGAAAAGAAAGAGAGATGATTTTTAACGGCGAAAGAAATTGATCGTTTTTCCGGAATCAAAGACATAAAACACATGTCGAAGGACAATGACGTAATGACCTTTCTCCGATATCGAAGGACAAGGGGAATATTAACGATCGAGACTACATGCGCGATGGCATTCTTTGAAATAGATTGGGAGAAAATCAGTGACTGTTCGGTAGCCAATATACGAAGGATTGACGGCAGGAATTGCGTAATGGGAAATAGGAAACTTTTATATTTGCGAAAGTTTATCGACATGCATGATTGAAGGATTTTGTCCATAATAAAATTACGTGTCCACGTTAAATTCATTCTAACGCGGCATTTTAACACATCTGTTTTAATGATAAATTTATTTCATCATATTATTAAGCTCAAATAATCAAGCTCAAATAGTTAATTGTTTTCTGTAATTATTATACTAAAATTATTAAATGCATTTTTTATCTGTTTGGCAAATAGACTTTAATAATCTTATTAATAATGTAAATAAACCTGTTTATCAATAATTTTATTAATAACATAATCTTGTTAATAATGCAAATAAACTTTTTTATTATATTAATCTTATTAATATCTTATTAGTATAATCTTGTCAATAATGTAAACATTATAATCAAACCTTTATATTGTTCGGCTACTCATATTACAACCAAACTGAAAATCCGTCGAACTCGATCTAAACTCAAAATTAGTTCTAACAAAGCCCTTTCATCAATACTTGTTTTAACTAGTTAAATCTAGATTTTAGTACACAGTTAATTCTGGATTTAACTAGTTAAAATCAGTATTGACGAACTTTATTATTAGAGATTCAAATTTATTTAAATTAATTTTTAAGTCGTTTTGACGGATTTAAATATACTGTAAAAGAGCAATTTAAAATCATCAAAGATCAGTTTTTAAAATAAATTATTGACATTAAATTATTGAAATTATCTTGTTTTATATACAAACAGGAATATAATACAAAACAGGAATATAATTAATTACGATCTTTTTTATGGTAACGTGACATAAAGAACGTATTATTGAAATTATCGAATTCTTTGAAATTGTTGAAGCGTGTATTTATGCGCTTGTATGATATTTGTGTAGTGAAATGAAATGGAGGCAGAATATTTCATGCCGTACTTATCATGATAAACAAATTTATAGTAGCGTGATGTGTTACATTAAACGAATTTAAAAGAAATGTCATCGAAAACAGTGTGTATTTTTGTTTTTTAATTTTTCATTGTAAAAATAATTATTCTCTTTATTTTTTCTCTTTTCTCTCTTTCTCTTGAACATCTCAATTCGACTGCTTAAGTTTGGTTCGTTGGAAAAGTTAATATAAAAATATATAAATTATGTTATACACTGAAAGAAAAGATTGAATCGAATATGGCATAGCATTTTTAATTGGTTGCAGCAGCCAATCTTTTCTTTCAGTGTATATATGATTTTTATGAGATGATGTGTAGTATAAAAATAGATCTTTATGTCACTCCTTAAAAAATAATACAATTGAAAAAAATGTGATTTTCGAATTACCATGAATAAGTTAAGTAAGTAAACATTATCCTATCAATCATCCAAAATGGACTAATTTAATTTTATAAAAATGACATTTTTTTGAAAATAATTCTGAAGGATTAATTAGAATAATTATGAAATGAAAATGATGAAAACGACATTCCATTATATTATATTTCATTATATAAGGATATTCTTTTCAATATTATTTGAATATCAATAATTTCTGTGGACAGTAAGTTAGGAAATTAGTGTATGAGAGTGTAATATTTCGGGATGGATACTCAAGCAAATTCCGCAAATTGTACATAGCTATGATTTACAAGGTGCGAGTGCTCCAAAGAGGCTGTTTAAAGATAAACGTGACAGCATGAATAGTACAGCATGAACACAGCGGCTCTAAGAAGATAAAGTCTAATGCCTTCTATGCATGATGTTATCTTTATCGTAGGATTTGCTAATATTGTGAGAATGAATGCAGAATTGCGGATTCGAGTTTCGTCTGTCTCTTTTTTCTTATTTATCTCTAATTCTGTAGTTACGGCTTTGAAAGGCAACTATTTCATATAAAATGAACATTTGTTATAGAAACACTCGGTAATGGTGACTAGCTGCAAGAAATAAATTCATGCTACTCTCTTATGCGTGTAATCTTTTGTGAATTAAATAAATGACTATTCTTCTATTTCTTTTAAGACACGAACTCAATAAAGTATCTCCATCGATCATAGGTTACCCTAACACTTGCCGTCGGGATGTCTCATTGATATATTAATTCAATTATTTATTTCTCAAGTTCCCAAATCAATTTACAAGCTTTATCTATTTTACATTCAATACATGTATTTAATAATACAAGATTATAATATTACATTTCTTTAATAAATATTAGCTCCATAAGAGAACACAAATGAATCGGTGAGTGTAGAAAGGAGATGATTTATATTTTTCAAATTTTTTGGTTATTAAAAAAATTATTTAATGTTATTTCCAGTGAAAAAACTAACGAAATTACTATTGGAAATTTAATATACGATATTCAATAATATTTTTGAAATATTCCTGGTTTTTGAAATGCTTGTTTATTAAATGAAAAATTTAAATTTCAATTTTAGACTCATCCTTTTTGAATGTTGGAAAAAACAACAAAATTTTATCGTACGTCACTACAGATACTTTATTTAGCTTAAATTATATTAAATAAATAATCTCTCTTTATATTAAATAATATGAGACAATTTATACAAATCACTGGAATTAAAACATTGACTATTAAATTTGAAGAAACTCTCTCTGGAGAATATGACATTCCGTCAAAATATTGAAGATTTTTAATAAAATTTTCGGATGACCAACAACTGAATTAAAGAACAAGCGAAAGTATATTAAACTACTAAATGCTCAGTCGTTGGCTATTCGAAAATCTTATAAAAAAGCTTAATTTTGACGAGATGTAATTCCAGTTTTTTTTAATCTTGAAAACAAATTAATCCTGGATTAGCCTGTCTACATTTATTGCTCATTTTTAATGTTTAGAAAGTTATTCTTAGAAGCTTGATACGAGTGTCCTATTTGCAATAAAAACGTGTCTATTCATATTAAAATTAATGAAAAAGAAAAATAATTTTCAAACAAAATTGGATTAGTTCCCTTTCTACACTCACTGATTCAAATATTCTTTAAACTTTAAATGGTAAAAATTTTTCATGATTTATGTTGACTAAAGATGATAATAATACAAATTATCCTGTCACCGAATGTGCCAAAAATTTTCACAAATCTGCGCGGTATTTTTTTATATCTACATTAAATGCGGAATCGTGCCAAGTTTTCTCTGGCGCATCTCCATTCAAATTCATTTCGTAAAGTAACGCAAATATTTAATATTAATGGGAATCTTCTTCAGAGCACGACGAGTGATATCATTATAAGATTCACGCTGTATTTAAGTTAGAAAGCAGTTTTCAAAAATACAATCTTTCCTTTTGTCGTAAGTAGGACAGCTTTGTTTGTACTAATAGACTTTATCAAATGAGCGAATAAGATAATCGGTCGATACCGACTGTATTAATCGTAGACAAAAGTTACAACCCTTGCGGCAAGTCCACTCCACAACTTTCCGCCGTTCTCTCTCTCTCTCTCTCTCTCTCTCTCTCTCTCTCTCTCTCTCTCTCTACAAAACCATTCGCGGGAATCCTGCCGAAAGGATACTCGGGCGAACGACGTGTCCGGGAAATCCACTTTAACCGTACAAATCCAAGCGAACCGCGCGTGGCAAAAGGCCGTCTTTATCTACTTTACTCTCGACTACCTAACACGATTTCGTATGACAGAATTTCATTAGTATTAGCACATAATACGAACGAGTAATTATTCAAAATTATCTCTTATTTGAGATATTTTATGATTGTCGAATAATTCCCTAATGAGTACTTCATTATGATAAAAACGTCACAGTCTAATAATTACTCGCATGATTCGAAAATACACTAGTTACTCAAGTAATTATTCAAATATGTGATAATGTTATTATTGAACTAACGCTTTATTAATTTATCTCTGCATACATATAATTCAACGCAACTGTTTACGACGAAGTATGATTTAAGCTGCTTTTTTATAAAATAATTTATAAAATTAAATAAAATAGTTTCATATAAAATTCCAAAACAATTTATCTATATTTTTCTAATAATTAATTTTACAAAAATTAATTAAAAAATATATACTAATTAATTTGAACTCATTTCTGAATGAGTTCAAATTAATTATCAAGAATGAAATACAATAATGAAGAAAAGCTCAAACGTGAAAGGGATGATGACGAAAGAAAAAAAAAGCAAATGAAAAGGGACGAAGGCAATAATTCAACATTCGCAAACACGAATTGTTCTCTGACAATTCCGACTCTATCGTAACAATTTCGCTTCATGTTACCTTCCGCAGTGGATTTTGACGACGAAATTGGAAGGGCGTGCTGTTTCACGCTCCCACGCGGCACACGTCAACAGAAATGCGTGGGGTGAAACGTACAGAATGCACGTACGTAAGGGTGAAAGTACCATTCATATATATAAATCTCAATGTCCGACATGTGTCCTCCTCCATGCGCATGGCAATCGTCGGCGGCTAGAAAGTCTATTTATATTTCTACAAAAGGTCTCTCTGCGTGGAAGATAAATCGAGGAGTCATAGTGCGATACCGGATTTCTCCCTTGCATCAGATTATTTTTAGAGCTTCTCCAATGAATAGGTGTTTATCTCGAAAACAATGTAGGTTTTAACAAATAAGTAACTTTAATCGCTCTCGTGGTTTTAATTTGGCTAAATTAGCTATTATATCTTAATTACTTGTACTTATGGCTTTTTTCAATGCACTGTTCAAGTTAGAATTTATTTAGATTTTATTGTATATATATATATATAAACATAAATAATAAATTTTAATTTTAATTTGAACAGTTCATAATGATGAATATAACTCTTTCATTAATTGCGATTGATGGAAACTTTCAGTAAAGTCGAAACTTGTTCCGCCTTCAATATATAATTATCACTAAATTTTACTTTATATTAATATCTCATATGGCATATTATTAAATTGCATTTGTTAATTATTAATATAACGAGCTGGTATTTTTTATTTCATAATATTTTAAATGATAATATAATTTATGATATATTATTACAATATGTACTTATATTAAATATTATATGATAATGTATCATAAATATTAAAATAAATATTTTTTAACATAAGGAATAACCCTTTAATATATATTTAATATATACCTTTTAATATAATTTTAGTTTAAATTATGAGTTAAGATATAAAACGAATAATAGAAAAGTAAATAATGATTTTGCTTTTTATTTTCTATCCAGACAGAATGTTATAAGTAGAAAGTTTAGAAAATGAAGTACAGAATTATCAAATTTTAATTTTTTTGTTTTATATGCGGGTCGTTTGATAAGTTTGGTAAATTTTCATGAAATGGCGCTACAATCTATTTGATGACGCGACATCTCGAAAGATCCACTCTTCGAACCCCTTCAGGCCAAATTTCAGCCAGAAAGGACGCATAGTTCACGTTTGGTAGTCATTTGAAGTAAGCTGTCTCAAAGTCTGCAAAATACTCATTGACGGCGACAATGACAACTTCCTCATTTGACGAGAATTTCTTCCCACCGAACCAAGTTTTTAAGTTTGGGAACAGAAGAAGTCACACGGGGCAAATCCGGAGAATAGGGTGGATGAGGAATCAATTCATAGCCCAATTAATAGTTTTGTCATTGCAACGGTCGACTTGTGGAACGGCGCGTTGTCTTGATGGAAGAGCACTTTTTTGCGCGCCAATCTCTCTTCAAAATGACTACCAAACGTGAACTATGCGTCCTTTCTGGCTGAAATTTGACCTGAAGGGGTTCGAAGAGTGGATCTTTCGAGATGTCGCGTCATCAAATAAATTATAGCACCATTTCATGGAAATTTACCAAACTTATCAAACGACTCACGTAGAATAGAATCTTTATTTTTCTTAGCATTGCAAAGAAAGAGATTGTTTTTTAAATATAATTTGTAATTAAACTCTAAATTAAATCTCTAAATTAAAATTATATTAAAATAAATTTTTCTTTGTATATTAAGTACGTGCTTGAAAATTATAGTTTTTTCATTAATGCTTTGAAATTTACTTCATCAAAAGCATTGTTTTTTTCCCAATCATTTATATACCTTAATTTCTCGCTAAGGAAAACTCCATTTTAATTTGGTCACAGAATCCGTCATAAAAACATCTGAATTTTAGGACATTCGATGTACAATACAATTCCTTTTACTAACAATGGATTGAATATTGTACCAATTCCAATTTATCGAATTATAATCTTGTAAACATTAGATATATTTCATTGGAAATAATCCTCATCCTAGAATCGAATGTCGTCGTTATCCATCTTTTCCTCGCGGCATGAAATTCAAACTCTTGCGAAAGAGGTGAATGATATCGTGGGATTGGGGACGATCCATCTGACCCAGCGACGGACTACCTACGACATCCGAGGTCGTGACACCTACGTAAACGGTACCTGCCTTGCTCGCAAGGTGCGTGAAGGTATCCGTGGGGAAGCGCGCGTTCCCCCCTCACCTGCATCGCACCACGCAGCCGCACCACGCAACCGGGGGTGGTGGTGACGGGTACCAGGAGAGAGGGTGCGAGGTAGCCTGCTACGGCCGGGTCGACGCCGATGATCGTCAGAGCGGCGTCGCGACGCGAGCCTTCCGCGTCTGTCGATTTCGTTGCCCTCGTGTCCGTCAATTCGTTCGTCATCCGGTTCAGGTGTGATTCGCTCGGTGCGACACCGGAGGGGTCAGGAGGACCTTTACTTGTTACTTTACCCGGCAGGATATACCACGACGTACGGCTGTCACCGCCAGAAAAGTTTATCGCGACACTGAAAGCGCCACGACGGCGTAACAGGTACGCGTTATCAACCATCTTTCTCCCACGGTACCCTCGCGAATCTCCTGAGGATTCAACGGGCGCGGAAGAGCCTCGAGCGATCAACTATCGCGACTCGTATCTCATTTGAGCGATTCACAAAGTGAATGTTGCATTTTCCCGCGACGGAAAACTGCATTCCGCAGCGGATATCCTGTTGCGTCGCACTACTGCGACGACCTGCGCTTTATCGCGTAACATTATTATAATCAGCTGGATAAATGATTGTGATCGATCGTAATCGAACGATTCAATCAATCATTGATAATCAATGAGAATTTGTGTTTTTGACTCTTTAAATTGTACGAAAAAGTTTTCAGTGACTTATTCTATAGCATAAAAGTCGATCTCTTTGTCTATGAATGTTTGCAAATTATCGTTTTATATATATAATAACAATTTTTGATAGTAATTTTTATGGTTTTAACTATCGAAAATGACGATCTATGTTTAAATTGCTTGAAACAATAAATTTTCATTTTTTTTCTTAAAAATTTCTGAATTTAGATTGTTATAAAGATTTCGAAAATATAAACGATTTTATGATTATAAAATCATTAAAGAGTATGGTTGTACTAATTTTAATATTTTAAAACACTTTGACCAGTTTAAAAATATGATCACATCTTAAAAGCAAAGGTCTCGTATATTAATTTACTCACCGCCAAGTTAATGCATTGAAAAAGAAGATGTTTCTAACAACAGCATTGTTTTAAATTAAAAATAATTTTTTAATTTTCAATAACATTAATGAGATAAATATTTCATGTTCTTGTTTTATTTATTGAAATTTTATTTGTTTCATATTGTAATTGAATCAACAAAATTATTTTTAATTAAAATAATGCTGTTGATATAACATTATCTTTCTTCAGTGTGGAATTATTAATTATTTCGTGCGAATGTAAGTTCGTAATGAAATTGTCCTGCTTTAAGAAAAAAAATAACGTAAGTGCATGAAAATACGTAATTCTCATAAAATTGTTTGTGCACGAGAGACAATCGAACACAAGTACGCCATATTTAACTTCGTACTACTAGAAAGTAAATAACTCATCGACTCTTCGTTAAATCAATTCTGTCTTTGAACGAATCGGAAATAAGTTTTCTCAAATATCACTTAAGTATTGTTTTTGACAATATTTGTTGAAATTCAACTTCGTGATGAGCTTGCCATTTTAAGTAATCCGGGTATCAAACGCGGAGTCTCTTCAAAAGAAATATAATAAATTTTATGAATATTTTAAATTCAATACGCGTATCGTGATTCCAATATTTGCAAAATACGGTTTATGTTGGAAATATTAACACTTTGATTCGATGATCTATTTGCCAATAGGGAAATTATCAGTGGAACGCAATCTATAATCATATAACATTATAGAAAAAATGTGATAAAGTTGCGATGAAATATTAATATTTTACATAGATGGAATAATAATATTGAAATATCGATGAACGGTGACATTTTCTTTGAAAATCGTGCTTTCAAAAGAAATTGAGTTGAATTCTCGTTACGAATATTTGGCAGCATGCCGATATTGCTACATATATTGCCTATAGGTACTGAGGTTAATCTGCATGACAGGTTTCCAAAAAAAAAAATTAAACTGATTTTTCCTTGAAGAAAATTCTGATATTGTACTTTGCAAGTTTTGAATATTTTAGTAACAAAGTCTCGTATTTCTTTTTCATATATTTCAGGAAAATTAGGAACTTGCGTGGTTCGCGAAAGGAATATTAATTTTTAACACAAACAAGAAACGAAGAAAGCTATAAGCAGCGGGTCTTCGTGCCTATTAATATTTTTGCGTGAATTTTACAATTTTCAGTTTCAAGCAAACAATGCGCTAATCAATTATTTGTCAGTTTTGAAATATATAATTCTAAACGAAGACTGGGATAATAACTAACAAATAATTGGCGCGTAATTTGCTTGAACTGGAAATTGTGAAATTCACGCAAAAATATTATTAGGCATCAAGATCCTTTTCGACCGAATGTGGCCGTCTTTGCTGATTTATGTGGAACATTTCTCAGTCGATTTTCATTTACTATTATAAATATAATTTTTAATATAATTAAGTTAATTAATTTTAATATAATTATATTAAATATTATTATGTTTAATATACTAATCAAATATAATTATGGTAATTATATTTAAATATTAATATTTAACATAATTTCTATAATAATTCAGTGTTTGGTGCTTTAATGAAAAAAACTTCTAGATTATCAATGAATTTGTTGAGAATTATCATCGGTTTTCCGGGTTAGGTTATTCAGTACAGTATACATTGTTCATGTGCAGTCAACTAACTGATATAATGCGCGATAATCATTTATGCACTTCATTATGTACTTTACGATCGATATAAAAATAGGAAAAACTACTTTATATTTTTTCTCCCTTTCTATCTCTCTGTTGTAATCTTCAGAGAAATATTAACTATACTCATGAGGAGCGCATATAACCATAGCTCTAGCGGTCTCTAATAAAGGCCTACGACGGCTCTCTAAGAAACATTTCCATAAATATCAGCAGTCCTCGAATAAATATACTTTGGACCTTTTAAGAGATCTTTCCATGAGGAATTTTGAAACGCGAGCATTCGCGCTTTTCTCTCTTGGCGATCATTCGACAGCATGGATAAGCGTTGCATTCGATGCGAGAGCACTCACATAATAATAGTTACTCGAGTGAGGCGATAATTCTTATTGGAACAGGAGCCAATATCGATCGTCCCAAGAAAAGAGCATTCACGTATTACAATCTCATGAGGAACCCGATAGTCCGTTTGCTATAATTGATATCAACGAATAATTGAATAATTATATTTTATATGACTCTATGTATCTAACATAATTTATGCACAACTATATATTTTTATATGATAGCAATATTTCTGTTGATAAATGGAAATAAGTTGTCTTTCGCGTAACTTTTTAATAGTTTTAAGTACAGCTTTAGTCTTAAGTATAAAGCTCTTAGTTTATTACATTTTCTTGAAAAAGGCGTTAATAAAAATCAAAAAAGTAACAAAATATTGAAATTGTTATAGAAATAAATATTATTTTTTAATAAAACTTTTTAAATTTATTTTTTGTTAGATATGGAACGTTTGTAACAATTTATCATACTTTATGATACTTATGCCCAAGGCTGTATACAACGGGAGATAGCAAGGCTTTTCTATTTGAAAGGGAAATATATTTGCTCTGTTAATGAATTTCAGTCTGGGGTTTTATGGTCTAACGAAATCATGTAAATAAATATTTTAACACGTGCACAGTAATAAAAGGCTTACTCTCTGGTATATATGATTGTTGCGAGACAGTATTAGAATTTATATTCTTGTCATGGCGATAAGAATTTTATTTAAAATCCTCTTAGCTTCATTTTTCATATTGGACATCATTCTGCATTTAGCATCCGAAAGAAAATATTACGGGAACACTCTTTACTACTATCATATAAAAGATTATTCCAAGACAGATTATTTTGTAGTAAAGAACTTGTCACCTTGCAAGTACTTCACTCAAGGGAGATTATTGTCGATCACGAACGGCAGTTATTCAGGCAAAACTTTTCTGGGGATAAAAAGTCGTATTTTGCACTGAAACATGCAGCTTCATTCATCATCGTTATCCGTCACGGATAAAACTTGGCCTCGTCTGCGCTATTCGTATTCGTTGCAAACTTCAGTTAAAATTCGCAAGATGGGATTTCCGGCGAAGCCGTTGGCTGTTCCGCATAAAAAACACGCTACGGCTTCCCGTTCCTGCGAATTAGGCCGCGAGATTGTCGATGAAACTAGTGTTCCTATAATAAGAGTTAGAACAAACCGCCGTCATGAATAATCAAATGCTACTACAGAGACTATAGACAATATACAGAAAATATGACACGTCAAACACTCAGTTACAGTGTAACTGAGTTCAAATGAATGACCATGATATGGTTAGAAGTAAATTCTTTAACAAACCTCCGTGTAAATATTATACTTCCAACACTAGATAAGAATGACATCAAATACAATTTCTGCAATTCGCTTGTAACTTGCGGTTGTGTTGGCTATTGCAACTCATTTGAAACTAGCGGTTGGCTATTACATATAGCGGATTTCGGCAATCAAAAGCTGTAACCACATTGTCCTAACTCTTATTATAGAGATACTATTATAGAGAGACGAAAGCAAGCAAAAAAGTTGTGCCTCGTTTTCGAAACGCGCTCGATCATAAATCGATTATGTGGTACAATATTAAAAAACTATTCATGAAGTTTCACCGCAAGCCATATCAATATTTTCGTTTTCAACAAAAGTCGAGTATTCGTATGAATATTGATATTACGGCGGTAGCATAAGCAAGTACGCCAACGCAGTAACGGTTAACTCAAAAAAGTAAACGCTTGCGCTTTTCAATATTTATGGTAATCGTAATCGCGAGCTCTCAACGAGTAAATTCTCCACGACTACGTCGAACCACGAGAACATTGGCTAAACCTTTCGGGCTAAATGGGCCGCAGCTCTGAAGGCGTCGCATCATCATTTCATATATACGTTTCCATTAATATGAGCCCAAAAAGCGAGTCACGGTAGTGCAACTAATTTTCCCCATTTTACGAAACAAAAGGAAAGCTTACGAAAGCATTTCGCATAGGATTTAATCACCTAATCATAGCAGCTTTTAAATGAATTTATAAAACTTCATATTGCCTTAAAACTTTTATTAAGCATGAATTCTGACATAAACTTTTTATATCGTCACTGATTTATATTGTTTGATAAGTTTATATATAAGAGGCGTTTCAAAAATTAATTCTATTATAGATTCTTTCTTATAGTTAAGACTTTAATTACATTAAAATTTTTATTAACTACTTTAAGTATGAAAGTATCTAGTATTAATATTTTTAAAACACTTTATACAAAATATTCAAAAAAGTTATTCATAAATTATTATATCGATATATCAGTGAAGATATAAAAAGTTCAGTTAAAATTTATGCCTAATAAAAATTTTAAGAGAAGACGACATAAAATTTTATAAATATTGTAGAAGCTGGGCGATTAGGCGATTAAATCTTATGCAGAAGTTAGTAAAAATTGTAATAAAATGTAATCCTTTCCGAATTACAAAGCTTTTACGATTTTAAAAGTTTCAGTAGAACAAGCCAACATATGAGCCCAAAATGTATTCCATTAAACCTACTCTACGTATTTGATCTATCTTTCTCGTGTTTCTGAAATGCAAGATTTCTTCGATTCAATCTCGAATTCATTGTTTTTCTTGCACTGTGATCCATATATCTATCCCCTATCCCTTCGGATAAAACGTCAATTTTTGCTAGCTTAGAATGCTCAAATGCTCTGAAAGTGAACTCCACATGACATATCGTCATCAAACATGTTGTTTGAGGTCCATAAACCTAGCGCGTGACAGCTGCGTATCGAATTTCCATTTCGAATATTCAACAAGTATCCCAATATGATCGAGTGAATTGAGCCGACGCATCTCGCTCGATGCATCTTGAAAATTCCAAGTGGAGCGTTAAGTCAAGTCTTTAGTACGCGCGTGCCAAACATTTCGCTACTTAATTCTCGTCTCGTAGCTTCTCTCTCTTGATTGTTCAGCAAAGGCTGCCGATATTATATCTAAAGCGAGAAATAAATCTTATAAATTTAGTATTCAAATATAAACGATGCAACTAAATAAAAAATGCTAAGAATTAATTTCTTTTTTTTAATTTTTAAATACGCATTAAAAATGGAAATTAATAAAAGTAATTTATATTTTACAAATTATAGCTTCAATAATAAATTGGAAAAAATAAATTATCAACATAAATCGTAAATTGGAAAAAATAAATTATCAACATAAATCGTAATTATTAATGTGTGTGGAAATAATATATTATACGATTAATAATTTAAATATAAAATATATAACATTTCTACTTTTGATGTAAGCTCTTTAATGTATTTTTACAAATAAATATTTGCAGTAATGAAAGAGAAATAAAAAGATATGAATTAATTTTGTATTTTTTAGTGATACGTTACTTTAGATTTTATTCTTTTAATTCATTTTCGTTGTCCAAAATGTTATCTTTCTGTGATACCCTGTAGTATCGTGAACTACATACATGTGTCATTTAATACATATTTGATGATCATAAAGGTAGATAATGTATCAAGTCATCATGTTACGGTATTCAGCGTAAAAAGAAATGTGATATCAAGCACGAAAAATAAATTTATAATGAGATCTTGTCCTAGAGAAAATAGTTCAGTCCAATTCAATTTAAACGAAATAAGTATATGACTTATGATGTCACCTCATTTTAAACGACGCATCGCGTCGCGCGTGTCTTAATGTTCAAAAGGAACTGGCGTCAGGACGTGAGCAGAATACTTTATATACATAACTGGACTGAGATTTCATATTTTTGTCGTCAATGTCGGACACTGTACGTTGTACGTAGTAGAAAATCGAAAAATCCACTTGATAAAGATATTTAATATTGATATATTTTTCGTCATAATAGTTAAAAGAACGTAAAAAGTTATTTAAAACCCAGTCGAAACTGAATCTTAGATGCTTAAATAATTTCTATGTGAATTTATATACTAAATATGTAATCGTTTGAATTGCATACCAAATTGATTTTTTGGCTTTATAAACACAATTAAAAATATTACCTCGGCCGGGAATTGAGGTAATTATTGCGAAGAATATTACTAAGGTCTCGGTGGTCCAAAGGCTTACGACGCTCGCTCGCAAAGCAAGAAATCCGAGTTTGACTCTCGGCCGAGGTAATATTTTTCGCAATGAAAATTAATTATTTACAGATTTTAATATGTCACTCAGCATTATTAAGATCATTTGAAAATGCGAAAAAGCATCAAATTGTTAAATTGCTAGTCAATTTAACTCGTGATATTACTACGATAGTTTAGCAGAGTTAGTGTTTCAAGACTGAAAAATCATTTCGGCGTTTCAAAGAATTACATACGTAATATATAAATTTACACAGAATTATACAAGCATTTAAGATCCAGCTAGACCGTTTAAAGCATTGATTTTATAGTTTATGTTATCACGTATACAGTCCTATAATGTATTATTTATATTCTTTGATTATATAATATATTTATAAGATATACTTTATTCACTTTTTTCTCTAGGCCGTTTTCATAATATATGATTATTTAAAGAAATTAAAGATATTATCAAGAAATTTATCAATGAAATTCAATTCATTCAATTCTGGATAATTCTGGATAAATCTTTAAATAAACATATATTGTGAAAACGTGCTTAATAATAATAGTAATAATAATATATTTAAAAGATTACACTTTTAAAATTTACCATTTATAATTACCATTTACGTTTTTATTCGCAACTTTTTTTATTTCTCTTCCTAATAAGCTTATTTAAAAGATTACATTTTTAAAATTTACAATTAACATTTAAGTTTCTTTTTATGAAAGGAAATGTGCGCTTCGACCAATTTTGAAGACTTAAATGCGAGCAATTCAACTGGAGAATTAATTATGAGTCATTATTGTCATAGCAATGTCGGATTTGATTAAAAGACGTACCATCGGCATGATTGAAGCCGAAGGTAATTTTTCCAGACTTGAAAAATATGTTCATTTTTGCCGTCAATTGAAAAGTACCATTTGCGGCAAACGCGCAAGGCTCATCCTAGATTATTTCTCAAGAAAATGCTATGACCAATTAATGTCTGTCTCATCCTAGGAGGAAAGATACAACTGAGAGCAGAAAAACGGGTAGGAAAAAAGGACGACGTGTAGATTCGATTTAACAGCAATGATAAATTTTTTGACAAAGTGAAAACGTGTCTATCTAAAAACTAAATAAATTAAAATGAATTAAACGAGATTTTTATTTCTGTGAAATTTTTGTAAATCATTTTCTATTTTTATGAGGCATCGCATAAAGTGATTTTAGAAAAAAAAGAAACTGATTTTATTTTTTTATATTATATTTTGCATATAATTTTATGCAAAGAAAATTAAGAATTTTATTCTGCATCATTAAGGTACGATATTTGAAAATCCAGTGCTTTTTAGTTTACGATATCTTACGAAAGTACGAAATGCTGTTCGCCAGCATCTTAAGAGGAATGCACAATCTCAAGAACGTAAACTTCTACGTGAAAGAATGTCCTAGTGATCGCAAAGATCTCTGTCTTCTCGATTTAAGAGAAAGACAAGGAAAGAGAGGCGCGCGCGCGCGCACGCACGCACGTAGAGAGAGAGAGAGAGAGAGAGAGAGAGAGAGATTGCTGCACGTCGCTCAATTAATCCCCTCGCTGTAATTACAACTCGCTCTCGTTATATCCATGAAATTAAATTCCTTGTCTCCTTGGCGCACATCGGCCTTCTCCTTGTCAGACATTAAGTCCGGTGAGTCGATTGCTCGCATTTTGAGACGGCTCGTTAATCACGCCGCAACCAGTTAAGACGCGGACAAAAGTTCCGTCGCGGCGCTTGTCTTTAGCGTGGATGCAACGCAAACGCAACTCAATAACATCGATACCGAACACAATAAAGTTATATTAATCCCTTTTTGTCGTGTGGCGCGTTTTAAAGGAAATTAATGCTGCAAAGAAAGTGCAGCATTTTTCTTACTTGACTTGATAGTATTTCCCTTTCAGAGCAATTTTTATAAAATTTATTCTCTAGATTATTTTACATAATTTTTTAAAATTTAAATAGAAGAGAGTGAAGGAATCACGAATACCCAAGGGACAAGCTGATATATACTTTACATCTAACAAATTATTTTAATCTATATTTACACGGAAAGAATTTTTTTTTTAAATTTACCCTGAAAATATGGTAGTTGTATAATATTTTAAAGTACAATATTTTAAAGTACAATACAATATATTTTAGAGATTTGCATCATACACTTCAGTAAAATTAATTAAACTTATTTTATACTTTATTGTAGTTTTATTAATGAATGAGAGAGATTACATGAAAATTCTTTGAAATACAATATTATCCTGATGATTGTCATATTTTCAGTAAATTCTAAGAAAAAATTCTCTCCGTATAATAATAATTTTTAAATATATTGATAACTCGCAGAAATATCACCGGAATCTTAAAACTATGAGTAATTCTAAAACTTGACTTATTATATTTAAGAAAAAGAATGTTAATTCGCGTTACTTTGTTACATAGTGTTATTTTTTTATAATTTGTATTATTTTATTATAAAAAGGAGAAGATCTACTATGAGAAAAATGAATCATAGCAGATGAAATTAGCACTCTACTGGCGAACGCACTCGTTGATTAATGAAACTCGCTTTATCTTGCACGTTTTTTTTTTATGAGCACTTGAGTTTCCTAAATAATGTTCCTCCTGTGCTCTTTTTCTATTCCGTCTTTAAGATAAGCCCCAAAATTACATGGAACTAATGCATTCCAGTAATGAGGAGTTTGCAGATGGCACGTACCTCTCTAACAATTCTATCTCATAGATATACATGTAAAGCGTGAGTGTTAATTCGGTTTAGTAAACCGATGCTTGCACCGCTAACGACAGTGTTCCCTTTAATTATTCCTCACCCATTATCAGTCTGCGAGTCCTCATTATTGAATCAATTTCCACAGTTTATTTAAATATCAATTATTAACATTTACGTAAGAATACATAAGCCTACATTTAAATATTTTAACGATGATTATAATAAAACTCTGACTGCTTGAATATTTTATGGATCCTTATTAATAACTGTAAAGGGGAATGAATTAATCCTCTATTTAATTTTTTAGTTTTTTAATTATTTAATTATTAAATTGTTTTAATATTTACGTAGGAAACGTTTACATTTAAATATTTTAATGTAATAGTAATAATAAAAAAAATTACTTGATATTCCTAATTTATAAATCCTTATTAGTTATTAATTATAAATGCAGGCAATAAATTATTCTTTTATATTTTAGTACTTTGATTATTTTAAATTGTTTTTATAATTTCTTGATAATTCTACATTTCTAGAACATATAAAATTTTTGATTTGTTATATTTTTTTGTTGAACACAGATAGAAATATTTTATTTTACCGCTATTATTATATATATATTACATTTTATAATCAAAAGGTCGAGATTCTATAGGTTATTGTTTGTTATTGTGTATACTCCTGTGTGTTTGTATATGTCAGAGGTGAATATGATATTGCAGACGCCTACACAACAAATTTCATAGATCGCAAGGGTAATCTAAAGGCTAGAGAGAAAATAAAATGTAGCCTTCGTTTGATGACTTTTGTCGTTCAATCCATATGTGTGACGGTATAGCAACAGGTTTCTTTAGATGGTGTGTGCTGCATTAGCATTCGTGCATCTTCAGAAAATTTTATCGAAATGTTTTCATTTTACATGTGCTAACACAGAAAAATTTAGAATCACAAACACACATGCATATAAGATTTCTAAAAAGTATTCTTGTTATCTATAGATTTGAGAGAGAGAGAGAGAGAGAGAGAGAGAGAGAGAGAGAGAGAGAGAAGCAACTTGTATAAATATTTTAAACTTAACAAAGATTTAATATCTAAAAAAATTAAAGGAAATAGAAAAGATTTAAATCTTAAAGACATTTCTTTGATCTGTCTAAAAATTTGTATAATCATAAAAAAAAATCATTTTCTTATCGTAAATAAATAATCTTTTTCTCATTGTAAATAAATATTACAAAATGCAATTTTACATAAGAATCAAGATAAACAAGAAATTAAATAACTTTTTAATCAGTAAGAGAATTGTACTTAAATTTTACACGGATACTCAGGCGAAATAATAGAATATGCAAAATTTTTACTTATTTTTGGTAATGTTTCGAGATGTGACATATATATCTTTAATAAATAAAGATCCAAATAGTGTGTGAAGAAGATCGAAAATTTCCTGAATACCGCATATCTGATTATTACATTTCGTCTTGTATATTTGTGCACCGTAACGTATTCGTAGTGGCATTCGACGCGAAACTTCGAGCACGAGAATTCGTAACGAACTTACTGCGCGAGTCGGAAACATCACGGTTGCATTCTCGTAGTTGCAATTGCTGCTATAGCACGCGGACAGTCGCAAGGGAAGGATGCGGGAAGGATGCAACGTTAACGTTCGTTCCGATGTGTAAAGAAATGTCAGAATGGATCCTGCCTTTGCTATCTACATCGTCGCCTATCATCTTTGTGCTTCGTCGGGCACGCGCGAGTAAGTTGTTCCCGGTGTCTGTCTCTCGCTTGAAGGAAACGTTGAACTGTAGTTTCTCCTAATGAATCGACATTCTATGCTTATAACTAAATGGTCCTCGACAAAAGATGCGATCGATGCTCTCAATTACCAGAAATTCGTTCGATACGAGCGCTAGATTTTGCATTTGTGTTTTCCCTTATTTTCACGCGCAACTCAGATTCCAAAGCAGCTTTAATTGTTAAATTAAAGCAATGATTCTAGATTATGGTAAGAGTTTTAACTCTTCAGAGCTGACGATGTGTCTATTGGATCCACTCGATTATAAATATCTTTGTCAAAGGTGTCAAACAATTCAGTTTAGGCTAAACCGAGACAAATTCGATCAATTTCTCTTTATTGATAAAAAAGTAATAAAAAATTTTATTATTAAGCTTTATTTAAATTCTTAATTTTTGAATTAATTACTTTTAGGTATATAATAAAATAACACATACACATGGTATTTCTTATTGTACAACGAAAAAATAAAAAAGAAGGAATTATTCGATTATCTCAAAGTTGAGGGATAAAGCAGTTTATCAATTTACTAGACTGATTTAATAAGCTAAACACTGTAAAAATGTTTCAACATATCTTTGTATTACAAAGCCACAAAATTCGTGATTTTTTTTTTTGGAATTGTAAGTTATTATTAGACAAAATTTTTTTATATATTCACAGTTTTTATGCTTTGTCGTTTATTGACATTGAATCGCAATATAGAATTGTCTATTGTTTCCAGTGGAAGTTTCGCGCAAAAGTAACTAGTACGATAAAACAGCTAACAAATTCAACTGTTGACTAACGATCTCAAAGCTATATTTGATTCGTTCTATATAATCCGATTCGTCTCGGTTTACTCCACGTTACATCCGCAAATTTAGATTGCACTAGTTTACAGTAAAAATTATTTTGAATGGATTAAGTTTCTTATAGATTTTTGTATATTGAAAACGATGCGGCAAGTCAAAAAATTCAAGCACGAAAAATGAGTTTTATTGCAAGAAATTAACAGCAATATAAGAAATTAAAATTATTATATAGCAGCTGTTTTCTTCTGTAGAGAATATTTTAATTTTCTTTTCTAATGTTCTAATGTAATATACAGTTATAATGTAATATACAGAGTAGGCTTTGACACGAAATATTTTTTATAAAAATGCTTTATAAAATATTCGACTATATTCAAACTTTTGATCCATCATACATATTTTTACACACTATGGGTTGTTTATATTAAATTTTAACAATATCCAATTTATCCGGCTTCATGTATTAATCACAGATAGTAGCCGCTTTTGTCCTCGAAGAGTAAAAGCTTTTTATCTACCGGTCCGCAGCTCTCTCATTTTTTTTCCTTTTCTCTTTTACTGTCGTTATTTGCAGTTTCTGATTTCCAGTGGCTTAGTTTTACGTGTCATATACCCTTTGTCTCATTTAGGGGAATAGATGCGCACAAAGCAGACAGAAAACCGTTCAAAAAGGAATGATATCTCTCAGATGAAGTGAGCCGGAGGACTTTATTGTATCTTCAATGTGATGTGAGGGAAAGTTAATGTAATGACAGATTTATTCCACCTTCTTACGTCATTATACACTTCGATCATGAGATATGATCCCTTCAAAGTTGCATACTAATGATGGCCAATCCACGTCTACGATGCATGATCGATTTTGATGAATAGGTGGAGGATAGCACAAGCCTCGAGGTATCGACTTTGATAATACGATTGCTGCGACTGTATGACCTGAAACTATAAGTTCCGCTTTGCACACGATGATCGTTTGCAATTGAAAATATCAATAATGTATATCGTAATCTCATTTATTTGTTTCCGCCGTTTATATCATTTATATTTAGCTGAAAGCTAAAACAATCATCTAAAACTGAATCGTATAAATTATCCATTATCTCACTTGCAATAATTATACTATATTTATTTCAATTGATGATAAATTTTGTATAATTTATTCTACGCTGTTCATATATCATATTTTATAATTAATTGAAAAATAAATAATCTGTATATTGTACTATTATAGAAACAGTGCTGGAGATATAGAAACTTATATATGAACTTATATATGAAATGCGTGGAGAATTAATCTGAGTGTGGAATATTTCCACGGAATTTGATCAATTTTTTTGTCACCTTTTTATTTTTTCTGAGTGTAATAATAATTTAATGTATTTGAATACTAAAATGTTTAAATACTCAGTATTTTCGTTGCAAATAATATATTAGCTATTAAGCAGTAAAACTTTTTTTTTAACCAATTAACATTCATTCTCCAGAGTCCAGAAAATCTACGGCTCTTTCGCCTTATTGTGCCGTGCAATTTCTTTTCGAGAACAATGAGGGATTTTTGTGCGAGAAAATTCCTCGTAGCACCTGTTCTAACACAGCCACCGCAATTACACGCTTCTAGCCTGCACCCGGACATTATATTATTATAAGATAAGGTATTGCAACGATACCAAGGAAAATGAGAGACCTCTAGAGCTTTGCCGGTCATTTCGCCTCAGGTGAAAATGTTGAGATGCGCTTAAAGTGCTTTTATAGATCTATATTCCTTTGAAATCATATTTCTGGTATTACATATTTCTTGGTAATTCAATTTCGAATTGAAAATTTGTTAAAATAAAGTTTACTCGAAATTAAACAAGAAATAATACTTCGTAATAGAATTTACAGTTTAGAAGTTTGGTATGCGGCGAGCCTATTGTTTTTATTCATAAGTCATTTAAAAATTGTCGGTTTTTAAGTCTTGACGTTTCATTGAAAATGTTCAAAGTGGAAGAAAATAAGTAAACAAACAATAGTAAATATGAAATATCCCATATAATGGAAACAAACACGATCTTTCTTACTCAACTGTTTGCGATCGAGAGCTCGTTATCTCGCGCGAAATTACGTTACTCCAGAAACGCTGTTAACGATCAATAAATAGATGCACGCTCGATTTCGTTAAAACCAGTTGTTTCTGTCAAAGACATTCTAATTAATTCCGAGGTTAAGTTTCGTAAAATGAATTTTGTAAGTGGTGATATGATATCTTGCGTCTCGAAATAAAGTGCAGTGTTCTTTTTTGTAACGCATATTATTTCGCACATTAATTCGAAATTATCAAATAAAACGGAATTATATTTTTACGAGGCAATAATCGTGAAGTGTGGAATAACATTTTCAAATGCTACGAGCAAAAGAAAAACAAATTTTCGAAAAATATATGAAAAGATATGTGAAAATATTTAATTTAAAATTAAATCCATTTTTTATTTTTCAATAATCTGTTTTATGTGAACCTATACAGAGAAAACTTTTTAATTTCTGCTAGAAATAAATGTATATGTGATGAATATTACGTGTGCTGTACATTGAAATCATATTTTTATTTTTATTTTGATTTGCACTAATATTTCTCTCGCAAATAATACTTTCACGTTATTTACATCGTGATTCTCAGGCGGATCAACTTATTGTTAATCAGTCAGAATTTTTCCGCTCCAATCCGCAGTCTCGTTGTCACCGAAATCCGAGATTAAATTCTACTCGATATCTAAGCAGGGTCTATGCGTCCCCAATTCGCCGATCGTACACGGATAACATCTTACTGAACTGTTCTATTGGCTGCTCAAGACAAATTTCTATGCATTTAGTTAACAAAATGGATTGATATTAAAAGAACAATTATTGATACCGCAGGTATTAATTTTTTTGCATGTAAGATTATCCGTAGAGAAAGAGAGAGAGAATATTTTTTAATTTTTTATTAGAATCTTTAAATAGTTTAAATAGTTTAAATAGTTAGCTTCAGATAGTTAATCAATGTATTGATTATTTATACATAATTGAAAAATTTGTATTAAATTTGACACATTTCTCGTGTTTATTTAAATTTTTATATGTTAATTTAACACAAACTGAATATATTAGAGGATAATCTAAATGTAAAAATGTTAACAAAAAAATGTAAACAAAAAACATAACTGACTAAGAATTCGTAAATAAATTGTGGAAGCTTATTTTTTTAAATAAAATTACATTTTATGATATGTTAAATTAACACGTTTAATATATTTAACTTAGAATTTACGTTTTAAAATATATTATTTTTATATTATTTGTTTATTTACTTTTATTTTCGTTTATTTACTATAAATTGTGTTGTTTTAATATTAAAAAATGTTAAATATATCAGCTTAACATAATATTAAATTAATATGTAGTTATATTAAAAATTTAATTCAAAAATTTTAAAAACCGGCAATATGAATTTTTTTCTACTGTATATGTATGGAAAATATTTTCTATTGTGTTTATCGTATGTTAAGCATATTGCGTGCATATCTATAAAAATTAATATAAAAATTAATATAAAAATTAATTAATGTATCTTCATATTATTATATTACAATACTTTTAGATTCTTTTCAATATTTCCTGATTTTTTTAAATTTAATCAACTATGATTCGTATGTCTGATCAAGTCTATATCAAGTTATTATTCATTCGTTTCAAAATACTGTTTCAGATTATTAAATATTATGATATCAATTAATATTAATTAATGTCCAATTAGCGAATTTTGGTCCATTCCTGTGTTAGAGAATTTAGCAGACATTTTACCGATAATTCGAGCTATGTAATCTAATTAGCAAACGCTATAATATAATAACTAATAAAGATACTAATAAAGATAAGATAATAACTAATAAAGATACTTGTCTAATAACATGAATGAAGTGCGAAATTCAAATTATTTAAATGCTTTAAAGTATTACAGAATAAATTTGCGCGATGTGAAGATAATGGCAGAGGAATTGATACATTATTGATATGTGTATAAATGGACCGCAAATCATTATGGCTCTAATACATCGTGGACATTTCTGATGAAGAATAACAAGCAGCTCGAAGCGAAGTGGCATTCGCGTTATCTCAATTCGGTTAAGATTTAACGCTTTACCTCATAAATCATTCTCACCCTGAACGAGGAATATGTATATTTTTCAGGAACAATCGATATGATGTCGCTTACATATGCACACCCGTGTACGACGAAATATAACGCATATCGTGTGTCAAATTTTAGACAGATTGCTCAGCAAGTATGTTTCCCATACAAAATTTTCAAGAGAAAATGAGAAGTTCTTTTTCTCCTCACAATAGCAGGTTTTATAATAATTTCAAAAATAATTTTACAGAAAATTTATCGAGAGTATTAAAATGTAGCTATCAAAATTATGAAAAGTAATGACTTAATAAATAAACAGTAATAAATAAAACTTAAAATATTAATTTGTCAATTAATTAAAGAACTCTAAATTATTTCTCTCACATAAGAAACAGATATATTTTATTTCTAAACGAAATATTTATTTAAAATTGCATTTCTAGTTTTATTTTAGATATGTATTTTTTAATATTTTTAATATTTATGTTAATACGTTTTGTTATGCCTTTAAATTTCTTTTCAATATGATATAGTTTATATGGTACATGATAATTTATATCATTATTTTATACAATTTTATTTAAGTGTTTGATGTTTGAATTCGCGATCACACTATAGATCACGCATCGTATTCCGCCTCTTGCTCATGGGGATATCCCTCGATCAGATATCCATTGCGAAACCTGGATTTCCCAGGGTAACTTACGCGCCGTTGGAAAGACAAACTTGCATCGTCAAACGAAAAGCCGACGAAAGAAATAGTTCTCGTGAAGTACTTTTGCAAGTTGTGTGAGCGTAGGTGAGTGCATGGAATGTTTATATGCGCGCAAGAGAAAACGTTGAATGTATTCCAAGAGAGGGGTGACACTATATAACCTGAATTTGGATCAAAATGATACTTCTTGCTAGTAAATTGTAACAATGAAACTTTTGATAAAAAATACTTTGATCATAAGTAAAAAGCACTTCCAACAACTGATAAATAAACGTTCTATATCTAACGAAAAATGAATTAAAAAACAGTTTTATTGAAAAGTATTGTTAATATTTATTTTCATAACAATATTTTAACTTCCTTTGTGAACCAGCGATCTCGTCACTCCCTTTTATTAAACTGTTCATTCATTTTTTATGAAGCTTTGCCTATGGGGTAATTTTATAATATTTTATTCGAATCTGAATACAAAAATAAAAAAATTCTAAATATATGTTTTATATGGATGGATGGAATTTCAATTTAAAAAATTATTTGATTATCATAAAACTCGGTTTTAGAAAGTTTTTAAATTGTGAAATAACATCAAGTTTCCAGTTTCGTTTTATTTGAAGCTTATCACAGATACATATACGGTTAGTATTAATTTCCAAACTGAATTTTAAACTTTTATTAATACTATGATATTAGATTTTTGTTTATGGTAGTTATTATCTTTTTGAATTTGACAAGCTATATTTAAATTAAAAATACCGTAAACAAAATTTTACAACAATCCAATCGTTTTTTTGAAATTTGAATTTTAGAAATGTGGTACCAGAATTAAATTTAGCGACCCTGAAAACCTTTAGAAAGTAAGATCTTCCATAAGTTATTTTATTAGAAAGCTTTAGTTTAGTGAGTAGTTCTCAACGGATAAATACTTTATTAGTTATTTTTCTTTGGTTTTTATTATCGTCAGAGTATTTTTTTGAGAGAATAAATTGAGAATATTTTATATTTATACCCAATATTATTACCCAATAAATTGTATTTAGGCATTTAGGTTTCAAAATTTTAATTCTTTTATCAAATGTACAAATGTAGTTGCGAGACGCTTATAAGTATAATAATGTACCTAATTTATGAAAAATTGAAGAAATTAAATGATGTAGTGAAGTTTCTTATATAAAAATTTATAGATACATTGATACTAACCAGACAAAATTTTTTTCTACTAATAGTAAGGATGTTATGATGTCAGAAATTTTACTTGATTAGTTAAGTTTTACATTAACAGTCATGAACGATTATCGTTACAGAAGACTTAAAAGCTTTGTTTTTGTTCAAACAAGCTTTTGTAAGATTAAAACATTATTGAATTGTGTTACTGAACACAAGTTACACTGAAATTGGTTCGAGAAATTCATAAATATCAATGTTCGGGCAACAAAAAACGCTTGTATTAGTTTAGCCATATTACCACAACATATTTTTTCATATCTTATTCACAATATCGCGATATAATACGGATAATGATTGGAAATCGCGGGTCATTTTACTGCAATGTTGTTACATAATCACGAAGTATACCCGCGGGATATGTCAAATTACATATACTATGTTTACTTGTAGTGTATAACGAGAAATGCTTGCAACCAAAGCAACGGGAAAGTAAATATTAATTAATATATATCGAAACTCATATAACTCATGTTACTGTGATTTGGATGTATAATAATCACGACAATCATATGTATCCATTATGCCCTTCAAAATTCTAAGTACTATGAATAGTTAATACGCAACAAAGAATAAATTGTATTTATGGTAAAATCGATTTTTATTAACATTTTGTATTAAATTTTTATCATTTGAATGTTAATTTAATATAATTCGATTGTGTTATTTAAACATTGATTTAAACATTGTAGATATTAAATTAATAATATTTAAGATTTCTCATACATACATTATCTGATAGACCAAGTTTTATTTTGAGCGAATAGTTTACGAAATGAAAAGGGATTAAAAACAGTCATCAACTGATCGGCAATTCACAAACGATAACGATAATAATAAAGTAATACATATCAGAAATAGGTATTTTATTAATATCTTAATAATATTAATATAATATTACTGTTATTATTTATGAATAGTTTTTGCGAATATCTTCTTTCGGGTTCATATTTGTTTATATCTCCGGAAAACACGATCAGACAAGGAAGAACTGAGAATCTGACGAGAGCGCATGGATAAATTGGCGTGCTGATTGCATAGTCAGCGGATTATCAAACTGATCGATAACCAATTCATCAAGAGTGTTGTGTTACAAAACTTTCGTCGACTAACGCGCGCAGTATGTTGCGAAAAATAAAATAGAAAATAGAAAATTTTAAATACACATTTTAAAAGAATATTTTTATCGTACTTAAATGTTATCTTTTGATCCATTCTGTCAAACTGTGAGAAACATGGCTTGTTTAACAAGTTTAATTTCACTGATAATATATCAGATTTGCGTGATTTGAAACCATTAAGAGTAGCAGGAATAGGAAAAATTAATTGGATATGCAGGAACAGACTACAATTTCGACGATTAGTTGAACATATTTGTTTATGACTGGGATAACGGAATATATCCAACGTATCACATGGCGTATCACACTAGTGAAAAGGAAATCACTCGAAATCACTCGAAATAGAGAATGATCGATGGTATAGAAGATGGCATCACAATGCTAAACAATACAATGAATGTATCGTCATTGTGTGCTGGTCGATGAAAGACCGGTAATAAGCGATAATACAAGCGGCAATTCGAACAAGATAGATAAAAACGAAATAAAGGCGTGGTCTGACGAGCGTCAGATGAAAATAATCGCGATAGAGAAACCGAAGCGTGCAGAAAAATTGTTGGACCAATTCGCCGCGTTCTGTTGAAAAAGCAAAATGTTCGTGATATGATAAGAATCTTTCGGACCGTCGGCAAAGAAAGAGCAGAATTTAAAATGTATTTATATAATTGTAATAATATATACTAACATTACTTTGAATATTATTTTCATTAAAAAAAATAGTAATAATGATTAGTAAAATATTAGAAAGATAAGGATACAAATAATATAAATGAAAATATTAAAATCAGAACACTAAGTATTCGTGTATACATTAAAATTCTTTAATTGCATTATCTCAGAAATAATTAGACCCAACGCTTTTTGGGTCATCCTGAATAATCCAAAACAATATCAGATGAATTTATTACATAAAATACAAACTAATTATCACAGTATCAATTGTAAATTAGGAAAGCTGTATTGAGATTCATAGAAAGGTGTGTCAATCAACACATACTTCGTATGAATATCAATATGTCTTCCCTGATTTATGCTATTATAATTGACTGTGATAATTAGTTTATATTTTATATAATAAATGTCTGATACTGTAATTATTGAATTTTTGTAATTATTGAAGATCCTACGCAAAAAGCATAGGATCAAAACGCGTAATTACTATTAATATTAAAATACTATTTTATATAAAATAGCTACTAAATACTCAAAAGATTTTAAGAAGTGATTCTTCACACATATTCAAGATAAAAACTTTATACAACTTAAGATACGAGTTGTTAAAGTTAAAGGAAAAATTTCTTTTTTTTTTAATTTCTAAATCATTTGAAACTTTAAACATAAACTTTTATCAAAATAACTCATGTGATTTTTTGGAAATTTTTAAAAATAAAAAATTTTTCTCTCGACTTTGACACCCTACATCTTTGAAACTAATAATTATTATTTGAAATTAACTATTATTTTAATGCATCAATTTTTAATAATGATTTATAAAAGCAAATAAGAACTTTTCTATAAAACAGCAATATTGCTCAACAATAAATAATTCAAAATGTTTTCCTGAAATTATATTAAAGTCGATCGCAAATCTAATAGAATCAAGAATCAATCATTTGTGTTTATATTTTCTGCTTATGCAAGTTTCTGATCGATTTATTCATCTGAAAACAGAATACAAACAGAAAACAGAATACGAGAATAATGAGCCGAAATGGAAAAAAATGGAAGTTCTTCTCTTTGCTCTTGTACGCAACGAATCGACATTATCGCGGATGATCGAATTTATTCCTGCCCCACATTGTGTTATGGATGGTTGGCGTTGTTGGTGCGAGAAAACCTGGGACAAACAAAAGTATTAAATTGGCCGACTTCGAAGCAAAAGATAAATGGGTCACCGCGATAACGATAAATCAAAGCTTACTTGAGTTATCGAACACGCCGTTTGCAATGGGAAGCTCAAAGAACATTCTCGTTCATAGAACTCGTAAGACACATATGAGAAAGATATTTCTTTGAGGACACAAGGGCTAAGTTTCTCTTAAATGAAAAGTTTGAACTTTTTAGATTTATTATATATATGTGTGTGTGTGTGTGTGTGTGTGTGTGTGTGTGTGTGTGTGTGTGTGTGTGTGTGTGTGTGTGTGTGTGTAAATCTTAGATATGGGAAATAAATTGAATCACAAATATGGATTATATAAATTATTATTTTAAAGTTACACGTAGAATTTCATTTTAAAACGAAATTATTTTCTAATGGAACAGATAGTGATATTTTATGAAAGATGTGCCTCAGCGTCTTTAATTCGTGTAATTAATTATTTGAGATCACATTAATTCAGAAAACAATGAGATAAAAAACCTCGATAGGAGGAAAATACGAATCGACCGATAATCAATTTATAGGAGTCGCTCGTTAACCATTCGTATAAAAACGCGAACGATGATACGTCGTAAGAAAATAATGTAAGAATTGATAGCTTCCTTTCATGTTATTCTCGGATATCCGATCGATATGTCTTTTTTTGTATCAAATATAGAGATATAAAAACTTACGTGGAATAATAATAATTTATAAAATTTGAATTTGGAATTAGAAATCTTATGGCGAAATCTTATGGCGAATTCGATTAAGAGTCTAGTGACTTAGATAGTGTATGTTAAAGCCATTGTATACTGATTTAGTTTGTATTGTATAAAAATAAAAAGCAAATACTTTGAATTATTAAATACAGATTTTATTTAACAGCATAATAAAATGTATTGAAGATTTTATGATTTAATCCGTTTTTATATTAAACGCATATTTTTATGTCAATTTGTACAACGGCTTTAATGTGTGCACCAGTGTGCACAGAGTGTATCCAATCAAATTCGCTATTACTTGTTAACACGGACAGCAAAAGTGCGATATTACGAATTTTTGTACATTCAACACACATCACTTGTTAATTTTAATTTAATACTTCTGTTCACTCACAACTGCTACCTCAGATTGTGACGTCAAAAGCGAGAAAATACCTAATAAAAATTCTTGCAAAATATATTAATATGGAAATTATCTGTTTCCAGCATCTGTCTCGTTGTCTTTGCTTTATTTTGATATTCTTTTGTTTGATTTAACAGCGTTATAAATAGCAATAAAAATAATTATAACTCTTCGAATAGGTTTTAATAAAACAATATTTATATAATGTATAGAATCGTAAAATATACCGAAAACTCTTCTTTTGTTCTGTTAATTATTAAATATATCAGGGAATTAATTGTGTATAACTAAAAACAAAATAAGCTATATTTACATGTTATAACAAAAAATGTCAAATATGTCAATAATATGTAAATATATAATTTGCAAGAATTTTTATTGTTTTTTAAATTTATTTTTTTGCTTCTGAAGTTCTAAAAAGGTAGTAATGGAATCACATAAGAATATTAGACAATTTATTACAACGTTATGTTACAGAAATTTAAAGTTTTAGTAAATTATATATCACTCCCTTATTTCAAAAGCAATACAATTCAAAAAATATTTTGGAGTTATTATTAAGAATACATCAGGTAAATATTATCCTATCAATCAGCAAAAATAAATTAACTGAACTTCATAAAAAATTATATAAAAATCGTCATTCAAAGAGAGTAATTTTTTTAGTGTCTGTGAAGTTAGCACGGCATTTTATTAATTTTCAAAAAATAATAATTGTTCCGGTAGCACTTTCCATTTTATTATTCTTTCAAAAATAACAAAATGTTCTGTATTTTTAATATAAAAAAATCAAAAATAAAGAAATGCCGTACTAATTTCATGTTCTAGCACGATATAACCTCCTTTAAAGATTTTTTTGTAAAAGATTTTTTAAAAATGCAGAACATTTAGTTATTTTTAAAAGAACAATAGAACAATGGAAAATGCTATCAGAACAATCATTATTTTTTAAAAATTAATAAAATATCGTGCTAACTTCATATACACAATTTTTTAAGGATTATGAAACGAAAATTACAAGAAAAATGATTGTTTTTTAAATCTTAATAAAAATTATCATGTTAATAATATATTCTTTTTGTCAATATTATTTGATTAATCAATAAGTTTTCTTGTCAAGTTGAAAAAATTAATTTTTCTCTTTTACTGATAAATTTAAATTTTTTAATTCATCATGCTTTAAAAGTAAGAGAGTAAGAGAGATATATTGTTTTTTTAAAATAATTATTGATCAACTATAACAAAATTTTTTAAGTTGTTATATGAAACTATTATTTAATTGTCGATTTAAAAATAATTCGATTAAAATTTCTTACTTGTTACAATAGTGACCGACAAGATTTTAATTTTAGTCTCATGCATACTTTACAAGCTTGATTCTTTAAATACAAATGATATAAATATAAAATAAAGGATACGTTTATTTTTATGTATTGCAAAAAAAAATCTAATTCAACGATAAAAATTAAAATCCAATCACATCGTAAGACCGAAAACTTTAAAAGATT
>NW_017259346.1:169503-192535 GCF_001594045.1 Atta colombica
GTCTTATTTGCAGAAGATGCGGTTGACCGCAGTCAGACGGGTGCGTCGGTCTACTCCACTTGCATCGCGAAGTTCAGTTTAGTGCAACAATGAGATGCAGTAAAATGTAACTAACCGGCACGGTCTACTACACTCGTTGTCGCGATTCGCTTTTCCAGTGTCGAGATCCTGTTTCTCAATTTGCGATAACGGATGGCATACGCGACAAAAGCGTGTCGTAAAGTATCGTGTATGTCTGTCCCATATCCGACTATCATAAAAATTATATGAAAGAATATACACGTCGGTGACATTTTTCAGTTCTTGATTTTTTTATTTTTTATTTTATACGATGCGGAGCAAATAAAACTGAAACTAAATACCGATTAGGTATTATTAAGTATATTAATAAAAAATACACCAGATTTTCTACAAATATTTATTTTTAATAAATATTTTATAATAGAATATATTTTCATTTATTATTTATATCAAAATTGTATAAGGAGCATGTTGCAAAGTTATGACTGAATTATCTTTATAGAATATCTGAAAGTAAAAACATTGAATATCGTTAACGAAACTGAAATTATTGATAAAATCCGATGGATTTCATACAAATTAAAATATTTATTTTCCTTTATTGTACAAAAATTGTATATAAGGATTATGTTAAAAAATTATGAATAGACTTTTTTAATTAATTTTTTTTTGTTTTTGAAAGAAAAATCATACTTTGAATATTTTATTTTTAATGAAACTGAAACTAGATACTGATAAGTCCGTTGGACTTTCTACAAGTTAAAATATTTATTTTCCTTCATTATTTTTATAAAAATTATATAATGATTATGTTGCAAAGTTCTGCATGGATTTAGTTTCTTTCAGTTTTTGAAAGGAAAAGTTTTGAACATCATTAATAATTTATTTAATGTTAAATTAATAAATTAATAAATTAAAACATTAAGTTAATTAAATTGCGCGTATTATAATATAATTACTGTCGAAAGCAAGATTGCTTTCAGTACCATTCTGTGTGTATTCATTATGCCGCATTGTCACGTACAACGTGTTGCAAATTTAGTGCAACGAATTTTCGGGGGGAGAATGCATTCTGACTGAGGTTCTCGACTTGATGCGCGTTAAACGTTAATTGCCATTACGCGACGTGTTGCTAATTGCAACGTCATCACAGTACACATCGCGATGCAAATAGGGTCACATTGCAATCTAGCGTCAAATATTCGAGATGATGTTCTCGCAGGATTAGTTCAGAACTATAGAAGATTTTGAATAGTTTTGCTCGCGGTGCGAGAAATTATATTCGGTGCCAATTAAAAGTTATTAAAGCCGTGGGAACGCGGCCAATTGACGATTGCAAACGTATATAAAATTTATATAGTGTGGATAATCGATGAATATTTTTAGATATTCAGAATGTTCCCTAACTTTATAATTTATAGTTATTTGAATTTATATTTTGAAAAAAAATTGCCTCGCGTTGATAGGAAAATGACAGTTGATAAAAGTTGATTAAAAAAGTAAAAAAAAATAGCATTTTTTAAATAATGAAAATTTACATAACTCTGTACTAAAGTTATAATGTTCGAGGTTTCGTTTTGAAGACTTATGACATATAATTTTATTAATAATACGAATACATTATAATTGAAAGTACAACATGGAAAGAAATGAAATTATGCATTCGCTCTCTTAATTAAAACGTTTTTAAAATTCTACTGAAAAGTTATTAATTTTGAGCTGTGTTACTTTTCTATTAACGCCGCAAATTATAAAATGTTGCACAAGAAGTCATTAGATAATAGGCATTAGATGTCAAGCAAAGTAAAATCAATTTTTCAAATTATCGGAGAATCGAGTATCGTATGTAGAAGGCAATTTCATTTAACTTGATTACAAGTAATTACATCGTTCAAAATCGATCTTGTAATATGGAAAATGTCGTGATAACAAGTGGAAACGATTGGCTTAACAACCTAATTAATTACTACAATCCCACGTGATTTTAGCGCAGTTTTCGCAAAATTGGAGAGAATTCCGGTTCGCTATCCAAATTACAGCGAGTCTATCGAGTTGTATTCGAATTGAGTCGCGCAGTTTGAGGTTACTCATATCGTCCGGTCGGTGATGTTGATCTATTATCGTGATATAGGAGGCATGTCGAGTATGCAAACAGGATCGCATTTTGCGTGTGCGTCTATGATGGTCAGATATGGAGGATCTTGATAATCTATGCATCCCTTTCTCCTTCACTGTTCACTCTGTTCTCCACCGCCTATATTACATAGCATCTGTCTATCGTGTCTTGTTACCGTGAAATGAGCAGTAAACCTGAGTTGCGAGATTATCTTCCAATAATTAGATTTCCATGCAATCGAGACATATCGTTGACACACGCTTCATGAATATGCGAATGTACCATTTTGAATTTGAAAGAGATATTACAATATTCTAAAAATTCTCATTTTAACTTTAAATTTTTCGACAAATTCGATAATGATTTTTGGCTGCTTTAAATATAGCATTGGTAAATAGTTTTATTTTAGTAATAATTTTGAAATGATAAATAAAAGATATAAGATTAATTAAAGATATAAGATTTTTAATACAAAATTAAATTATGTATTTAAATTGTCAATAATAAAATTGAGTACTTATATGTAAATAATACATATAAGCAAAGAGAGCCGTTCGATCAAAGCGGATCTTAGTGTTTAATAATATTTTTGTGAAAATTTTATAATTCTCAATTTATTTAAATTATATTAATATTAAATATTTAATATTATATAATTATATCAATATTAAATCTTCAAATTACATTTATAGAGGAAGGTTAACGATACAACTTCGTTTTAAAATAATATTGTTTAAACAAAAGCTAAAAATAAATCTTCAGAAACATACAAACTAGAAAGTATCTTCTAGCATATATATATATAGCAGTTTTTATAATATTTTTTGTAATTTTGCGATAATTAATTGCTTTTTTATTAGATAAGCAAAAATGAGCATCTGACTAAATTCCGAAAAATAAGGGGGTGTCTTTAAGAAACCTATATCAATATCAGCGATTTTTCTCTATTAAATATAAAAGTTCTTAATTGACAATACAAGGTGCAACAATTCATTTTTATAGTGTTTTATGATTTAAAATATAATTTGTAAAATAAAATGATATGATAATATAATAATAAAGCAATACAATATAAAAAAGTTTTAATTTTTCTACGAATGTATTGTTTATTATTGAAACTTGCTCGGAAAATTTACAATACTTGAGTGCGGTCTCCCACGAGATATGATGTTCAGATGCTTCAAGGCTTTATACGATATACAATGTTAGAATGAAAACTCCCCGAGCGAAAGGTAAACGCGCGTTGAATTTCAAGGAACATATAGCAGCTTCTTGTGCGCCTGCGGTCAAGTTTGCGCCTGGCCGGAAGTTCCGCCGATATAAGCGTCGAATAACGTGCTGAGAAAGCGACTCTTCGGCCATTTGCCATGTAGGGACGTGTTCCCAAAGATATCGTGCCCTAGAAATGTGAGCGAAACTTAAAATTTTGCGAAAATACGAATTATCCGAACGTATTTTTTCTAAATCTTATTCTTTTCTAATCTTACGATTTTATCTTGTAAATACATAATATGTTTTATAAAACAGTTTGAAATAGTGATCAAAATATGTTAATAAAAAACAGAGAATATAAATGTGTGAAAAATAATTTATTATATATGTATATTTGTCGCGTTTTACTTTTATTCTGTAAAAAGATGACAAGAGGTAGAGAAACAGAATAAATAAAATCTAAAAATGCGTTATCATTTACAGAAAAAAAGAAAATTCTCGAGATTTATTTTTATGACAATTTCTGTTCTAATCATGGTACTGAGAGAGAAAATAGTTGCAATTACTAAAATTTATAGTAATTTCAGTATCAATTATATATTTTTTAAGTAGAATTTCAATTATTATTGGTTAACATTATAGCAGTAATAATTATAAAAATGCATTCTACTCATTTTACCATGCAATTATTAATCACAAATATTAAACGCTTTTTCTCAATATGTCATCAATCGCTCAACACATTTCATTTCTTATATCAAGAAAATGCTCATGTTATACTCGTTAATGTCATTCTATGAAAAGACGTAACAGAGGGTGACAAAGGATTCGCAGAATTATTTTACCTCTCCACAGGATGCATATTAATTCGAATCCTTTTCATTCCGCTCGTCCTCTGCATGTTAGAGGAAAAAGGTGACGGCTGATCGCCGGGGCGTAACGTTTTCCAAGATGATGGGTGTCTCGTCGGCTTAACTCTTCTCTCTCAAAGCGATCGCAGTCGATGCTATTTCCGCACCGAGACAATTTGCATGAGATTTGCATGAGATCCTTCCGTGACCTTCATCCTTTTCGGTACTTTTAATACGATATCTTTAAGAGCAAGTGCACGATGAGATATAAAAATAACTTGCAAGAATTACAGCGAGCAAAAAATGTATGAATATGAAAATTTGTGTGAAAATATGATGATATTTAATTTGATTTGCTTTTTTTTTTTTTTTTAATAAAATGAAGAAGGAATAAAAATGTTAAAGCTCGAAATTGGAACTTGTTTGTGAGGAAAAGTTCGTAATGAACTGTAGGAGATATGCATGGAAAAGATACACAATACTTGTAAAAATAAATGCGAAAGTTAATTGAAGCCTGTGTTTGTTCTTATGCTTTAAACATGACTCATCTTTATTAATTTCGCAGTTTGCATATTATGAAATTATATTATTAAATTATATGAATATATTGCTTATTATACAGTGTTTCAAAAGAAAAATGCAAATATTGTTAGATTCGATCACATAATTTTAGAAGAGAAATATATTAGTATCACTACAAATCCGATAATATTGCTCCATGTGTCTATATAACTTCCCGAAAGAAAGTTTTGAAAAATATGATCGTACTAGTCAGCTATCGTTTTTACGAGCGTTCCGGAATTTCCAGGGAGAATACAGACGTGGCGGTAAACAAAGAAAACTGGACACGGCAAATATTACTGTGAGAATTCATGCAAATACATATAGCGAGGAAATTCTCTCTCTGTGGCAAAATTACAAGCATGAAACTGAAGGTTTCGGAAAACGTGGAATGCTTATAATAGCTTTCGAAATACGGGAAAATCCATATCGACTTAATCGAAACAATTAAGAGGAGAGTTTCGCCCTTGCTCAATTTCCAAGTTGTTTGATGAAACACGCCGTTTAACCCTTTTGGCGCCAAAGCAATCTCTCTTTCTCTCTCTCTCTCTCTCTCTCTCTCTCTCTCTCTCTCTCTCTCTCTCTCTCTCTCTCTCTCTTTCTCTCTCTCTCTCTCTCTCTCTCTCTCGCGAAATTGACAGATCTGGGATTTATGTAAGAGCGTATAAGTTAGGAGCGATGTAATGACGCATTTATTATTCTATTGTCGAGATGTAAATAGGAAACGAAGGTAAATGTAGAATATTGTATCATCGCAACGATAAAATTGCGAAATTGTAGGAAATTCATATGTATACAGGAGATAGATAAAATAATGTAAACGTTTGAGAAATATACTATCTGCTTGTTTTATTAAAAGAAGTGATCTACCATTTGTCTTTAATACAGATTCTATTATTGGAATAAAGTCATATGTTCTTAAATAATATAGCAACTGTTACAGTGCATTATTATATTGTTCTTCTAACAGGACATTTTCTAATTGTTTAAAAGACGTTAGAGAAGGAGACGTTAATAAAGTAGGTCTTTTTTATTCTGCTCTTCAAAACTACAAATGATATCAGGCAGTTGCAAGATGTTGAAGTTTTGAACAGAAGATAATATTTATATAAGCAATTGAGAGATATTTTGACTAAAAGAATGGTACAACATTTCACTGATAATTATTCAATAGTATGTTATATTAAAACAAATGATGAACTTTTATTAATTAAACAAGTAAACTAAAATATACATTTGTTCTTTTAATTTTGCCAAACTGAGTTATTAATAATAATAAACATTTTCTTGATAATTTATTAATTATTTTTCTTGATAAGTTTTAATTTTAATAATTTTTATGATAATATTCCAAAAAAATTATATTAAATAGAAGACCAAAATTACGATTTTTGATTAATTATTCTTATAATTGTAAAGATTATAACTTTATAAGTATTTCTTATAATTCTATTTTAACATAACATGATTTAAAATTCGTTATTTTAAATTTTGACAAATTTAGAAAGCTGTTAATAACAATAAATACTTGCAATATATCTTGTATGAAGTAAAAATCGTCGTGAGACTCGGTCAGCCACATGCATTTCGTCCCCAGCGTTTTAGCCGAATGAATTTAATCCTCAATAATGGTATTCGTCGTATTAAATCGATAAAAATAAGAGCATGCCAATAATTGTTCTGACTGGTCCAGCGAGGAGTATTATTGCGCTATGCAGATTAATTAAAGCGTGGAATAGCATCGCTAATAGACATGCGCCCCAGTTATTGCTATTTCGTTCAACAACAGGAATGCGAAATTGGTTTACGATGAATGCTCCTCTCACGAGTACTTTGGCGACTCTACAGGTGATACCATCAAATTAATCGTTCCTATGATACATACGTTAAAACATTTCGACAAGTTCTAACTTCGAAACGGTAGACTAATTGCAATTGCGTGACCGTTAAGCGCATGCCGCTCGCGATTGGAGTGGCATACTCGGAATTATTCGTGCAGCTACAACCGTAAACCGGAAACGACAGCAAAATTATGTGCTTGAAGTTGACACATGTTGGAAATTATTTCAAAGTAATTTTATTTTTGGCTCAATAGCTTGCATGCTACATGAAAACGCGATGTTTTTTGTTACTTAATATTCCACAATCTTTTCCACTGTAACATAATCAGATAAGAAAGAAATTTATACGAAAAATTTGCAATTGATAGAAAAATATTAAAATGTTTAAATTGACTGAAAGTTCGATTTAAAATTGTTCTAAATTAAGTTCTAAATTAAGAAAAGAGATTGTTATAAGAAAAAATTTGTTGTCACGCGAGAAATACAGTTTATTTATTAATTAATGCGATTTACCGATTTTGTCGATGTATTTTGGAATAATGAAAATAAATAGTAAAAATAAATGGTAAGAAAATCCGGTAAAAATAAATGAGGTTTTGCTCAGAATTCTGGACCTCGTGTTTGTTACATTATTCAAATTATTACAGTACCACTTCTGTATTCATTATTAACGAGAGATAAATTAAATTCTCACGCATATGTTTATCATAAAGCTAAGTTTCTTCAACGCATGACGTTGACATGCTTGACATAATATGCATGGATATTATAAGTTATATTCATTTGCAGCGACATAGAACGATTAAAGTGCATACACGCGCTTTTAGCCGGTCCACTTTCCCGCGCTTACGTCAAAGCTTCGCATTATGCATGCACGTTTTAACTAATCTGATGTTCTTGACGGATAACGAGAGACATAATTTGTTTTCCCCCTAATCAATTGCGCGTATAAGTACCTTAATATTCTAAAATCTTTTGCAATGCGAACATTTAAAGGAAAATTTAATTAATAGAAAAATATTAATACGTTTAATCTAAAAACTATAACAAATAAGGAGGAATTTTTATTGCGAAAAATCAATTAAATCAATTTCTTGTAAATTTATGAGATGCTTATTATATTAAAATAATTATTAATTTAATAATGTAGTTATATTTCTAGAATTTTGACATAAAACTATGTTTCAAGAATAATAATCGATCTGTGATTTAGAAATAAAAGTGGAGTATATAACATTTATAATCATACGCGAAATATCATAATTATTCTCAACCTTTTTAAGTGCTTGATAAATTTTTTCACACCATCCATTAAATTTTCATCAGCCTAAATCTTTCTCTTTTTTTAACAAGACAGAATTAAAGAGAAAAAGATCACAAATGACAGAAAATTAATACTGTATTATTTTAATTTTTCACATAAAAATTTTCGGACTTTACAGATGAAAAATAGTAGAAATCTCTTTAATTTTCTTCTGGTTTTCCTTTCTCAAATTTTATTTAATGACTGGTTTTTTCCTCCTTATTATTAATTATTTAATGCTAGTTTTTTTGTTTTTATTTTGAAATACATTGGACTGAAAGTAGTGTACGTGAATCAGGGACATGTTCGTGCAATTTCCATTTTTCACTTAACCAGACATTTTCTAAAGTGTAAGGGTGTCGTATTTCATGTTGCTAGCTCATTTGAAGCCAGGAAAACAGAAACGGGCTCAAGGACTCTTGTAGATGTGGACAATCGTATAATATGATAGCTTAGACCCCGCAAAGATTAAGACTCGCATTTTTCGTTTTTCACGCGATTGTTAAATTATTTTTACATCTCGAGAAAACCATTTTGCAGATAGTTTACGATATTGTGAACATTTTCTCCACTTCCCATGAGAACTGATAACGCAGCAGACTTTACTCTTGACCCGGCTTATGAATGAACATGAGTAACCTGAGACCTCCTTTTATTCTCGTCTCGATTACTTTTCACCTTGACGCTTCTATAACTTCGCGATAAATATATTGCTAGCCGCAATGTGTCATTTACATTCGCATTTTTATGTGACAGGAGAGATAAAAAAGAGATTATTGAATACTTCTGTTGCACTCAATTTAAAAACTTTTCTAAAGTAATTATACGATTTGACATAAAAATATGCAGTGATTTTTAATATTATATCAGGATTGGAAAAATTATAAAAATAATTCATTACTATTACTGTTCTTTTTTTCTAAAAAGTAACTTGTTACGCGATTTACTCGTTATTGATTTTAAGAAGTAATCTACTAAAAAACGATTCGTTACAATTTTGTTATTTTTTTCACCAAATTTGATAACTTTTGTAGTGGTATCTAATCACTACTTCTGTAAATAGATTGCCAATTTCGCCTCCATATTTGAAGACAGCGCCATATTTGTATTCACTCACTCTTTCATGTATAAATCACACAGATAACGTTAGTGTTTTCACGCGATATTCTCAAACAGGATGCATACATATGCATATGTGAATTGAAACAGCTTAGGATCAGGTTCATCTCTTTCTATTATATTAAGTTAGCAGTCTAGTTAAAAGTCTATGCATTTATGTGTTAACTAATCAGTTCAAATGTTCCAGTTCAACATGAAACTTATAGAGTGGTTATGATTAATTGTAATGTGATAAGAAAATACCTAATAAGATAAAAAATAAGACCGTTGATTTGTTATAGTATTACCAAAAAATTTTGGGAAACTTGAGGAGATTATTATTACTTCAGATTGATTGCGTTGAAAATCCGACAATCATATCGGCATGTAATTATTATTAGGTATGGGAAAAAGTTCGTGGCGTTTTTTCCCATTACATTTAATTGGAAAAACGTCACGAACTTTTTCCCACACTTAATATTTCTGAAATTAATTCATTTATATATAATAGTTCAACATCTTAACATTCAGATCGTAATGGCACTTCGTATTTAAAGTAATACATTTAACATAAACGATCTTGGTTTCAATTTTATTGATTACTAAAAAAATTATGTTACCATTAACATTACAAATAAGAAAATATAATGCCATTCATCATATTTCATTCATTATTTGTAATGATAGCGGTACACATGTAAAAATTATTTCCCAACTTTATATTTTACTATTATGAAATTTACAATATTTATATATGATTATTTATAAAATTTATATATTATTAAATCTATAAAATACTATTAACTTTATTACTATAAACTTATCATCGAATTAATAATTGATTATCATTCATATTTAGATACGTATAAAATAAAGAAGAATGCGGGCTTGGCATACTTCTGTATATAGATAGATTACTTGAGCATAAATATTCGATGCATTCGGGATTGGAGGTGAAGAGTAGCTTAAAAGAAATATTGCGAGCATCTCCGAGCGTAATCGCCGTCGCGGCGCGTGGCACCGCGACCTTGACCGGCGTCGTCCTCTGCCGATGGATTCCGACGCGATTACGAGGCTGAACTATAGCTAGTATTAGTTTCTCCTCTCATCCTTGTGGATGTGAAAACGCACCGAACAATCCTAAGCACACCAGAACGCAATACAGGCGGAATCGATAATGTAACAGTGTTATGAAACGCAATTGCGAGGGTACAGGCAAGTTCGTCGAGCTGTGAAGAACGCATGGTATGCATTGATCCATCCGGTAAATTAAGCTCTATTAATACCGCATGCTGCACCCTTCGATGAAACGGGAGAAGAATGTTAGCTTTACGGTTACCATCACCGAGCACATTTTTGAGTTCTCATGGATTATTAAACCAATGCAAAATTGATAAAATTGTTTGAAATTTTTCTTATTATATCGAAAACATTGGGATATTTATTATTAAGAAATTTCAAGCTTTCAAGGTTAAGCTTTAATACACGAAGAGAATATTTTCTTATATAGAGTTATTCTTAAAATATGATAGTCGTGGAACAACATTGTATTTCCAAGAATTTATGTAAATCTCTCTCATTCATTAATAAAACTACTATAAAATATAAAATAAATTTAATTAATTTTACTGAAGTGCATGATAAAAATCTTTAAAATATTATATTGTACCACAACTACCATGTTTTCAGGGAAAATTTTTAAAAAAGAAAATTCTCTCAGTGTAGAGATTTATAATTAAATCTATTTTACTACACGAATAAAATGATTTTATATAATAGAATCTGTGATATCATATTAAATCTATAAATTATTGTCTTTTTAAAAAGAAGTAAAAAATAAAAAATAATGCTAAAATGTCTATTATGCAAAACCGTGCTTGTTTCTGAAAAATTATCGCGAATTTAATCGGATTTAAATTCGGATCGTTGTGAGAGCGATACGACGTACTTATCCAATGCGCTCACTGTTTCGCTCCCGCAATGATCAGCTGAAAATTTCATTGTATCTGCTGCAAATGTATATTTTTAAATGCATAAACATGTCGTGTGACAATAGCGGAATAAAATAAACTCGCTTTACATACTGAACATGTATAGGAAGCCAAGGAAAATCTCATCGCGACGAAACAAGTCCTGTTTTATACGAGTAACTTTGCCGACGACATCAATGTAGACGTTACACGGCCTGTTTAATACATCGTCATAACTCCTATCCGCACAATGTAGGCAGTCGTTAATAGAAATTCCTGACAAAAGTTCTCGCAGGTCCGACGGGCGGGCGCGTCGTACGCCACAGCACGTCCGCGTTGCTAATTCCAACTCGTAAAACTTCCCATCTTCTTTTTTTCGTCGCGTTATTTTGCATAGGAGGCTGCCTCTTTTGCACCATTCATTCCTTCCAGCTCTTTACACCCGACCACTCGGCTGAGATCAGAAACTGGGTAGCTTTACATTGCACATTCGCGAAATAGTTGATAAATAAAGTATATTTTAAGGGATTTTTATTGTGCGGGCTAAGTATAAAACTTTATGTTCTTCGCTCATGTTTTACATACTTTAGTTATTTCTTCTTGCGAGATTAATGGTAAAAGTTGTACATATATGCATATGTCTATACATTTGAAAAAGAAATATGTATATATATATATATATCTGAAATGTTGAATAGTTTTTCTTAACATATTCAAATTGTATTGAAATTGTAATTGTTGGAATTTTATTTTCAAATTATCATGTATTGAACACGGTGGAATACGAATTGTACTAACGGGATTTGTAATGAAAAATGGAAATATTTATCTTTTTCTTGTACTTTAGATGGGAAGTACCATATTAAATTCGCGAAGTTAACACCCCATATTTTTAATTTTAGTTTTTTAGTATATAATATGTGGAACTCTTTTTGATTTTTATAAGGAATTTTAAAACTATCAAAAGAGCTACTAGACTTGTCATTATTTTTTTATATTAATAAATTGTCATGCTAACTTAGATCCCACTTTTATTCATCGAAGTTAGTATGATGTTCTATTAATATAAAAGAAATAATAACAATAATTTCAATATCATTTTTCATGGTTTTATAATTCCTTATAAATATAAAAATGATTTCCATGTTTAGGCTTTACGTATGAAATGTATTAAATTTGACACAAATTTTCCAACTATATGAAATCCATTTTAAGTGAAAAATGTCAAATTAAATCTGATAAAAAAATATGATTTATAAATCATTTGTATAAACGATAAATAAAACATCTAAAAGTTAAACTATCTTTTTTTAAATTAAAATTTAAAGCTCGATTATTAAAATATTTAATATCGAAAAATTAAACAGGGAGAATTTTTCTCTTGAATAAAAATATATTTTCTATTTACTTCGAATAAGTTACGTAAAAATTAAAATCCGTGGTTCTGTAATATGCTCTGTACAATATTACCGTTTTTATATAGTCTTCAGCAGCAATTCAACTTTCCCATGACTCGAAGCCATGACACAGCGCGTAAAATGCAAGATATGGCTACGATGCCGAAATGAAACTTTTTATTGACAATTGCCGCGTCAAGGAATGTTAATAGAAAAGCAAAGAACTGCGGAAGGCAGTTAGAGAAAAATTAAAATCCCTGCGAGGTTCTTAAAGAAAAGCCCGAGTGCTCTCTTGAGGACGAAGAATAACCAATGAATTGTCGTCGGCGTAAAAAGATAACACAGAAAAGTTTTTGCACGAAGAATGATTGAAACTTTTAATAGTACGTGAAAGAAAACTATTGCGCGCGCAATAGAACCAAGATAAAACGAAGTGATTAGCTACTACTTCAGCAGTTAAGTGGTCGAGCTCTTTGCTAGGTGAGAAGGGAAAGTTGAAGTGGGAGCTAACCGTCGCCCACTGTCTCTCATAGCGTTAACTTATATTGAACGCTCGCTCACGCGAAAGAATAAGCTTAGGAAAGCTCCCGAATCACGACTATGGTAGCCACATCACGCTGTGCACAGAGAATTGTGCAATTCAGGTCGCCTACGAGCACTCGTAACTTGGTTACTACTTAAAATTAGATGAAACATCCGGAACTGGAAAATTCAAAGTTTTGATCTAAACGTCGTCGTTTCTAAGTCTTTAATGTCTTTATCTTTTGAAGAAAACAAGGTAGCTTCTAGCTAATGGAATTATCTGTCGACAAAGACTAATTTTAATTAGTGTAATAAATTATATATAACGATGAATGGGTAACATTCATCGGGCGAGCGGAGAGAAATATTGGGTCGAAGTAGTATACGTCTGTACATGGTCAGACATTGTTTCACTCTGATTGATGTACAGAGAGTTAAATTTATTGTTTTACTTTAGCGTAGATAATATACATATAGGCAAGCAATGGTTACTACAAATTTATCATGGGGAATACAAATATAAAAAAATATAATTTATAGACAAAAAGAAAGAAATGTTGAAATACGTAGGAAAATCGATTTTGACAAGTATTTAAAAATCAAATATAAATTTGAAAAAATTATGTTGAATTACCAAAATAATTATAATGTAAAACGTTCAAGTATGACGATAATAAAATTTGACATTCTAGTAACAATCAGTTTGAGTTACATAATTACTTTGACAGTTTAACAAAATTATTTTCAGAACTGTATCTAGCTAAATTTTCAGAGACTTCAGTAAAATTATCCTTTCCATGTGCAACATTTTATTACTCCGTATTTTATGTGTGAAATAAAATTTGTCTTTTGAATATTTTTTTTGTACAATTTACTTAGAATACTTTATATTCTTTTATACGTGGTGAAATGTCACGTAAATACAATTTAATATCGAAAAATACGAAAGAGTTAATGTATTCACGGCATGACTCATCAGGTTGAATAAATCGCTCGTAACTGTTTGCACACACTATGAAAAACCACCTCCGCAAGCATTTACCATCAAGCGTTGCGCAGAGAGGGATGAAATCAGCTATAAATAAAAATGCCGTTTTGTAACGAAGCTTGTCCAAAGGTCACTGATAAACGTAATGTTCTGGCTTTTCCATCGGATTTTTCACAGGGTTGATTATGTTCATTATATAATGCATTAAGGCTTAATGAGAACGCGGTCGGCGATTATGATGGGGTGGAACGAGAAGTTATATAAGCGGATAATCTGCCATGCAATCAACCGAGTGACTGATCGCATAGCAAGTCGAGATAGACTGATCCTTCTTAACTGGTTTACTTGTTACTCGGCCAACGTCTGAAATATGATCCGCGACATTAATCTGTACGTATTCAATATAACCTGCGAAATTTGTAGTCGAAAGTCGAAGACAAATTATGGGCAAGCTCGACCTGTAGCTATCAGCCTTAACAAGGGACAAGTATGATATAGAATCCTCTTTCCTTATGGTGAGATTTCTACGTGTGGGTGGCAACGATCTGGTAAAGAAAAGGTACATCCGCTAGACAAGTGACGACGATCACGACTCGAGGAATTCAATTAATCTAAACGAGGCGTCGTAACTCATATTAATTATATCAAAACTGGGTCGCTTCCATTAACAGTATTAATAGTTACGGTAACGATCATAATACACGTTAAGAATATCGATTGACAGTGAATTATATAGATTAATTGCACGGAAAGAACAATTTTGATGTAGTATTTAAAAATTTTATAGTTAGATACAGATCTGTAAATAATTTTATTGCATCATTTAAGATAATTACATTAATTAGGAAACTCAAGCATAATAAGCAATGCTGCAAAAATAATTATAGAAGTTTGACATTCAAATTACTTTCAGCGTTCTATAATTATTTTGATGGTACAATAAAATTATTTTCAGATCTATAGCTAGTTAAATTTTTACAGTATATACTATAGGTCACTTCATTTAAATTATCAGTTTAATTTTGTGGTATGTTTATTTCACATGATTCTTCTCAGCATGATTCTTTGTGAGTACCATGAAAAATTGTTATTGTTGCAAATACTCATTTTATATAAGATTCCATTTCATTTTTCACAGCAGACTGCGTTGAAAATGTATTCTCTCTCACCCCTCCCCTCTGATCTCCCGAGATCATATAACTATAATCGCGGCCTTGTGAATACTCCATGTTTCATGGAAACTGCAATCTGATTATGCACGCATGAAGTCTGTTTACTCAGCGAACTTTCAAACGCGTCAGTTTTGTCCAGTGACCATATATTCTCAAATCCGCAATATTGATATATGGTGTTTATTAAAAGCTGCTTGTCTTACTCGTATCTAACTTTGAGTCAGCCGAATGCACACCGCTCTACCCATTTATCCATGGCTGCGACGATTCGAGGCGTATTATTGCACAAGTGCGAGTCAGATCAGTAATTTGCAAACTTTGGTAATATGAGCTACATGTCACGTTTCCCGCCGTGCCGTTTTATCTGCGCGGATATATCGCAACCAATAATAAACTTCGCGCGTATCCGAGAGCGCATCGTGTTGGTTTCGCACCGATTTTATGTGCAGTCGCGAGATAACGTCTCGGATAACGAGAAACATTCCGAGATTAATAAAGGCAATTTTAGCAGCTTGTACATTTCAAAAAGCTCGAAACTTTACGCGGATGTAGAGTAATTGGTTGAAACACGATGTTATAATTATCTTTCTTTATTGAGAGACAATTTTAGAAGATCTTTTTAAAAAATCTTTAAAAGATTAATATTATTTGATATTATATTATACTCTATATTTTGGTGCGTTTAATAATATCTAAATTAAATGGTTAATTTAGACATTTATGTAGTTCGTGTCCTTTAACACGGAATACGCGTATACACGGCTATAAATATCTCTTTATTTAATTTATGAAAATGTTATAAATTGAGGAGAATTTATGAAATATGCATGGAATGCGTCAGACTTGATAGAAACTGGCTGAAACGAAATGAGGAAAGTATCTTGGACCGCAAAGGGCTATTCGTTTATCGCATTCCGTTTCTACGTTCCTGTGCAGTAAATGGATTTTCAAATAACTTCTAACATTCTGAAAACGAGGATAAACGGGATGTTTGTGTCCATCCGATCGCAACGTGGACACTCGAGAGACGAAAGTATCTACCACACGAGGTATTCGATGGAATAATATCCCCACGAGTTCTACTGGTAGTTTTCCCGCGGGATTATCGTCATCCAATGAATTCGGAACCATCCACGAATACGCAAGTAGAACATGTTCACGTATACATAATCGTGGTTACTATTCATTGAAGGCTTAACATGGAACTGCGCGATCGTAACGCGATTATTATCTTTCCGGATCCTGTGATTCTAATTGAATGAGAATGGGATTAATTGAAAAATAAATACTCCTCTCGAAATGTTCAGGATGACTCACAGCTGAAAAAAATTAACTGTTATCAGAGAAAGAGTTATTACAAGGAACATCAGAAAAAACGATATATTTTCATACAATTTTTATAAAATAGTATACATAAATAAAATAGTATACATTTTGTTCATTTGCTACAAAAACGACGCACTCAAAAAACAAAAGTTTAACAAACAAAGTTTTTTAGAAATGAATTTCAATGTTTTGAAACATTAAAATTTTATAATTAATTAATTTTTATAATTAATTTTGAAATACAATTTTGGTATAATAATATTATAATTTTGGTATAATAAATATGATTATAGAGGAATTGTTTTTTTAAAATTTCCATTCTTTTTCTCTTTGCAAGCAAGTAAAAAATGATAATTTTTAATTACGTTGTTGTGTAAATAAGTTGTATGTAAGTCCAATTGGAATTATTGCTATTAAATATTGGATATTGGAAGATTAAACAAGTTGGCATATTGACATACTAACTTAGTAACTTCAAATGGAAATTCCATTTTAAATATACTATAGAGACTTAACATATTATAATAACAGAAAAGACAAATAATAGCCTCACTATTCGCTAAAGGATTTATCTTTTGAAATATCTTTCGCTTAATGTATGTGCAATCGTACTCCTCGCATCGTACAGCACCGATATGTACCGACCATCGAGCAATACGATCATTACCGTCGATTAACGCATAATTTACATGTACGCGAAGCATTACGTGCGTGTGGTAAGCCTTTTAACGTTGAGAGAGCCGCAATTACTCGGTTGAAATCATGAATAGAAGTAGAGACTGCGTCGAACGGATACGATAAGGATCGATTCGGATCGATTGAACTCGGGAGTGCACTATAAAGCTGATGGTAGTGGTACAAGTCCGTGTATGGTCCGACCGTTCATTGCGAGCGACCCACAATCATGCTCGAGGGTGTTGTGAACGGTCTGTAGATTCTCAGGTTCGAACCACAAACGACGTCATTAATGTGATCCAAGATCGTTACGCAGCCGAAACATTTTCATAATTTATGCGAATATAGGCGACACACTCCCGGAATCGCGTTCCGCGCGAGAGAGCGTGCGAATTATCGCACGGTTAGCGAAATCAATTATGTCACTCTGTGGTAACTGGTAACGCTTTATTACCGCATTATAGTGCGACTATCTGTCGAGCATATTAGATAAGCACAAGTTTATATACGAATTGTCCGAACTTTCTCGTCAGATTTTCATCGATAAGTCTCTTTGAGCGATATGACATCGAGTTTTTCTTAAGGAGAGACTCCTAGTTATTATAAACATATGAAGGTACAGAAAAAGATCCCTCGAGTTTTATAAATAAAAGCCAGCACATACTTCTTTTTTTTTGAATATCATATTTTTATATTAATTTTATATTACTTTTTATGCTGTTACATTTTTATACTGAAATGCATATTTATATAATCACTACTTTTATATTTATTAAATTTAGATTAACGTAAAACTCTAATTTCGCCGAGATAAATGATTTCAAACATTATCCAGTTTCAGTTGAGAATTTTATTATGCAAATCTGCTTATGTGAAAGGTTAAACCGGAAAAGCTCCAATTCTTATTATCTTACAGAAAACAGGTCGAATTTAAATAAAGACTACGGGGCGCCGCACGTTATTTCTTACTTTATGAAAAGTCGTATTGTGCCAATCTCTGTTAAAGGACCGGATTGAAGAAAAAAATCTTTTTCAGTTGGTAATTTAAAATAATAAAACATTTCAAGGCTAACATACATTTAATCCTTTTGTTAAGGCAAAGTAAATTAGATATTTATGTTAAACTTAATTAAACAGTAAAAATTTTTATGCGAATTTCATTATGATGCCTCAAAAATCCCTCTTCGAACAACAAAGAACAGATTTTATCTTGTTTTTACATTTACATTTTTAGTGGAAATTTTATAAAACGCGATGAAAACATGAAAAATTATACATTGACAGAGAGATTAATGTTTCACGATCTGTTATCGTATAATTTTCATTTTATTGAAACTTTATCTAATGCTGGTTTATCTATATCGGATAAACTCAGAAATAAATGTTCAGAAATAAACGTAGTTTGAAGTCCGAATAATCAGTTAAATATTAATTGAATCGTACGTGTCACTTCGACACGTGTATTCCGGCTATACGTGGTAGGTAAACGTTTACGCGTATGCCATACGGCTTTACGGTCGTTAAAGCTCCAACTTTAAGCAGCCAAGTTGCAACGAGGTCGTCGGGCAGCGAATCGTAACCTTGACACGTTGCAGTTAGATATCGTGGCAGTTGTGGCGTGTCGCAGTTGTAACTTAACTTCGAAGCTGCAACGCGGCCGTAAACGGAAGCGTCGCGAACGAATCGTTTATTCCCAGCTATAGCCCAAGTTAAATTAGTTTTGTCGTTAGAAATTAATCTCGGCGATATAAGCCCACGTAGTAGCCCAAACATTATCACTAGTTAAATAATTCCGCTTTCATTAACAGCACGCACTCGCTCGCGTGTCGTTGTGCAATTCCCACGGATAAGTGAATGCTCGAAAAGTGTATTACATTCGCGAGTTTCAAGAAACAAAAAGAAAACTGCCTATCGAGGAAAAGTTTTTAAATCAGCTTGGTAAGACACGTCACGTTATAAGTCACCTTAAAATCTCGTTGGAAATCTTGTTATATTTATCGTTTATATAAGAAAAGAATAATTTTGCTGAAGTAAAAATTTGGAAACATTCATTTAAAATTCGTTCTCAAAGAGAATTTTTATTATGTAATCTTTATTATGTAATTAAATATTATATAATTTTATTGGATATCAAGATAATTATATACACTGTTAGACATCAAGGGAACAAATAGTGATATAACGTATCTCTTGAATTAATTCTTTATGGATATACTGGCGATTCTGCGCGCGAGCAGTCATCCTCATTCATTTTATAAATTGTCCGCTCAATTTTTATGAAACTTGGGCTGTGGAATAATTTGATTAGGCTTTATTGGAATCTGAGATTAAAAATAAAAACTTCAAATGGATTTAATATAGCGAACAGAACGTAAAAAAATAATTTGATTATCATAAACTTCGTTTTTAAAGAGTTTTTAATTGCAAGTTTCCATCCAATTTCGTTTTATTTTAAGCTTATCAGTGCTACATAAACAGTACTGATTTCCAACTCTGATTGTAGACTCTATACATTATAGTCCATTCATGGAGATTATCCCTTTAAAATTCGACATTTTCAAATTACATTCAAATTCGGAGAAGTCAGAAATCTCCTAAAACCGAATTTTATTAATATCAGATTACTTTTTGAAATTTAAATTTTATAGAAGAATTCTGAGACCAGAATCAGCGCTCCGAAAATCTTTAGAAAGCGAGACCTTTCACATGAAATAACTTTGTTGAAAGCTTCGATTCTCAAAGGATTAAATTATATTTTATTATTTTTAATTTCCATATATGTCAAAATATAAATCAATTTATTTTTGTGATTAATTAAAAAAAAATAACAAGTCAATCCTAAAATAGTAACTAAATTAAATTTAATATATTTTCTTAAGTTATATTGTTCAACTCATTGTTTTAATTATATTAAGTAGGAGCAATCTATAGAAATGATTAAAAATAACTCAAATTAAGTATAAGTTTGGTAGAAAGTCAAAACTTTTTGCAGTACTGTTTATCATGCTTGAGTTATTTTGATGCTTAATAATAAAATTATTTTTAGATCTGAATCTATCTAAATTTTTAGATTCAAGATTATTCTTTTCATATATTTACTTTTATACTTTAATATATCTTAATATATATATATATATATCTTAACATATCAGAATATAAATTTAATCTTAAATTACATTTTCCAATAGACTGCTATTATTGTCGCAGTCTTATTCCGCGAATCTGACTTTTGGAAGCTATTTCCGTTTTGAAGATGTAACGGAACACAGAATGAAAGGTATAGATTGGATATCGAGAATAAACAAATGAATTAACTTTCCTCTCGATTGAACTCGCTGACCCGCCACTTGTGCGGTTACAAAGGAAAATACAATTCCCAAAGTGACACTCTATAACCGACTTTTTTATCCTCGTTTTCTCGCGAGCGTTTCTTCATCATTCCAACTCTATTTTGGCCTCGATTCATAATTTGACTTAATCTTTTTCGACGAACCACAGACTTTGTTTTTTATATTCATTAATGTATCAACTTTTTATTACAGATTACTTTACTTTTTAGCTTTTAATCCTATATTTTTTTAATCCAATTTCAACATACATTATTCAATATCGTATGAAAGAGAATCAAGATCAATAAGTCTCTGTTCTTCTGAAATAATTATTTGAAGATAATTTTATTATGATTGAGTTATAAAACTCGTGGGAATTTTGAGAGCTCATGGGATTTTGGGAGTTAATTGGAAATTAACTGGAAATTAAGCTCTGTAGAGTATAATATTTCTTGCTAAATAAAATTTGACAATAAATGCGTTACATGAAGTTATATAACATCATCGTAATGAATTCACATCTGACACTGTTTTAAACTTTATGTAATATATGTATCGATGTATAGTGACATTGATTATTCTAAATATCCAAGGGAGGGATGCAAATGTATCCTTTCTCTCTCTCTCTCTTTCTCTCTCTCTCTCTCTCTCTCTCTCTCTCTCTCTCTCTCTCTCTCTCTCTCTTCTTCTCTTTTTCTTCCAGACCTGTAGCTATGCTTCTCAAATTAACACTATGATAATCTCGGAGAACAGAGAGACAATACATCGCGTGGCGGGTAGCTGCAAGCTTTTCCAGCTTTCTAACTCTGTTGCACCAGGTCGCACGAATGGGAGCAACAGGCGATCGTCAACGACCTCGTCTTTCACAACCTCAAAAGTACAAAGGCAGGAGCAGCACATCGATCATGCGGTACTCTGAATTGTATGTGTCCGCCATTGCTCGCAATTCAGTCTAATGCATTCCCAGCGGAATCAGAGAGAGGTATATACGCACAAACGAATGACCGGTTACAGAATATCGATAAATGATCCAATTCTTTTGTTTAATCAAAATATACATCTTTATTTGAAATTTGAACTTTTCGAAAATGACAATTGACATTGAGAATAAATTGTTAATTTTTAGTAACAAGAAAAGGATATTTGAAGTAAAAAAATTAAACTAGTAAATTATCTTTAACTATACTATACTATAAATCGCTTTATGATTTAGTAATCGCTCCATAATGTTTCTACATTGCATATACTTTGACTATTGTACACTGTTAAATTTATAATGCTAAATTATACTTAATTTTTAATTTCATGTCTCTAGGTTGCTATTGCTGCTATATGTCATTAGTTTAACTAAAAGAATGGAATTAAACAATTATATATAAGAATTATAAATAAGAAATAAACAATCAAGAAACTGCATCAAATTTGACTTAAATTTAGTTTATTTATTTAAATACATATGTTATCATAACGTTGTATATTTTGAAATTAAGCAATTCGCCACAGAATTGGATTAATTTATATTTTGATACGCATATCTAATAACAAAATGTTATTTAATTCAAAAAATTACATTGTACTTTTAAAATTTAACAGTGTATGAAAATCTTATAAAAAGTATAAGTCTATACTGAAATTTTTTATATCCAAGTTTTTTTTTAACTTTTCGCGAAAAAATGCAAATTTATATCGAAGGTAAACTATCAAATTTTAGTAACAAGAAAAGGATATTTAATGTAAGAAAGTTATAACTCGCTAACTGCTGTGAATTGCTTTATAATATGTTTTCATATTGCACCTTGAGTATTATGTCAAAGTCTTATAGACTAAAACTCTATATCAGTTAAACTTTGCAAGCATGTATTGTGGATGCTATTCATCTATAGACTCGCTGTATATAGATCTACAATATATAACGTGCCATCCATTGATACCAATAAATATTCAATGAATTCAGATTTGCGTGCGATACTGAAAAATAATCTCTATATATTGACTCGTGCGATCAAAAACATGACGATCGGCACAAGATATATTTTTTTCCCGTATATCTACGGCGCGACGGAAATTGAACTCAAACCGGAATTACTTCGGTTTTAATTCGCATGCGATTTGTACTTCTGGGACAAAAAATTCAACGAATTATCTCGTACGTTTTTCATAACGCCATGCATTAATCGGCATAAGAGCCTTAACGTTAGTCGTTACATAATTATTTTTCTAATGTGTCTACATGTTGATACATATTTATTTTTATAGTACAGTATTAGATATCGAAAGAGCAGTGGTAATTTAATCCTTTGAGTTAGAAACAAAATGTAATAACAAAAATAGACAACAGTAATAATTTATAACTAAACTGAGTTAAACTCGTATTCGCAAATATTATACAGTAAATGCAAAAAGTATTCGTATAGGATATCTTTAAAGAAGACCTTATTTTTAGAAAGTAAATATTAACAATTGATTGACAAAGAAAAAATTATTATTATATATTAGTATTATTTTTCAAAATTATTTTACATAAAAAGATAATATGTATAAAATTAAATATTAAAATATAAAATAATTAATATTATTATATTAGTAATGAGGAAAATGGAAAATTTTATTATCTGGATATGCATACAGAATTTATATAATCGAGAAAGTT